>NC_136497.1:103087835-103687835 GCF_053919585.1 Euprymna scolopes | reverse complement strand
GGAAAAAACATATGTTTTCAAATGAGGCAAATAGTATGAAATAGATTTGGATTTGGTCAACGTAAAATAGTAATAAAATATACATCTTAAATGAATGAAATAAAATGAAAAACTTAATATAAAATAAAATGAATGTTAAAGTGTTCGTTTAATGATGTTAAAATTTGGACAATCACTCCTCTTTTAAATTGATTCGCAAATAATTCAGTTTCACTTCAATGAGGATCATCATGAAATCAAAATGCTTACTTTTAAGAAATTGGTGAGTGATACAAACACTAAAATTAGGAAAGAATATTTTAACAAAAACTTGAGCCTGCTGTGTAATCTTTGCAATCTCTGATTCAAATGTAAAGCCTCCCCAAATTTTCTTTTTTTTTTCTTTTTTTTTTACACGATGGTCACCACTTATCAAGGCCCGGAAGCTACTCAGGGATGAGGATTATTGCAAGTACAGTACGTTAGTGTGGAGATTTAATGAAGTGTTTACTTAGGAGGGCGGTTCATTAGGAATTTTTTAACGTTGGACTTGAAGAAATCTAGGTTGTAGTCAGGTGGGAAGCAGGCAGACGATACAGAGTTCCACAGGCGTGCAGTTCTAAGAAAGAAGCTTTGTTCATGGAATCTACGTTTTGATTTAGGCACAGATAAAGAGTGGGGAAAATTTTTGACAGTAGATTCAGCTAGACGGGTGTTTTTCGTGAAAGATTGACGATGAGAGACCAGAGATTGGAGTTCAGACGAGCACCTGCCATGGAAATAACGATAAAACAAGGATAGGCTCGCAACGTCTCTTCTGTGGGAGAGAGGTTGCAGGGTAGAGAAAAGGGCATCCCACACTAAGGCACGAAGTCTATTTTGTACTCTGTTAAGGCAGGGGAGGCTGTTTTTAGCAGCTCCTGCACAGATATGGCAGCAGTATTCCAGTATTTTGTTCTTTATCCCTTTTTCATTCATGAGAACATTATGCATCTGATCTGAAATATCTTCTTTAAAAAATCCAAATTATACAATGTTTTGAGGTGCGATGAATTAGCTTTCATTTCGAGCATAACGGTATTACATTTACAAGATTTGGGCTCATACATAAGAGATGTGTTTAATAATTGTTTGCAGATTTCATTCGTGACAAAAAGGTTAAAAATATCACTTTGTAATTTTTTGTCTATTCATTTACGATGAGATATTTGCCGCATAAGCAGTAAAAAAATCATTTTTAGTGACAATTTCTCTTCTGTTTTTCTTTTTATCTCAAAAGGACAATGCAAACGCAATTCTGAAATTGCGAAAAAAAAGTTTTTAAGTTCGACTTGGTAAGGTTCTGAGATACTTACCTCCCCACGAGGGCAGAATTAAGTACAAGGTTGGTTTTTAATGTGAAGAAAATACTGCTCCTCAAAAAAGAACAGTCTGGATTGGGACAAAATTAACAATTGCCTCAGTCAAAATGAATTCCTCCTTCACAAACCGAAGACAGAACAGATGCAGTATCATATCAGTGTAATATCAGAACAGATACAACACTGCGCTCCTAACAAAAGTTTAAGGAGATTTCCATAAAGTTTTTATGGTAGCTTAGAGGTTGACGCTCTCCCTCGACCAGGACTGTACCCTAATAAACAAAGTCTCTGACAGCATAGATACAGCACTCTCCCTCGACACTAGCGCACAAGTGCATGTGTTTGGTGACTTCAATGTCCACCACAGCAATTGGCTTGGATTTTCTACTCACACAGACACAGCTGATATGACTACATATAACTTCTCTATATCTCATTCCCTATCACAGATGGTTACATTTCCAACCCGTTTCCCAGACCAGCAAGAACAACACGCATCACTTCTAGATCTGTTTCTGACCACAATTCCCGATGACTGTGTAACTAATGCCCATCTCTTGGGAACGCCGATCATGCAGTAGTACACACGGAAATTTTATAGCAAGCCCCATTCTCCTCAATGGTTTACTTCTACTTGTGCAGCCGCCATCACGCAAAGGCAGCATGCGTACCGCAGATTTAACCGACATAAGTCCAGTTCAAACAGGCAGAAGTATATAGAAGCCAGAAGTAACTGTAAGAAATAAATAGCGACAGCTAAGAGAGAATTTACTGAAACCACAAACAAACGCATCGAAGCACAGAAATTAGGGACCCGCGACTTCTGGAAAATCTACAACAGTGTAGTAAATAATAGGCAATCAACAATCCCCCCACTATCCAACAATCATGAGGTTGTTTGCTCTGCCACTGAGAAGGCTAACATGTTTGCCAGTCGGTTTGCCTCCAACTCCACACTGGACCCTGCCAACCACCCCCTCCCTGACTTTCCTTTGTGGACAGACACCACACTAGACGATCTGAAAATCACCCCTTCACAGGTGCATGCTATCATAAGAAATCTTGACACTTCAAAAGGATGGGGACCTGATCTCATCCCGGCTGTGCAATTAAAAAAGTGCTCCGCCAAAGTAGCTCCAGTTCTCTCCAAACTTTACAACAAATGCCTTAATGAATTTTGCTTTCCTGCTTGCTGGTAAACTGCTTCTGTGGTACCAGTATTCAATATTTTCTTCATTTTGAGCCAAGTACGTCCAAGGATGGAATACTGTTGCCATATCTGGGCAGGAGCTGCTAAGAACAGCCTATCCTGCCTTGACAGAATACAAAATAGACTTCGTGGCTTAGTGGGGGATGCCCTTTTATCTACCCTGAAACCTCTCCCCCACAGAAGAGACGTTGCGAGCCTATCCTTGTTTTATCGTTATTTCCATGGCAGGTGCTCGTCTGAACTCCACTCTCTGGTCTCCCCTCGCCAATCTTTCACAAAAAACACCCGTCTAGCTGAATCCACTGTGAAAAATTTCCCCCACTCTATATCTGTGCTTAAATCAAAATGCGGATTCCATGAGCAGAGCTTCTTTCTTAGAACTGCACGCCTGTGGAGCTCTGTTCCGTCTGCCTGCTTCCCTCCGGACTGCAACTTGGATGTCTTCAAGTCCAATGTTAACAAATTCCTAATGAACCGCCCCCTTAATTAAACACTTCATCAAATCTCCACACTAACGTACTGTACTTGCAATGACCCTTATCCCTGAGTGGCTTCCGGGCCTTGATAAGTAGTGATCACTGTGTAAAAAAAAAACAAATTTTATGAGCTAGAACTGGTAGAAGATGAATATTTTGAACACTAACAAATTTCATGAGCTAGAACTGGTAGAAGATGAATATTTGGAACAATAACAAATTTTATGAGCTAGAACTGGTAGAAGATGAATATTTGGAACAATAACAAATTTTATGAGCTAGAACTGGTAGAAGATGAATATTTGGAACAATAACAAATTTTATGAGCTAGAACTGGTAGAAGATGAATATTTGGAACAATAACAAATTTCATGAGCTAGAACTGGTAGAAGATGAATATTTGAAACAATAACAAATTTCATAAGCTAAGAATGTTAGAAGATGAATATTTGAAACAATAACAAATTTCATGAGCTAAGAATGTTAGAAGATGAATATTTGAAACAATAATAAATTTCATGAGCTTAGAATGTAAGATGAGTAATATTTCAAACAATAACGAATTTCATAAGCTAAGAATGTTAGCAGATTAATATTTGCAAATAATAACATATTTCATAACTAAGAATGTTAGAAGAGTAATATTTCAAACAATAACAAATTTTATGTGCTAAGAAATTAGAAGATGAATATTTGAAATAATACAAATTTAATAAGCTAAGAATATTAGGAGCTTAATACTTGAAACAATAAAAAATTTCATCAGCTAAGAATGTTAGAAGATGAATATTTTAAATAATATCAAATTTCATAAGCTAAGAATGTTAGAAGGTGAATATTTTAAATAATAAAAAATTTCATCAGTTAAGAATGTTAGAAGATGAATATTTGAAACAATAATAAATTTCATAAGCTAAGAATGCTAGAAGATGAATATTTAATCGAATAAAAAATTTCATAAGCTAAGAATGTCAGAAGAGTAATATTTGAAATAATAACAATTTTCATAAGCTAAGAATGCTAGAAGATGAATATTTGAAATAATAACAATTTTCATAAGCTAAGAATGCTAGAAGAGTAATATTTGAAACAATAATAAATTTCATAAGCTAAGAATGCTAGAAGATTAATATTTGAAACAATAATAAATTTCATAAGCTAAAAGTGATAGAAGATTTATAAGCTACACTCGACATCCAAATGAATGCTTTGACGATAATTACGGTTTTCAAAAGGCGAAGAATTAAAAGATACATCTGTCTTACTTAAAAATGCTCGGTTTTTTATTGTTTTCCGAAACGATCGTACAAATTATTGCTTTTGTTGTTGTTCCTTCTTATGAAACAGATTTTTAATTTTTAATTCTAATTTTAATTTTAAATTATCAATCACTTACTAAATATTAAAGTAGCTCTAGGATATTTGTATATCGTGCTTATTATATATCTGAATTACAACAGGCAGTGTTCTTTTGCTGTATTTTCATTTAATTAGTAATTTACTATCACATTAAAATACACTCTGCTCTTTAGACTACTGTTCTAATCCCTTTTAAATGGTATATATATATATATATATATATATATATATATATATATATATATATATATTTCTTTTTATCTGTTTCACGTTTTCTCAGACTTTACTGAAATTTTATATGATAAGACGCTGCAAACTATTATAGCATCCGTTTGATGCACGGTTAGGGATTAATAGGGATTGGTATTTAAAGCAGAAATGAGCACAAGTTTTACCATAATCAACCATTAATTTGATATAATGCACTCATTCTTAGTCAACGGGCTATAACTTTAGGACGTTTATAACGGGCTAAAAAAGCTAATATATATATAATTGCAAAGAAGACATACCTAAGAGTTTGTTTTACACTTAGATTTCTATGGATTAACTATTTGTAATCCGTCAACTTTTATTTTTTACTATTCTATCATCGATTCTTTTTTTTTTTCACTTCCACTGTATAATCGGTAGAAAATTGAAGATTTGAAATTCAGCGAAAAAATAATAAAGACAACGCAAAAAGGGATGTTTTCAGCACGTGCATAAATATTTAAAATATGAAGTGCGTGTGAAAAGACATTAATTTGAAAAAAAAAAGCGAAAAAGAAAAAAAATGAAAAATGAAAAAGGAAATTGTGGGAACATGAATAAGTAGAAATAAAAGTTCTATTCGCCGAGGGTTGGGATTCCATAAACAAGTGGCGAGGTATATTGCATTATTTAAGTGCAATTTTTCCCATATATTTGGTTAATGGGTAAGAGCTCATCCTAAGCTTTACGTTGGATGGTGGAAGAAGAAGAATGAAAGTGCTTATTTTGTACTTCCGGTGTGGAAGAGAAGATTCAATCTTGAGGAGAGTGCAATTTGTAAAGTTGAGGTATTTGATATAATGAGAACGAATCTCTTCTTCATTTTACATTTTCAGTAATATTTTGTACTTCATATATAAGTTGGTGCAAAAACAATATCGTTTTCTCACATATGTTACTTTTATATATGATTTCTGAATTAATTCAGTGATATATATAGCCATGTTACATATAATTTTGAAGTCTGTTTGTCGTTCTATTCAATCGTGTTATTTGTTACCATTCTCAATCTCTTCATTCATTTTTTACAGGTTTTTCGATAGCATGGACAACATTCAAATCCAGTTCAAACTAGGCTGAAAATCTTCCGAAACAGCTTGTGATATTAATGATGGGTTTGGCCCAGGGACCACTAATGAACGCGTGGCACAACAGTGGTTCAATAAATTTTGCAATGGTGACGAGAGCCTCACTGGATAAATGCGTGCCCCATGAATTGAACGATAACAAAATCGTCGATTTGAGATGTTTTCTATGCTCCTTCTGCGCAACAAAAGCAATTCATTTATTGAGCAGATTGTGACGCATGAGAAGTGGATCCTCTATGACAACTGGCGATATTCGGAACAATGGTTGGATGCCAGAGAAGGTCCACAATACTTCCCAAAGCCAAAATTACACTAAAAAAGGTTATAGTGGTCTGCACTGGTCTCATTCATCACAGCTTCTTGAATCTTGTTGAAACGATTACGGTGGAAAAGTACTACCGACAAATTGACAAAATGCACCAGAAGCTCCAACTTATGTGCCCAAGATTGGTCAATATGAAGGGACCAATTCTCCTCCATGACAAAGCTCGCCCGCATGCTGCTAAACTGACCCTGCAGAAACTGAACAAATTGGGCTACAAGACTCTGCCTCATCCGCCATATTCACCTATTTACTTATGGTAATATTCCTTATATCGGCTGCTGGAAACGAAGTGCACCGCATAAAAACACTATTGAGGGAGAGTTGTGCAAGTGATCAACCAATAAGAATACAAATTGACTTTGGAACATGGAATGCATAGGAACAAAATTAATGGTGATGAAACATTTCTTCTAATCTTAAATAAGCTTTAAAAACAAATAAATCTTCAGCCTATCAACATCTTTGGTGTTCTGTTTAGTTTGTAGAGATGTTGCCAATATTGTCAAAGAATCAATAAAAGTTAGAATGATCGAATCAATGCTGAATTTTTCGATAATCCTTCGGCAGTTGACTATAGTTTAAAAAACAAATAACTCGACTGTGTTCTGCTGGCGAAATAGAATGGCAGTTTTAAATTACCATCTTATTTCCTTCTCTTTTTTAATGGCCTCCTGCCTGGTACATCGCCCCATTTCCTTCTCCATTTGTCTGATACCACTAGACAAAATAAAAGCCAGGTAGGTTTCTGTTGATCACTTGACTCTTGAAAGTGTTTGTAAACCATCCAATTTGTAATTCATTTTGGTTGAAAGTGACACAAGAAAATATTTATAAGAAATGGTATAAAATGCACTGCATGAATTAGACGTGAAAGTGAAAGTGAATCTATGGCAATTGTTGCAGCATGAAAGGTCACATTATTAGAGTACAACAAAGAGAGCTGAGATTTCTCTGTACACTGCATAACCTTTTATTTTTCAGTTTTCTCAAATCCCAACTATCATCAATGAACCTAAGGTAATCTCGTCAGCATCAGACAAAGCCAAGCTCTTTGCCAAGAACTTTGCAGCTAATTCTATCCAATACAATCAATGCCGCGAATTCCCTGTATTTCCTCCTGTATCTGGAAACATACAAGGCGATCAATAAATATCTCTGCATGATGTTCCTAAGCAAATCAAAACCTTTATTCCAGTAAAACAATTAGTTATGACAGGATTCCAATTATAGTGATGAAAAAGCTTCAGTCAGAATTAGTTCCCATACTTACAAAGCTGTTTAAGCGTTGTCTTAAGAAGAATTGCTTTCAAACACCCTGGAAAACCTCATCAATATGCCCTGCAGTAAAGAATTCAGATGATTGGTCATCTGCTCAGTACAGACGAATAAGTTTCCTGTGCCTTATAAAGGTCTACTCCACAAAATCTCCAGCTAATTTTGATAAGTTGCTGAAATCTGTGTTAAATAAAGAAGTAGTCAAGAACCTTAGCAAAAATAACCTCCTTAGGTACATGCAATATGGTTTCCGTTCTACTAGATCTACAGTAGGTGTGCTAACGGTTATATCATAGGATTAGCAAATCTCTCGTCAGAGGCTTCCTTTCTGGGGTAATTGCTCTTGACATATGAAAGGCCTTCGATAAGGTATGGCATAAAGGTCTACTCCACAAAACCTCCAGCTATACCATAGCTGGAAATGTCTTCTCATTTCTCGTTGATAGGTTCATAAGAGTAATGGTTAATGGGCAGAAATCAGAAGCTCACAGTATTAATGTTGGAGTCCCTCAGAGGTCCATCTCTTCCTGATCTATATTAATGATCTCCCAAATCACATCCTAAGATAATTTGTAGACATTTATGCTGACGGCACTACCATCTATAGCAACAATTCAAAGGCAATAAATGACCAAGTTCTCTCTGATTCTTTTTCCTCTGATCTTGAGCATGTGGTACAATGAGGAAAGAGGTGGCTGGTTAATTTAAATGCATCTAAAATCAAGCTTCTATCTTTACATCATCAATGTTCTGATCCCCGTCTGGCATCAATTGACATGAATGGCTCTCGTCTTGGGGAGGTTCCATGTTTTGACAAGCTTCTGGGTCTGACCTTTACTCCTGATCTGAAATGGAACACATATATCAAATCCGTTACAAAAGTTGCTGTACATATGATGAGATCAGTCTCACTGCTGATGCAATTCTCTACCTGTATAAGTACGTCCAAGAATGGAGCATTGTTGCTACATTTTGGCAGGAACTGCTAGAAAAAACCTTATCTTATTACAGAGTTCAAAATAGACATCGTAGCCTAGTGGAGGATGTCCTTTTCTCTTCCCTGCAACCTTTTTTCCCACTGAAGACATGTTGCAAGCCTGTCTCTGCTTTATCATTATTCTCATGGCAAGTGCTCGTCTGAGCTCCAATATATGGTCCCCCATAGCCAAACTTTTACAAAAAGCATTCGTCTATTGGAACCATTATCAATAATTTCCCCCACTCTTTATCTGTGTCTAAACCTAAACCTAGATTCCTTGAACAAAGCTTCTTTTTTAGAACTGCACGCCTGTAGAACTGTCTTCAGTTTCCCTGCTTTTTAGCTAATCACAATATTGTCGTTTTCAAGTCCAATGTAAACAAGTTCTTGAAGAACCGTCCCCTTAAGTAATCCAATTTACCAAATTTCCTCTACTAACGATTACTACGATATTGTTCCATTGACTACTGTACACTTATCCTCGAGTGGTCTCCGGGCCTTGATAAATGGTGACTCCTTTGTAAAATAAAATATTGTCCATATGTCACAACAAAGCTTGTTGATACTGTAATCAGCATCAATTAAGATTGGTTATGTCCATATATATTATAATCAACAAGACCGGGCTTAGCAGAAAAATAGTTGTATTGAGTATTCACGGATGTAGACAATAATTTTTCTCCTTCACAGAAGAGCTACCCAGATAAAGAATAACAGTACAGATGGTTTTGATGAGGTGTTGATATACACAAGAGGATAATTTTAAGAAACATATACTTTGATTAATAGTGAGACCTTTGAACTAGATGAAGTGAGTGTTGTATTGATATACTTCATTACGTTAGAAATGTATATCAGAGATCATTAATAAACCCCAAATCAAAAAATAAAAACAAAAGACTTAGCAGACCAACTAAAAATGACGTATTTTCATGAATTTTATAAACAATTAAACTTTTTTAAATATTTAAATTGTGTTTCCAATAAAAGTACAACTCATTACAAGGTCGTTTGTTTTTTATCTAAATTATAACTAAACTCTGTGTATCGCTTCATTGCAGGTTAATATTTTATTTTTGAAATTGCCATGGAACGCAGAGAAGTGAAATTTGCCTTATTTCCCTGATTTTTGTGGAATTTTATTTTGTGAAAATTATGCTAATTTTTCTATTTTTTGGTAATTTGAAGTGTGTGCTTGAAAGCATCCATAATCTATAAATGATACATAAATATTTGTACATTTATGTGCATGTGTACAGATAAATTTCCTTGCACATGTGTATGTACATATGACAATGTGTGTAAAATTCCCGCCTGTATATCTCTATATGTGTTTATGTGTATATGAGATTAATGTGTATATATAAGATTTATGTCCATAAATATGTTTATGTATATACATATGTACGAAAGACTATTTGTAAGAGATGGTTGGTGGTTGTATCAATGACTTTAAACAACAATAGAAACACTAGATATGATTTATGATGGACACTTCATTGCACCAATTAAAAGTAATACCGGTACTAACTCTTCCACATTCCAAAGTACTCTTTTTCTCACCTTGAAATCTTCTTCTCTTTTCCCTCTGTCCTATGCTGAATAACATTATTCCAAAATAATAAAATGCTATCCTACTACAGTGACATTAGATGACTCAATAAGTACCAGGCCTAAGTAGCCATCGGCGGTCACTCGTGTCCGAGTAAGACTGTCCTCCGTTGTGGTTTCTGTGGGTCCTCAGGTGAGCATAGAGCCCAATCCTAGACCCAATTTTTCTTGTGCAATTTGGGCAGATAAAGGTAGTGGTGGTGGGGTGGGGTTGGGTGTGTCTGGTTGATAATCTGTCCTTTCTGTGCTTGCGTTTATCCTCAGCAGCTTGATTTAGGTCACTGCTATGAAGCGCAGCACCTTCGTGGACAGTACTCCTCCATGCCAACCTTCTCCCAGCCACGTCCTCCCATGTCTCAAGGTCCATGTGAAGCTGCTTTAAATTTACTTTGATGTTGTTCTTATACCTCGTCTTTTGGCCATCCTGGGCACACTTTCCCTCAACAAGCTGAGAGTAGAAAATCTGTTTTGGGAGGCGGAGATCCGGCATTCGGACAACATGACCAGTCCATCTGAGCTGGCGTGGAGCAACAGTAGCGGTGATAGTAGGAATATCAGCCTCACTCAGGACGCTGGTGTTTGTGCGTCGGTCCTTCCAACTGATTCTGAGGATTTTTCAGAGGCATCTTTGGTGGTACGTCTCCAGGGTTTTTACGTGCCTCCCGTATGTGGTCCAGGTCTCCGATCCATAGAGAAGAGTGGGCAGCAAGACAGCTTTGTATACCATGATTTAGGTATTTGCCAGAAGGTCATGGTTCTCAAATACTCTCTTCCTTAGCCTTGAGAAAGCCCCACTGGCACAGCTGAGACGGTGTTGTATTTCATCATCTATGTTGGCTAAGTAGTAAAACAGTAACATCAACATAGTTTCCTTGATTTCGATGCGTCTCTAATAATTCAATGCATTTTTAGAGTGATTTGTCTTTGCCCTAAAAATTCATCTTAGTTTCTCAAGTATTGAAATTAAAGTTTTAAACTACTGAATACCATTTCATGCACACAAAAAATCTGCTGTTCTTTTCTCCCACTAACATGCGAATTAACCGCACAAAAAAAAATCCATCGTGTTTTTTTCTCAGTGACCATACATACAAAATGACTCCAAGTGAACAAAAAACTTCTCTCTATGGCGGTTTTAGAAATCTGTCCAGTCGGAAGTTGAATATATGTGTGCCGTTAATGCTCCCTGACATTTTATAAAGCACATTTGTATTCGTTCTACAAACTATAGTCACACGTCCTACCATTGGAAGAGTACATCGGTCGGGTTTCAAGTTTGAGTGTCGCACACGCCATGACTGTTGTCACAGTTTCTGATAAGACTTTTTCGTTGGAGCAAAAACTCTTTCTCTGGAGCATTCTTTGGAGGCTTTCAAACAGATAGTAGTTAATTGGGTCCAAATCTGGAGAATAACGTGAGTGCAGAATCAATTCAAAGCGCAGTTTATGTAGTTTTGCCACTGAGGTGAATGACTTGTGACACGGTGTATTGTTTTAGGGAATGGGACGTTTCAGAGTGGCTGACTTGGCGTCTCCGTTTCAGCCACACCAATTCAGTGTCGCCATATTGATCACACCAATTCGGCTCATCCAATTCAACAGCGTGGGCAATTTGACGGTATGGCCGATTCGACTGCATAGCCGATTTGGTGGCAGGCAATTCAACATGGACCACATCAGTCACATTTTTATAAAGATTTTATAACTTTTATTTTTTTTAATTAAGAAAAGCTAAATGAAAATATATCACTTTAACTCTTTTTTAAGAAAAATTATGTTTTTGCAAAACTCTTTTTGGTTAATTTTTTCTAATTAATTATTTAACGATTAAAAACTCAAAAAATATTTTTAGTTCTTTTTATTTTAAATTAAAAAAATACAATATGAAAATATAATCTCGGTGTTGACGATAGAGTATTGTTTGTTTTTGCGTTGTGTTTTAAATAAACATGGTTATTTTTAAGTTCTTTTGTCGAAATTATTATCATCACTTCTAATAAAGGTCACTTCGACGTATAAGAACGTTACCAATAAAAAGACAAAGAAAAGCAATGGAAAAGATGAGAAGAGAAAAGACTTGGTGGATAGAAACAAACAATTTTATTAGGGAAATAAAATAACTTAAAGCCAAAAAAGTTCACGAGCTGTCAGCTGCTAATATTTTTCTTTCAGCTACAAAGAAAGTCCGTCGTGTAGTAACAATTACGAAGATAGATAGAAGGCCTTTTTTTTACTTACTGCTATGATATGAGATTTCAATCAACGTAGGATTATTTTTTAGAAATGTCGAAATACTTTAGCAAATACGAAAAGCGTTTGCTCCCTTTGTTTGCAATTGTAATGTCTTTTTTTTTTTAAATAAAATCCTCTCGAATAGATTAGATGAAATATCTGCAGACAAAGATAACTTATTATCTGAAATAGTGTTTCTAGAGTGTTCTTTTATAGCAAGGAACTTATTTTATCATTTTCCTGAAGAAATAACTTGAAAAAAATACACATAATTCTTCATATAATAACGTTCTCTAAAAAAGCACGAAGTCCGGTAAAAAAACAACAACAATTCTTCGTTCCGTCTTTGAGTCAGTCCAGAATAGAAATATTCTTTTCTTCTCTATAGTAATAAAAGTATTCTCCTCTAAAAACATAGATCCAACATGATCACACCATCTGCTAATATCTTATGTATGTTTTCCAGTAATTAATTTTCCTAATATTTTAATTCACGTTCTGCTGAAATAACTGTTTCAACGCCACAAAATATCTGCTACCTTCCTTCATATGCTTAATCCTAATTCAATGAACGAATCTGATATCATAACTTATATTTAAACAAAATTAAAAACGAAAAATAAAAATTAAAAACGAAAAATAAAAGCACAAACATATTGTGCGCAGTCTCTAACAAGAAATAACAGTAAGCCAGGTTTCACGAGATTAACCCTTGGACGTTTCAGCCTCCTTTTTACTGGCCTTTTTGTCTTCTTCTTCTTCTTCTTCTTCTTCACATTCTTATTCACATTCTTATTCATCTTTTTTCTTCTTATCGCCAGTGTCGTCAAAACCCTCACCGTCGTTGTACTTATGTTTATTTCAAGGGCCGACAACATTTAAGTGAGTTACTTATGCTCTAATAAAATGCAAACAACTTTTGCATATATTAAAAAGTAAAAAAATAAGTTGTCCGGAATTTTATGCAATCTTAGTTGAATATTAACAATACAATTAACGTTATTACATTATGGAGGAGGGATAATCGAGGAATTCCACTCAGTTCCTTCCAAACAGTTCATTTCAAACATTACAATACATAGCCATCATATTTCGTCACCAACATTATTTCAAATGGTACACATTACATATTTTTCTTAATATGTGTGCTATATTCATGCAGAATTAGATAAAACGTAGAATAAGATGCCCCTTGTTTTAATCAGACTTAGAACAAGCATGCCATTGTTCAAGGCCATCAGTGACCTATAGTTACCATGGCACCAGTGAACGACCGTAAATGCAAGAACCCACCTCAAAATTACATTAATCGCCAATGCCAGCCCTTGCCATCAAATGACAGTAACCAGCTTAAAAGATTTACCGCCAATAACCATCATAACCTCTAGGAACCAACAGTGCCTGCTATTGTATGCAGTGCGTGCTTGACAATTGAAGACAGATAATTTCATTTTGGAGCAGATTAATGGAGGCCAATACTGTTCATGATCAATGGTGACCGACAATGACTGATACTAGCCAATGATACTTATGATCACCAGTGCTCATTATTGGCATGTAGTGACACCCATTGGAGACAGATTATTTCATTTTAGGGTAATCTAATGGAGGCCAATACTGGCCGTAGACACCAGTGATTGGCAGTGATCACCAAAAATTGAAAGTGACAGTACCCACCAGTAAATTCAAGTAACCACCTCAAAATAGCACTAACTGCCAGTGACTGTCAGTGCTCGTCCCTGGCATCCTGTTACAGCCAGTGGGTCTCAGTGTCCAACAATACCTGATAGTTGAAGACACATGATTTCAATTTAGAGAAGTCCAGTGACCGCCAGTACTTGCAATTAACTGCCCCAAACTAGCACTAATCGCCAGTAACCACAAGTGACAACAATGACAGCTAGTGACTTCTGCTAACTACCACTACCAAACAATGCACGATAATGGAAGTCCGATGATTTTATTTTGACCATGTCCACCAGTGCTCGCTATTTTCTAGGGATGATGCTGGTCATCACTAGCAACCACTTCCATTTCTCGGTGTTAATATATTTTAGCTGTCATTGTCAGTAATTTACGTGACTCGCATACAATGATGCACCAGATAATTATAGTTTCATTTGGAAGTGGTCCCAAATTTTTAGGTGTCGCTCTAAATAATTTATGGGGGCTTCTCTTTACACTTACAAATATATCCTATTTTGGTGAAATTAACATCATACGTATATAATTTTCAGAGGAAAACAATGGAAGAGGTATCACATCTCCATGTGCTCCACTAAGAGGCCTATAAGTACAGACGCCCCTCAAAATTTCAAATATGTATATCTGATTTTAATAAACTTTAAACCATATGTATAAGACATTAATTTAGAGAAACATTAATTTAGAAGATGGAATGGAAGGCAGTAAAACACAGAAAATAATATGGTGTTATGTACATGTGAAAAGAGAAATAGTTTCTCATTAAACATCAGGCAACGTCGGCTCTTCCTGTTAGTATTTAAGTGTATATATATATAGCAAATTCTAACCCATCGGGCCACTGATTGTCTATTTCATACTAAATTTAACTACATGAAAACGGACTATGGCATTATGAGTCGTTGAAGTATATACATATTTATGTTAGCCAAATGTAAGAACGGTTTTATTGACATTGATATTGCAAAAACATAAATTTTAAATTAAATATCTGAATTTATCATTCTCTCTCTAGTTATATATGTATGTATGTATGTATGTATGTATGTGTGTGTATGTGTGTGTGTGTGAATATTACATACTGAACAACATCTCCATTAATATATTAAAGGCATATTTAATATATTAAAGGCATATTTAATATATTAAAAAGAACGTCTATATTTCTTTTAAATTCTATTACTTTGCAATCGTGGCCAGGCATTATCTGGTTTTGAACATATGTCGGATTATGGCGATCATGCATCTATTTTTTGTCTCAGAATAAATTGAAATCATTTTATTTTGATAGGAAATGCCGAATTACTTATAATGCACATGAAATGTGGATTGCACACTTTTGAAGATGGAGTTAATGCTATACAACTTTTTTATTTATATAGTTTTATCATCTTGTCATTTTTGCATTGTTTTCCATGTAAACATGAATTAAATCAAAAATATTTCTAAAATAATAAGCCAATGGATCTGACGTAATCATCATCATCGTCAGCAGCAGCAGCAGCAGCAGCATCATCGACGTTGTTATCATCATCGTCATCATCGTTGTTTTCGTCATCATCATCATCATCAGAATCATCATCATCATTATCATTATTATTATTATCATCATCATTATCGTCATCTGGTTTTATTTTGTAACCAGCATTAGACGTGTTTGTAGCGTCTTTCAAAGGCAACTGCCAGTGTGTTCCTTGCAACTAATGCTCAACAGATAGTATCTTTAAATTTTATTAGAAACACAAGCAGAGGTATCAGAGAAATTGACATTTTATTTACAAACTTTACATTTTATAGATAAAAATCAATGCTAGAACTAATATATATTTTAGCATATTTTTTGTGTTATCCATATCTATAAAGTATGGTATGTTTATATTTCTATGTATAGGATTCATTTCTCAACTAATTAATCGATCATTATAAATTTTAGAACACAGCTGCAAGGCGTAAATGGTTTAAATATTGACTATATTTAATTTAATGCAAGTTTAATCCGATTTTTGTGTTGTGTGATTTAAATAATAGATATTAGACATCAATTAAAAATATTCATGAAATTTCTTGTATTAAAAAAAGGTTTTACAGGATATAATATAGACACAACCTCTCATTTAAAAATTCAAATATTTCAGATTCGCATTGAATTTGATCCACAGTCATAAGATGCCAATTAAGCAAGGTTCCCTGAATTTAAATTACTTAAGACCTCTTAAATTTTAGAATCCAAATTATGTGGTGAATTTTGCTCAAAATTGGAATAAGAATTTTTGTCCTGGTTAGTATCATTACATTTTGATTTTTATCTTTGAAAGAGGACATAAAAGCGGTGCAAGATTCTTCTCTTTGGTGAATTAATTATATCTGTCATGGGACGAGTATTCTATTTAAAGTTCATAAGAAAAAGTCTTAGGGAACCAAACGTTGATCTAAACATACTAGTAACAGCAGTAGTAGTAGTAGTAGTAGTAGTAGTAAAACTACTAGTAATAACAATAATAATGGTAATACATATATATATATATATATATATATATATATATATATATATATATATATATATATATATATATATAAACAGGAAGATAGGATAAAACCAAAGAGGAGAAGAAATACAAGGAATTCGCAATAACTTTCAAGTTGAAAGTAATTTCTCCTGGGAAATGCCGAGTTTCTTTGCTAATTAATATAAAAATCGTATGAAGAAAGAAAATCAGAATATCGTTGCCTGCCTCAAGTACTGTGATAGAATTAGAAAATGAGCTGATCAAACTAAGTCACATCATGGGATTTGAGCTTTGTAGTTGGGCTAATTAAGTCAGATCTCAAACAAAAGTGACAAAGATCTAGGAGATGGCATTTATTGAACTGGATAAGCTGAAGTGCTTTTAAAGGAATGTCATTGGATGGGCTAGGACTTTTGACTTACTCGCGCTTGTATTTAACTTTACCAAACCGTGTAGACAATAGCTGATCTGTATTTAATGGAGACATAATTTGGATGTTCCGTTGAGACGCAAATCTGAAGAGAGGCAATTAGTAATGTTTCCATTTCAGGATTTAAACATGCATCTAAATGAGGAGACATTACAGAGGAAAGTCGGCCGAATCGGTTGAGAACTTGAATAGTTTCAATGAAAATATGTATATATTTGTTGTAAGTTATCACTGCATATATTAAAAAATATACTTTGAGATGATGTGTTGATTTCCTATGTTGTTTTACATGTTTCACAATCAAGTAGTGACCCAACCTTGTTTGGATTGAAAAGAAACCTCAACTGTTAATTGACATAGTTCGCAAACAAGTAACATTAGATTAACTGAAACTTTAATAATGTTGTGTCTAAGATAAGGCTAAAGGAAGCTTGAAGGAACTAGGCATTGTGGGTGTAGGGAGGGGAGAATGAGAAAAATGAGAAAATGTCTCTTTCTGCAAAACCTCTGCTCATCTCTTATACAATCTTTAAAAGCATATCTGAGAAAATTGACCACGTTCTATCTGCTTATCCTTCAGCTAATATTCATGGCTGTGGAGACTTCAATGTTCACAATGTGGAATAGTTAACTCACTCAAACAAGACCGATAATGAGGGAAGATTCTCTCATGATTTCTCCATTGCTTATGACCTCACTAAGATTGTTCACGAACCCACCTGTGTGCCCAATACTGACGGCCAGTATGCAAGTCTCCTAGACCTTTTCCTCCCAACTTGCTCTGAACTGTGTCCAGCTTCCGTTTTGTCTCCACTTGGATCTTCCGACCACTCTGTTGTATCAGTTAAGTTAAGATAAGATAAAACTGAAATATAATAAGACCTCAGATGTACCTCTCCATTGTACAGTATATCGATACTCTATGGCTGACTGGGATAGCTTCCATACATTTATATCAGATCTACCTCTGCGTTCCATGTTTAAAAAGGATGTGTCCTCTATAGTATCAGATCTGACGGAATGATTAATTGTAGGTATAGACCGTTTCATACCCTCGAAAAAATTCCAGTAAAAACCTAACAGCCAGCTATGGTTCTCTCCAGAATGTGCTGCTGCCATTGCGCATAGAAATCACTTTTTCCATTGCTTCCAACGTAATAGATGTATTGAGACTAAAGCCGCTTTCAGGACTGCCAGCAACCACTGTAAAAAAGTAATAAAGAACGCAAGAGAGTTATATGCTTAGTCTTTCAAGTCCTAAGTAGCTGAGCAGCGGCTTGGTTCTCACCAGTTTTTGCAAATAGCAAACAGAATCCTGAACAGAAGCATCCTAACTATTATAAATGGTCCTGAGGTAATCTCGTCAGCATCAGACAAAGCCAAACTCTTTGACAAGAACTTTGCAGCTAATTTTACCCTTTTGCGACCAAGGCCACCAACCTCCAATATTTCCTCCTGTATCAGAAAACTCGCTATGTGATATACAAATATCTGTACATGATGTTGCCAAGCTAATTAAAAACCTTGATTCCAGTAAAGCAACCGTCCCTGATGGTATTCCAATTATAGTACTCAAAAGACTTCAATCAGAACTAGCGCCCATCCTTACAAAACTGTTTAAACGTTGTCTTAAGGAGAATTGCTTCCCATCACCCTGGAAAATGTCATCAGTATGCCCTGTATGTAAGAATTCAGGTGATCGCTCATCTACCTCTCAGTACAGGCCAATAAGTCTCCTGTGCATCATGAGTAAGTTGCTGGAATCTGTGTTAAATAGAGAAGTAATCAACCATCTCAGCAAAAATTACCTTCTTAGTGAAATATGGTTTCCGTTCTGCTAGATATATAGCAGATGTGCTAAAGGTTATATCTCATAGGATTAGTGAGTCTCTCGACAATGGCTTCCTTTCTAAGGCAATTGCTCTTGACATATCAAAGGCCTTCGATAAGATATGGCACAAAGGCCTACTTCACAAGATTTCCAGCTACAATATCTGGAAATGTTTTCTCAATTATTAAATCATTTCTCTCTCATAGGCTCATAAGAGTAGTGGTTGATGGGCAGAAATCAGAGGCCCACAGTATCAATGCCGGAGTCCCTCAGGGGGTCCATCCTTAGCCCAACTCTCTACATCATTATTATTTTTTTTTACTGTTATTTCACCTCAAGCAAGGCAGAGTGTCACTTGCTCATAAAAGACAACTATTTGGGATAAACTTTAAACGTAGGGAATTCAGCAGCGAGTCGTCTGTTTACATTACACTTGAACTTCGGCATGTCAGTACAGTCAGCGAAGCAGGAACCCAGGAGAAAATTCCAAAATCTAGCAGCTCGAGGAAAGAAACTACTTGAGTAGAAGGCTTTTCGCCATCTAAGAATCTCTACAATGTAGGGGTGGGATTTTGCTGCTTGTTGGGTTAGTCAGACGTATTTACGTTGAGGAGATACAAGTGCTCTCTCTAATTCTCTCTCCTCTGATCTTGGGTGTGTGGTACAGTGGGGAAGAGGTGGCTGGTCACTTTTAATGCATCCAAAACCAAGCTTTTATCTTTACATCATCAACGCTCTGATCCCCATCTGGCATCAATTGAAATGGATGGCTCTCGTTTTGGGAGGGCTCCATGTTTTGACAAGCTTCTGGGTTAGACCTTTACTCCTGATCTGAAATGGAACATGTACATCAGGTCTGTTGCCAAGGACGCTGGGAAAATGGTAGGATCCTTCTACCGCTCCAGAAGATATCTCACTACTGATGCAATTCTCTATCTATATAAAAGCCAAGTACGTCCAAGGATGGAGTACTGCTGCCACATCTGGGAAGGAACTGCTAAAAACAGCTTATCCTGCCTTGACAGAGTACAAAATAAACTTTGTGGTTTAGTGGGAGATGCCCTTTTCTCTTCCCTGCAGCCTCTCTCCCACAGAAGAAACGTTCTGAGCCTGTCTTTGTTTTATCGTTATTTTCATGGCAAGTGCTCGTATGAGCTCCAATCTCTCATCCCCCCCTCTCGCCAATCTTTCACAAGAAACACCCGTCTAGCTGAAACCACTATCAATAATTTTCCCCACTCTTTATCTGTGCCTAAATCCAAACGTAGATTCCATGAGCAGAGCTTCTCACTCAGAAGTGCATGACTGTGGAACTCTCTTCTGTTTGCCTGTTTCCCATCTGGTTACAACTTGGATGTCTTCAAGTCCAACATAAACAAATTCCTGACAAACCGTCCCCTTAAGTAAGACACTCTATCAAATCTCCAATACTAATGATTACTACAACACTATCTCACTGATTACTGTACACGCAATAACCCTTATCCCTGAGTGGCCTCCGGGCCTTGATAAGTGGTGACCTTCATGTAAAAAAAAAAGATACAAGTGCTTCGAGTTTGTCAAAGCACATTCCATTAAAATACTTGTAAAACAGGCAACCTTTTGCCACCTTTTGGCGAGAGGACAGAGGTTGGAGTTTGGTTGATAGTGAGGGGCCAATTAGGTTGAAGACTCTTTTTTACCCTATCTAAGGATAAGAGACTAGTGGCAGGTGTACCAGCCTAGGCGAATAGTCGCTTTATAATACAGGATACTCTCAAGTGTGAATAATTTTCTAACACAGACGAGAGAGCTCATTTCTTTGCAACAGCCTTCGCAATATCTTCAATGTATTTGTTCCAAGTCATGTTGCATGTGAATGGTAAGCCGAGAAGATTAAATGAAGAGTTTTCAGGTAGTGTATCATTAGCCATGGTAATCAGTGGTTGAGAAGGTTCCTTGTAGTTCTTAAAGAAAATGAGGTTTAGTCTTGGTCGCATTGAATGTTACCATCCATTTATGTCCCATTCAACTAGACTGGAGGTCTTCCTCTAAGGTTTCAGCAATTGCTTGGATATATATGTTCCTTCTTTAATCCCTGTTGTAGAATGTGATGTCATCAGCAAATATATCTATCTCAAAGGCAATTTTATCAGGAAGGTCATTTATGAATATGAGGAATAATAAAGGTTTAAGGATCGACCCTTGTGGCACACCCACATTTATATCATGTTATTTTGACGTATGGTCATCGGGGACAACTTGGATTAAAATCGAAGGATTTGATTGTGTTAAATATTCGTTCAGTAATATCATATGATATAATTTTCATGAGAAAACCATCGTGCCATACTTTGTCAAAGGCCTTAAATATATTTAGGGCTCTAGCCTCTCTTGCTTATACATTGCATGATATATATGTTCAGAGATTACAGTTAAGGTATCTGCAGTAGTACCGGCTTGTCTAAATCCATACTGTCAGTCAGAAAGAAGTTTAGTATCTATGAGGTGGTGGACACAGCTGTGTCTGCTTGATTAAAGGACTCAAAGATGTTGGCAAATAGAGGGAGGACGCTAATGGGGCGGTACTTGAGTGGACCAGTTCTTTCGACAGAACTCTTGAAAACTGATACAACAAATCAATTTTCTCGCAATCTTTGAAGCCATTTGGTGAAGAGTTTGGAGAATACTGCGGAAACTTAAGTGAAGCATATTTTAATGGTATAGCAGGGATGAGATCAAGCCCATGCATCTTTGATGTATCTATGTTTTTTATATCACAAACCTATCAAGTGTGGCTTTTATCAATAAGAGAAATTTGGGAGTGTGTTAAAACTAAAATAAGGTTAGAGACAAACCGTTGGGCAGCAGGTTAACCTTCTCGGTTGTTGGATAGTGGGGGAATTGTTGGTTGCCTATTATTTTGTACACTATTATAAATTTTCTAGAAATCGCAGGCTTCAAATTTATTAATACATTTTCTGGTGATTTTGGCATGCCTTCTCTTGGCTGCAACTATTTCACTCTCACAATTATATCTAGCTTTTATATACTTTAACTATTTGTACTGAAATTAGGATAAATTTTCAGATTGTATACTGCTTTTGAGCAGTGGTAACTGCACAAATAGAAGGGAAACATTGTGAAGATTGGGGTTTGCTATAAAACTTCTATGTGGGAACATGTGTTTCAGTTGCTGCTTTAAACAATTCAATAGCCTCATTTGCAGACTGTTCCACGGTAATAGAAAATATAATACTCTATGGGACATCTCTGATCTGATACTTGACGGCTTCCTAGTCAGCCTTCTTGAAGTAACTTGTTATTCTGAGCAATGGCTTTTCAACTTGAGGTCGAGAATTTAGGGTGATATCTACCAGTACTCCCAAGTTGACTATGGCCATTTGTTATACAATTCCTTGGAACTATAATCAGAAATAGGTCTGGAAGTGAAGTTTACTAGTCCTGTCAATCTGGGGGATGAGTTGGCAACATGACTGTCTGTGTCAGGGAATAGGATATAGAAAAGCTCTGCATGCTGTTACCAGCTGCATCTATGTAACTAGAGAAACTGTGTTGGACATTAAAATCACAAAATACATGTACTTGAGCGCTAGTATTGAGGGAGAGTACTGCATTTATGCTATCATATTTGATTAGGGTACAGTGTTGGGTCGAGGTAGAATGGTAGAGAAAATATAAGTAACTAACACCATGTTCCTGGTTTAGTCGAACACCGGGTTATCTAATTCTAGTTTAGAGTCTCTAGCCAAGGGGAGGGTGTTACGAATATACACTTAAAGTCCATACATGTGTCTGTCTGTGTCCTTAGAGTGGTAGATAAACAGACATGTTAAAGTGGTTGGAGGCGATGGAGGAGTGTAGGTTAGTTTTATTTAGCACTAAGATATCTGGGGAGTTTGCTAGGAAGAATAAATCTACATCGTCTAAGTCAGTTGTAAGTTCCGAATATGTGTGAATGCGAGACTCAAGAGAGAAGTTGAACTGGTTTTCTTTGAGTATTTGTTTTAGCTGTCATTATATTTATAACTTTCAGTTTTAAGATAAAAGCTGTTGGACAAAATGGATATGCTTAATATTAAACATGCAACACAAGTAGACCATCAATCGACTTTTCATAGACGGGATTGTGACCTCAAGAAAGCCCACCGGATATAGGTGCAGGGTTCCTTTCCATGCACAACATGGCACTACAACCATTCCGATATTATACAACTGATTATAGAGCAGCCGCTCTAAGTGCTACCAAGGTTTTAGGGTTCCTGTACTGTCAGAATGCAGAAGTCAGACAAACTATCAAATCGGTACTCTCAAGCATGTTAGACAAGAATGGCCCAATCTATTCGTGTGAACATATGTGGCAATCAAGATACCCAGATTTAGGAGAAAAGAATGAGGCAGAAGTGAGGGATAGCGTACCTTTATTCTCTTCTTAACATTGTGAAACGTATTATACCTTAATGCATTATTATATCTTAATGTATTATCATGATTCTTTATGTGATATATCCATATATTGTGGATGAGAAAATAAAAAAATACTTAGTAGTACAGATCGCTTCGTCAAAAGACTTGCATTTAGCAATACTCATTAACATTATCTTAGGAGAAAAGAAAAAAATCTTTGCGTGGATTGAATTTATTCAAAGTCAAGAAATTGGAAATTTCTGAACAATAAAATCTTTATCAGGAAATTCAGTCACATTTAATTACATTTTGTCAAATACTTTTCTCTGTTTTTTTTTTTTACTTATAAAGGCCCGATGAAAATGACTACATATAAATGATAGATCGGTACATATCTATTTTGTTGCCAAAATCATTGGTCCAAAATGGTTCGTATTCGTAAGCATGATATATTTAAAACGATTGTTTTGCAACACCTCTTCCTCTCTCTCCTTTCCCATCCATCGCTCTCTCTCTCTCATGCACAGTACATTTTTCAAGCATTGGAAAAATAGTTATTCTAAATAATTTTGAAACTATAATTAAATGACTCGCGTGTTATTTCTTCTGCTCTTCACATTAATAATTTCTTGGTTTAGTTTGACAATGTTTTCCAAACTTCCAACTTCCAAACTTCTGTATACGTAACGCACCTTCTCTCAACGGCAAAGGCACTTCTGCTGTTTTAACTTCTTCAAGATTCAACTTTAAAATGAACATGCTTTCTGAAAAATCAACCCTCTTTTATCTCCAACCAGGAGCATCAGGCATATAAAGAGATAAGGCAGCCATTTTTGTTTCTTTTTTCTTCATTCATTTCATTCCATGACCGACCTGTTACATTATGCACACGTGCTAGTTAGGTAAGTCACACTTTTCCGCTACATTGCCCCCTGATCTCATGATCATTTTTGTTTCTTTCTTCTTCATTCATGTTACTGCAGTTTCTCATGTTTTTAACACTCCTGTTGCCTATCAGAGTCATCCACAGACAGGTAGATGCCCTACTAATTTACCGCAAATAGAAAACACAATGTGCCTTGTCAATACACTGGGTAACTTTGGAATCAGGCTCCCTCGCTGCCATCACAAAGTATTGCCCTCCTCCCAGACCTCTAGGCCTAACACGGCCACCCCATCCTTTAGGCACTTAGGGTCTTTGCATATTAACCCAAATGTTTCCAGGTTTATTTGAACCTCATCTGCAGACATTATATCTTCATTAACGTAGATGTCGTCAATGTAAGCTGAAGCAGCTTTTGCTGTGGTCTCATGCGGCATCAAAACAGTTTTAATAATAGTTGTCATTATTAAGGGTGCTACATTTAGGCCAAAACCTAAACGTGTCAAACAATATCGTTTTTCCTTGATTATTACTGTCTGAAATGGCCATAATGACTCATGGACACGTATCTGCAGGTAGGCTCTCTTCAAATCCAGCAGTGCTACATTACTCCTTTTCTGACGCCACTCTCTTAGTTTAGTAGCGCACACATCTGTGTTTCCAGTGAAAGCATCAACATGTTGATTCAATTCTCGGTAATCCATTATGGGCCGAATTTTTTCTTTAGTAGGTTGTTCAACAATCATGAGCTGAATTAATCCTTTGGGTGGTCCCAGACGTTCCTCTGAATACAGTATTAACCCACCGTTATCAATCCACGTCTGGAGTTCTTCTTCATATGCGGTCTATTCTTGGTAGAAACTGAATACTCTGGAATGGTGTTGTATAGCCGATCTGGTGCCTGGCTCATAGTCCATTTCCACTTTGCAGTCCACGCCCTTTCGTTGTCATCAAACATAGCACAGAAGTCCTTTTCTTCAATAGACATGGCTGCACAGACTTCTTTTCCTTCTCCAAGCATTACACCTCCAGTCGCTTTGATTATGACGCCTCCTAGTGCTTGTATTGCATCAATTCCAATCAACATGTTGTAGCCAAGTGGTTTTTCTTGCATCACCAGAACTTCAACTTTGGCCTTCTCAGTACAGATCGTAACTGTCCCTTCACCACAACATGCTCGGGATAAGCCATTGGTGGTCATAATGCCTACTGACAGCGATGTGTACTAACTGTAGACCGGGAACACCCCGTGTCTACAAGTGCTGAACACTGTACATCGTCAATTTTAACGCCAGTGACTGGTAATCCTGTGTTTATTGGTTGGCAGGGGGCAAGGGTAGCGATAGTACCTTGCCCCCTACTTTGTTTCCCGAACAGTTGCGAGATATGTGCCCAAACTTATTGCAGCAATAGCATTGTACTGTTTTCTGTGCTCATGGATATGATGGCAGCAAATTCATCTTCGAACATTGCCATCACTCGATATAGCACAACAAAAAAGAAAAAAAAAAGGTATATAGAAACACGAAAACATTCAGTGATGGTCTGCACAAACGTGGCTTTTAAGCCCTGCTAAACTCTGGCATTCCTTAGCACACATTGTACAGACATGTGCACCACTAACAGCACGTTCTTGCTGTTTTTTTCTATGCAGGATCAAACTACCTGTTGTTTTGTGCATTCGCCTACAGTGTACACAGGTCAATTCTGGCAACTCAAGACTGCTTTGTGGCCCGCTGCACCGATGAGTAGACTGGTGACTCATCAGCCCAGCTCTGCTAAGACATATTCTTCCACACACCTCATACTCCAGACCAATTTGGCTCCCCCCTCCCATCCACGGCTCCTTTCACTCTCCCTTTCCAGATATCACGCTTCAGCCGCTCATACTGGGTTCGATCCACCTCAAAGTTGCCTACACCTACCCGCAAGGTCCTTCTCCACCCTCTGCGATCCAAAGCAAAACTCTCCCAAGTTCTTTCCTCAATCCCACATTTTTTAAGGTGGATCTTAAACAATCCTTAAATCTCAATTTAGGCTTTTGAGCCAGACGTCTTCCTTAGGCGATCTCACCATAAAGTAGTTGTTTGAGAAGTCGACTGTCTAACATCCTCAGCACATGTCCACTTCATCTCAGTCTATGCTTAATAACATGAGCCTCAATGCTAAGGCATTGGGTTCGATCAAGCACCTCCACATCGCTGACATACATCTGCCAACGCACACCTAAGATTCGCCGTAGGTACATCTAGTGAAACCGCTCAAGATATCTCAAATGCTCCCTGTATGTTGTCCAAGTTTCACAACCATAGAGAAGAGTAGAGAGAACGCATGCGGCATAAACCTTAATCTTAGTTGGCAGCAAGCTCCCATGATGTCTCCACAGACGCCCGTCCAACTTTCCGAAGGCACCACTTGCCCTGCTGATCTGTAACGATACCTCATCATCCAGGGCACCAGACATACTCAGTGTGCTACCCAAGTATACAAACTTAGAGACAGCCGCTATCCTTGACCCACAGATATAAACTGATAGCTCATAGTATGGCATGCCCGGAGCAGGCTGATACATTAAGACAGTTTTTTCAGATTGTTGGTCAGGCCCAATGCGCTACAGGCAACCGCAAAAGCGTCCACAAGATGATGCATATCAGTCACCATATGAGCCACCAGATCACAGTCATCCGCATAGAGCAAGTCACGAATCGTGTTGGTGAGTACCTTTGTACTTGCATTGAAGCGCCTAATTTTGAACAACCCCTCAGTAGTTTGGTAACGAATATAGACACCATCAGAGCAACCCCCAAATGCCATCCGAAAGACCATGGTGAAATACAATGCAAAGAGTGTGGGTGCTGAAATGTCTCCCTGCTTAACACCATTTTCTACTGAGATAGGATCAGCCAGCTTTCCCCCAACGTTGATCACAGCCTTTATATCATCGTGAAAGAGCTGTAAGATGGTTATAAACTTGTCAGGACAGCCAAGCCTTTTCCAAATCTCCAACAAAGCATCCCTATTGACTGTATCAAAGGCCTTAGTTAAATCGATGAACACCTGATACAGTCCCTTTTGCTGTTCTATACATTTCTCCTGCAGTTGCTTGGCTGTAAAAATCATATCCACTGTCCCTCAACATCTTCTGAAACCAGACTGCGACTCAGGCAAAACATCATCAGCAATATGCTCCAGCATTCTGTCTAGTATGATCCTATAGAGCACCTTACCGACTACTGACAGCAAAGAGATGCCTCGATAGTTTCCACATTCATCTCTGCTACCCTTCCCCTTGTAGCACTACTATCAATGCATCCCACCAATCCTGCGGAATACACTCGTCCCGCCAAGCAGTCTGCAACAATTCTGCTAAGTATTGCATCATCTTGGGTCCAGAACATTTAAAGATCTCTGCATGCAAACGATTCGGGACAGGAGAATTTCCATTGTTCAGCTTATTGTTCAGCTCATGGATATACACACCTCCTATCACTCCGGCCATCCTTAGCAAAATGATTTGCCTCCCCACATTTATAGCACACTGGGCTTGCACGCTTATTACTATCTGAGAGAGAATTCACATTGCCTCCATGCGGTTTGACTGCTGCATGTCGAATACTAGCTGCTATTGCAATCGGTTCCTGTTCGTTACAGATGTTTCGAGCTCAGGCCAAGAACTCGTGCGCTGTCAATTCATCAATTCGTGACAATGCCCACAACAGTTTACTGATCTCCTCAGGTAAGCCTGCTAAAAAGACACAGCTTAATATCTTGTCGGTGACCCCACTAAACGGTACAGATAACTTTTGTAGGTCAGTTAAGTACACGTCAACCGTTTCGTTGGGGTGAAGTCGCCAGCTCATGAACCATTGCCATGTAACAAACGGAT
The DNA here is from genome assembly GCF_053919585.1 of Euprymna scolopes. Classification (NCBI taxonomy): domain Eukaryota; kingdom Metazoa; phylum Mollusca; class Cephalopoda; order Sepiida; family Sepiolidae; genus Euprymna; species Euprymna scolopes. Next base: position 103,660,040 of record NC_136497.1, on the reverse strand, counting down.
CTGTACCAAACGCTGTATACAGGCTTTGCTTGATTTTATCCCAGTTTGGTTCATTCCCGAGTTGCTGTTAGACTGCATAGGCCCCTCCGATTAACCTCAGAGGGATGACTGTGGGTGGTTCTTTAATTTTGCACAGTTTACAGATTTTCTCAGCCTTTTCAACCCATTCGACAACAGACGGTCCAGTGGTAGATCCGTCAAACTCAGGTATCAAACGAAAGTCGAATCTGTCTATTTTTTTTTTTTGAGTCACCGCACACCAAGAGCCGAAATAGCTTATAATTATATAACTCGCCTGTTATTTCTTCTGCCCTTCACATCAACAATTTCTTGGTTTAGTTTGACAATGTTTTCCAAACTTCCAACTTCCAAACTTCTGTATACGTAACGCACCTTCTCTCAACGGCAAAGGCACTTGCGCTGTTTTAACTTACTTCTTCAAAATTCAACTTTAAAATGAACATGCTTTCTGAAAAATCAACCCCCTTTTATCTCCAACCAGGAGCATCTCATCTGCATATCAGATGGTAACATTGCAGGCATATAAAGAGATAAGGCAGCCATTTTTGTTTCTTTTTTCTTCATTCATTTCATTCCACGACCGACCCGTTGAATTATGCACACGTGCTAGTAAGGTAAGTCACGCGTTTCCCTATGGATTCAACTTTTAAAAATACAATAAAATATTTATTTGTTTAAAAATGCTATTGTTGTTATTTCCAAATCAAGCGTCACCATCTCTCTGCTTAGCTCTCATTTTCTCTCTATCTTTCCAACATAAAACATACACTATTTTTTCTTCATTAATTTTTTTATGATTTCTAAATAGGATACAATTTTTTTAAATCTATTTTACTTATCCTCTTATGTCTTCTATTTCTAATTTAGTGGTAACTTCCATTGTTTCTGTGTTGAGTGTATCCTTCGCGTCTTGGAGACTTTGTCTGTCAGTGATGTTTTGTATTTGGAGGAGCCTGCTTATATTTCTAAATTTATCGGCCCTGGCCCAGATACTATACAGATGTAGACTTAATCCTGACATTTTTTCAGCTTGGATTGAACAGTGTTATCTTAACCTTTGAATCCTTTTAATCACGTTCAAGTGGTCCGATTCCAACGATATCTGTGTGGAGTTTTGCGTGTCTTGAAAGTATATATCTCCTTTTCATCCATAATACTATCTACATCGTCTTTTCTTTTTTTTCTTTATTGTTTTTATGATTTCTTTTCATATATTTAATTTTTTATTCATTTGTTTTCATGTATTTTATTTTGTCTTCTTTTAAGATGTTTTATTCTTATTTGTTTCGTTTCTACACACAGCATAAGTTAATCTTTTAACACGGATGGATTAAATTTTGAGTGTGTGAATGTTCCTGTGTTCGCATTTTAATATATAACTTAACTGCAACTACTCAATAGTTTTTTGTTTTTTTTTAATAATAAGAAATCTTTTTCTTTTCGCTGTCGAAAATAAATAATAGAATGATATTACTAATTCATACTTGATTGTTTATTATGATATTAAAGTTACATTTATTAATTTATTATTCTCAATATATACTAACAGACGTAAAATAGACCGTGTAGGTTATGTATGTTTGTGTGTGTGTGTGTGTGCATGGATGTGTTAAAGTGTGTGTGTGTGTGTGTGTATTAATGTGCATGTATGTATGAGTATGGGTGCAATAACGTGAGTGCTATCCAGTGCAAACTCTAGCAAATATTCAGCATCTACCATTTATATAAATATAATAGAAAGAGAGAAAGAAAGCAAGAATGAAAACAAAAGGTAACCGATTGATCGTTTGACCTAGTTTCAGTTTAGTTTTTTAAACAAGTAAATATAAGAATGAAATAAATATTTTTTGCTCTCCCTCCTAAACTAATTTAGTTCCTGATGACCTCAAGGAACTAAATAATACAGTATGTGTTTTATCATAACTAGGTTGGAATCATACCAAATTTGACGATTTAGGGATTATAGTTTAGTCCTTTTTATCAATACGCACGCATGCAGAATTACGATTTATAATTAATATTTATATAACAGAGGAAATAATTAAAAAGCGAACTTTTGTGAGCTTCTAAATTTAATACTCTCAAATTTGACAACGAGAATAATACCTTTCAACCACAAAATAAATTATTCAAGTGTTTATTCTTTAACAATCCTTTTGGTGGCCATTGTAGAATATCGTTGATGAGCCATTGTTGTGTTTGAGGTCAGGTTGTGTCAAATGGTGTTAAATAGCACATGCGCTCACAGAACGATCTAACCAGCAAAGCAGATTTAACCTATGAAGTCACTGTAAAATGAGGCGATACTGAAAGTGATCTCGATGGTGGCTTGTCCTATGTATAGAATGAAATAAAAAGGAAGAAAAGATATGAAAAAGCCACCATTATAATAGCGAACAGTTAAAAACATTCGCTCCTCTCCACCGCTGATCAGGTTCAGCCGATTAACTATGTGTGTGCGAATTGATATATTTAAATACTGACATTCTGTTAAACAGAAGGAATAAAGAGACGTCCTACATTCTACAATAATTATAAATAAATGTTATTTTATTTACTTAAATCCACTGGTGTTTTATAATGGTACAATGGATAACAAACAGAGAATATGGGATCAGAAAACAGTTGATGCATTTTCAGGTCTCTTAGATTTTTTCTTCTTCATTCGGTTTTGGTATTTTGGGTGGTGTCTTGGACTCCAAGGTGGACAACACCATAAAACTTCACACACTTACATTCATTTTTTTGTGTTGGTGTGTAGTTAACTTAACATTTTACGTTTTTATTATTATTATTATTATTATTATTATTATTATTATTAGTAGTAGTAGTAGTAGTAGTAGTAGTAGTAGTAGTACAATTGTTGAACGGGAAAGCATCAGCAACAATCGGTTGCCTTAAATTCCTTAATTATTACTTAGATGCAACTCAACTTCTCTTTTCAAGGTAACTTTTCAAGAAATACTGCAATTCATTTGCAAACTTTTGCTTTTTGTCAGATTTTCACCTAATTCTCTTGACCTCCCAGCCCTTCCAGTGATATCTACATCAATCAAACCTACCTGAGGCACCTCTCTAATATCAGAAACGACTATGTTGATCTACTACTTTTCCAGCTCGTACTGATATCTTTAAGTTTTATCTTTTCAGTAAACGTCACCTTTACTTTTACACATTTCACCTGTGTTTGTGTCATTCTTTCGTTGCTATTTCTGTATATTATCTTAGTTATTATACCGATAACCAATCTTGTTTCATGCAACATGCATCCTGAAAATATTGTATTTGCGAAACATACACGTCAGTGACATTAAATAATATTGTTTGGATTGTTTTGTGAAAAACAATTTCAAAAAATGCAGCGATAAAAATCTCAATTTCAAAATGTCTAATCAAAAAAGGGGGTATAAGAATTAACATGATCCCAAACCAAATAATATTGAGATCAAGGTATTTTTGTCTATGCGTGTTATTTTATACTTACGAAGTTATAAAAGACTTAATTATTTGCAAAGAAATTTTAACATTTTGTACAACGTCCTTTGGATTTTATTACAAAACATATTTTATTTTTTAAATTGAATTATTTATAAAAAATATATTTTTAATAATAAATGAACGCGGCTCAATAAGCGACACTAAAATAAAGCAAAGATTCTTATCAACGTCTAGTAGGCAGACATGCAACTAATGAATAGGAATTTTTCAAGACAGCCATTAAAACAAATGAGAAATACTTCTGTGAGATTAATTTGATGATTTTTTACCAAATAAGATGCACAATGAAGTAATGAATTAACAATTATAGGCAACTTCCTATAAAGGAAGAAACACAATGAAGTAATGAATTAACAATTATAAGCAACTTCCTATAAAGGAAGAAACACAATGAAGTAATGAATTAACAATTATAAGCAACTTCCTATAAAGGAAGAAACACAATGAAGTAATGAATTAACAATTATAAGCAACTTCCTATAAAGGAAGAAACACAATGAAGTAATGAATTAACAATTATAGGCAACTTCCTATAAAGGAAGAAACACAATGAAGTAATGAATTAACAATTATAGGAAACTTCCTATAAAGGAAGAAACACAATGAAGTAATGAATTAACAATTATAGGCAACTTCCTATAAAGGAAGAAACACAATAAAGTAATGAATTAACAATTATAGGCAACTTCCTATAAAGGAAGAAACACAATGAAGTAATGAATTAAAAATTATAAGCAACTTCCTATAAAGGAAGAAACACAATGAAGTAATGAATTAACAATTATAAGCAACTTCCTATAAAGGAAGAAACACAATGAAGTAATGAATTAACAATTATAAGCAACTTCCTATAAAGGAAGAAACACAATGAAGTAATGAATTAACAATTATAGGCAACTTCCTATAAAGGAAGAAACACAATGAAGTAATGAATTAACAATTATAGGCAACTTCCTATAAAGGAAGAAACACAATGAAGTAATGAATTAACAATTATAGGCAACTTCCTATAAAGGAAGAAACACAATGAAGTAATGAATTAACAATTATAGGCAACTTCCTATAAAGGAAGAAACACAATGAAGTAATGAATTAACAATTATAGGCAACTTCCTATAAAGGAAGAAACACAATGAAGTAATGAATTAACAATTATAAGCAACTTGCTATAAAGGAAGAAACACAATGAAGTAATGAATTAACAATTATAAGCAACTTGCTATAAAGGAAGAAACACAATGAAGTACTGAATTAACAATTATAGGCAACTTCCTATAAAGGAAGAAACACAATGAAGTAATGAATTAACAATTATAGGCAACTTCCTATAAAGGAAGAAACACAATGAAGTAATGAATTAACAATTATAGGCAACTTCCTATAAAGGAAGAAACACAATGAAGTAATGAATTAACAATTATAGGCAACTTCCTATAAAGGAAGAAACACAATGAAGTAATGAATTAACAATTATAGGCAACTTTCTATAAAGGAAGAAACACAATGAAGTAATGAATTAACAATTATAGGCAACTTCCTATAAAGGAAGAAACACAATGAAGTAATGAATTAACAATTATAAACAACTTGCTATAAAGGAAGAAACACAATGAAGTAATGAATTAACAATTATAAGCAACTTCCTATAAAGGAAGAAACACAATGAAGTAATGAATTAACAATTATAGGCAACTTCCTATAAAGGAAGAAACACAATGAAGTAATGAATTAACAATTATAGGCAACTTCATATAAAGGAAGAAACACAATGAAGTAATATGAATTAACAATTATAGGCAAATTCCTATAAAGCATGAAACAGATAACTTTGAATAACGAAGCTAAATGCATATTACAATAAGTTTTATTTCAATGTGAGAATTTTAAAAGAAACTTTGTACTTAATCATGGTTAGAATTCTTTCTTGTTTCATTTTAATTCAGTCAAAGTTCTCAGAAATCAAAGAGCCTCCTTTCTCGAGTTAATACGTGAATGTTTTTATGAGACATTCGAATGCTCCATAAACACTGACTTAGTAAAGAAGTTGAGAACAAAATTTTCCTTTCACCAATTGACCATTTTAAGACGTTATATCAATAGCATATCTTTCTTTTTTGTGTCTTGGTCCTACTTGATTCCAGGACAAGAATTTATCTGGTCTGGTGGAGTATTCAGCTTTATATTGCTGTTTGAGGTTACATTACTTAGAGAAGGTGCCCCATTCCTCATAAAAAACAGTGTTGGTTAGTCATACTGAGGGGATCTTATTTAAGCGACAAATACTATACGGTTTTGAATTTTTGATCAGGGTTTACTTCTAAAAAAAAAGTATCTTCACACCAGGTTGTCCTGACAAACCCCTGTACAGATAGACCTTCGACACTCAGGGTAAGTGTCTAGTAGGCATTCAAGTTCTCTTTAGAACTAAATTTTCTATGAGCAATGAGAGTGAAGCGTTACCAACTAAAAAGATCTCTGTTGATTAAATTAAAACTTGTCTCTAGCAGAGATTGCATCTCTCAACCTGCTATAAGGGTGGCCATGTTTCAAACCTTTTCCAAGGGAATGAGTTGTGGGGGATGGAGAAATTAAACTTTATTGAAAATTCTGTTTTCTACAAATCATCTGCAAAGAACATGAAAGATAAATCGTACAAGAGAATGATTGTTGTTCTGTATTTATAATTACAGGAATACAAAAATTTGGTCAGATGTCATGGAAGACTGCCACTGTCAATGGCAGGAATTCGAAAGCAAAGAATGACAACAGAATCTCAGGTGCGACTTGACATAAATTGAATGTAGTGAATGCTTTCAAAAATAATGAAAGCAGGAAGGATGGATAACCAGTTGAATTCAAGAAGTATTCATTGTATATATCATTGAAGATTTCTCAGAACCAGCAAATTAACAACCTCAAATACATTGATAATATATATATATATATATATATATATATATATATATATATATATATATATATATATATATATATATATACTAGCAGTTCAGACCGGCTTTGCTTGAGCCTCATGTACTGTTCATAACTTTATGTGCATATATATATATATATATATATATATATATATATATATATATATATATATATATATATATATATTAAAAAGTTGGTAACCTACATTGAAAATTTCAAGTGTTTGGATCCAAAATTGGCGGAGGAGTTTGGTAGAGTCTTAAAATGTCAACTCTTTCAACTTTCACCTTCTGGCAGCGGAATCTTTGCCCAATAACTGATTAAAAAGCTTGTTGCACGTCTGAATACCTTTATGTAAAATTTCAAATGTTTAGACCCAAAATTGGCTGAATAGTTTGCTAGAGACCGCAAAGGTCAAATCTTTTGAATTTGACCCCTTGGCAGCCAAATTTTCTGTCAAAAACCGATTAAAAAGCTTGCCCTATGTCTGAATATATTTTATGTAAAATTTCAAATGTTTAGATCCAAAATTGGCTGAGTAATTTGGTAGAGCTGGCAGAGGTCAATTTTTTTTTAACTTTGACCCTAATTTTGACCTCTTTACATTTATTGCTTTCGGCTTAAATCAAATTAAAAAGGTTGCTCCATGTCCAAGTAACCTACATCTAACATTTCAAGTGTTTAGACCCAAAACTGGCATTGGTAAAGTTTTCAAAGGTCAAAGCGTTAAAATTTGATCCCTTGACAGCCAAATTTATAACTGAAAACCGATTAAAAAGATTTTCCCAAATCTCAATATCCTTTGTGTCAAATCTCCAGTCTGTAGACGGAAAATTGGTGGAAATGTACACACACACACACACACACACACACACACACACACACACACACCCACACATACAATTTCACTTTTATAGATATATAGATATATAAAAGTTACCTTGTTTGTCAGAGAAACGATTTCCAACAAATTTCTCTGTCAATTGAAACAGAATTGATACATAGGAGATTTGTACCTGTGGAAGAATTCGATTTTATCTTTAGCTCATATAAACAGCTGCTAAAGGGTCAAAATTGAAAAAAATAATGAAACTTGGCAAGCTATAGTAGCTGGCTAGAGAAAATATTAGCAGTAGCAGCCCTTTTGGCACATGTGCAAATTAAGTAAGTGTGCATGCACCGACGTCATGAGAAGAAGAAGGAGAGGAAAACGAAACTAAAAAAAGTGCACCACGAGATCAAGGGAAGAAGCAAAGTCTAGCCAGGGAAGATGGACGTGTGAAAATGAAAGCAAGAAAGTGTTGGCTATGGCTGGTGTGAGGTGACGGGGAGAGAGTCTTTTAAAAAGCACATGTTATATGGGAGAGCATTGTGAAACACATATGTGTGCGAAAGACTTTTGAAATGCGTTATTGTTGGAAGAACCACGAATTTCATTTGCATTAAAAAAATGACGAGTCGGATTTTTATTTCTTTCCTTTTTTTCTTTTTTTTTTGTTCCTTTGCAACAAAATCTCTGACCACGTGCAGGTTTGAGTGGTTGAAATGTACTGACATGGTAAAAGTGCAACATCAAGTTTACAGTAAAAATTCTTTCTTTTCTTTTTAATATCTATCAAATATTATTAAGATTAAGCTTCCTTTTGCTCATAAAATGAAATTTGCAAATGTTATTCTTTCTTTCCTTTTTATTATTACCAGTAATTATTAAAATTAAGCCTCTCTACTTTACTCATGAATTAAATTTACATATGCGATTATACTTTCTTTTCTTTTTTATCATTATCAGTTATTATTAAGATTAGCTTCCATTTAAAAAATTTTCAAACATGATTATTAAAGGAAACTGGATACACAAACGTTTACTTATAGATAACAACCACCCTCGTCTTGAAAATATTATTAAAAATCGAAGTTCCTAATTATTCTTACGGCTATTTTCTCTTCGCAGCATTTTTTCCTCAAAAGATACAAATTAAAGCCTGAAGCCATAAAGAGGAGGCGTCAAAAAAAAGTCGTGAATATTTACAACCATGAAAAAGTTTAATGTCGATGTAAACAAACAGGCAATAGTGTGAAATATTAGCCTCCAGAATAAATAATTCCATCGACGGCAATTTTTATAGAAGAAAAGAAAGCTATAAAAGAATTGCATTAATTTTTATGCGTTGGTTCTATGTTAGATTGTAGGTAGACACATTTGTCTATATTTTACTGCAACAACTCTGGAGATCTATTTTGCTTGTTATTTTCAGGCGGTTAGACACAAGTCAAGTAAGAATTTGATGTAAATAGAAGGGGCGTTCCAAAAATAAAAGACATTCTTCTATTTTTATTCCACCCGAACGGATCAAATGGGGATTCGGGTTTGTATTACTGTACACATAGATTCGAAAAAGTTATCAAAAAAACAAATATATAACAAATAAATGTTATCAAAATCAAGATAAGTTACTTTTCTACCTAACTGGATACATTTTTCGTGTTTTTATTCAATGTAACATGTTTATTAAGCTCGAAAACATACCGTGTTTACCGATGTATTGGAAAATTCAAAATGGCGCCCGACACTCTCTTTAACACGGTAAGTTCAGGAAAAGATGTTATAAATAATAAACTAGACAAAATACTGTTAGAAATTCGCTCATTATAATGTTACCGTGACATAAGTTGAGATATATTCGGTGTTTTTTAAATAGTATTTTATCTAGTTTATTATTTATAACAACTTTTCCCAAACTTACGGTGTTAAAGAGAGAGTCCGGCGCCATTTTGAATTTTCCAATACATCGGTAAACACTGCATGTTTTTCGAGCTGAATAAACATGTTACATTGAATAAAAACAAAAAAAAATGTATCCAGTTTGGTAGAAAAGTAACTTATCTTGCCTTTGATAACATTTATTTGTTATATATTTGTTTTTTTGACAACTTTTTCGAATCTATGTGTACAGTAATACAAACCCGGGGATTCAAATTGCATTGTTATGATGTTATGATGACTGAATTTATGCATTAATGACCTGAAAGTTTAATATTTCTGTTGCAGATATTGACGGTGTAAGACTCTAAGACAGAAACCACTGTCATGGACATGTGTCAGAATCAGAGATGCGTCATTGAATTTCTTCATGCAGAGAAAAATTGAACAGATTAATATTCACTAGCGCTTGTTGAACATTTACAGAGCTGATGTAGGGGAGGTCAGCACAGTTAGGAGATGGGTTCGTCGACTTCAGAGTGACAAGAGATGAGGGTAACAAAGTGCACTCCGATATTTGTGCATATCCACCACCTTATTGCTGGCATCGAGAATGGTGGAGACTATGTAGAAAAATAAATTTTGGAGCAAAAAAGTCGCTCATTTTAATGGTATTATTCCCGTCTTTGTAGCTCGTCAACATTTTTTTAGTTTAAAAATAGGATGCATTACTATTGGAACGACTTATATTTCTGTGGAACAAACTGAATTTGAACTTGGCATATCCAGGTTTTCAGTCTGTGTTGTGTACCACTTAGCCATTATCAGTCTTCTTTTTAGTTATCTTGTTTGTTCCTGTGCAGAGTGAATGTCGTTTTGTGGTGTCATGTGAATGTGAATCAGATGTGAATGTGAATCGGATGTGAATGTGAATCGGATGTGAATAACTGTGCATGATGGATGATGTCACTAACTGGGCTGGAGAAATAATCGTGCACAGTGGATATTGCAATATTTTTGCCAAATGGGGGGTGTAAATATTATTTCCTTACCACTGCAGGAAGATGGAGGAGAGTCAAGTCAGTGTCCCTAAAGAATGAGCACTCTCACCTAGCAAAATATGTCTCGACAGTCATGTTGATATTCCCTGGTAGAGGAGTTTCAAGCAGTAAACTTTGAACTTTCTCTACTCAAAAGCCAGGTGGCAGGGTTTGGGTGGATGAACCTCTCCAGTACTACCCAAGCGGCCACCTTAGTCTGACAGGTACTGAGTCAGTGTGGGCTGATTGTTGAGAATAGATCCTCAACTAGTATTTCGATGCAGGTCTCCAGACAAAGCATTAAGGAGACCGATCCTACAAAATTACAAATAAAAGGAGGGCATGACCACAAATATTTGGGGGATTCTATTGATAACAATGTGTGATAAGGACAAATAAATCAAATGGCGGAACAACTTTATAAAATATACTGACTCTCTTTGAATTCTTCAGTAACTTTCTGCCTTGATACAAGGAGATACTGACTGGATTAATTCTTTATCTAGAAAAATTTCTTTGGCTGAATTCATGTTTTAGTTTCATTTATTTTATTTTTTTTTTTTTGCTTGAAACAATTATATTTGTCTATTAAGAGAATTGCTCTACACTCAAAGGTGGATGATGTCATAAAATGATGACTTTATCCATTAAGCTATAGAAAAAAACATTCTTTTGGCATTTTATATAGATGAGTAGCTTTGTTTTTGCAAAAGCTGTTGATAATCATAGTGTCACAGATCGTTTACTAGAGAAACTCTTAAGCCGTTTGGAGTTCTAGTATAATGCGAAATCTTGAATAATCTTACATGTTTGGTTGTTTGCACACTGAATAATTTAGATGGTGGGAGAAAGGGCGAATAAGACAAGGATTAATGGGAAGAGAGTAGTAGTAGTAGTAGTAGTAGTAGTAGTAGTAGTAGTAGTAGTAGTAGCATAAGAAAGTGATTAAGGAATTTATGTAAATAATTAAATTACATAAATAAAGAATAAAATTAGCATCAGCATATGCTTGGCAGAATGAATAATGGGACAAAGAGTAGTAGGACGAGGAATCAAAGGAGTAAAAAGAGCAGCATCTTAATATAGGGAGTGCAAGAGCGTGATGTAAATAAATAACTGCTGTAAATAAAGAAAAAAGGAAAAGCAATGTATGTTTGGTGGAAAATTAAATTTTTATAAGCAAATATTAGTTTTGTCAACTTTTTCCTATTCATTGGTTTCGTTTCAACGATTTCAAGTAACGAATAGTAATAAAATTGTGTACTAAGTCAGTTAGTTACTAAAAAAAATCACCGTAAAAGTCACTGAATGGTAATAGATAAAAACAATATTTGATAGCATTTATCTTTCGTCAACAAATCTTTAATTGGAATACATTGAACTAAAATACCCACTTTTCAAAAATAACAAATCTCAGAAACACACACAAATTAAAACATGTTTAAATCGAACAGGTACCTTAATATTTTAGGAAAAAGCAGTGAATATTTTTCAACAAATGGTTTTGTTTATGTATTAAAATATCGAAAAATATCGATATGTCGTAAAACAGTAAAAATATAAATCTGCACAACTTTCCATCTTAAAATGAATGACATTACTTTTTAAGCAGTGGGAGATAACCACTTAAAAATTGTATTTGATAAAAATTTCACCAGTGGATGGAAGTTGATAATGCTAAAATCGTACAAACTTATTATGTACTAGCGGGGGTATCCGGCGTTGCCCGAGTGTTTGTTTCCGGGACGGGGGGGGAGTTTTAAAAAATGTTATGGTAGGTAAGTAGGAAGGATCAAACCCGGAGTCATGAGTAAAAGTAGGAAAATAAAGTGTGAAAAAAAAACAAAAAAAAAACATCTGCAACGTTAACAGTTCGGCCACCAATAAAAGTCCATTCCAGTTGTTTAGGAAAAAAAAACGACTACGGTAGGTCGGCGCGAACGTGAAAATACAATGTGAATTGTCCAGCACGCTAACCACTACGCCACAGAGCACTGCAGCTTAGTTTAGTGATTTTAAATAACTTCACATGAAAGAACTACGAAGCCAAACCGGTGTTCTCTTCTCAACTGTTCCTTGTGAACGATCCCCAAACGGTGTTAAGTGGTGGCAGGGGGAGGAGGAATTTATTAGAGAGAAAATATTTTACCACTTCCATTGATCTTAACCAATTTTGGCCGTGACTTCTCAGCAGAAAAAGTATAGAAATCTAAGATTATCGAGGAATTTGAGAAATAATAAGCCTATAGCACACCTCAGATATTGTTCTGCCGTTTGTGCATATTATATTTGCATGAAATATCTTGATTTTTAATCCTATTAATGTCAAAATCAGACGGGAAAAAATGAGTTCATTTTATTTATATAGAGAAGAAGAAGAGATTATACAATTTAAAATAAAATAATGGCGACACAAGTGTTTATTTATTTATTAAAAACGTGTTCTTAATAAATAAGTTGTTTAAAAGTTGACCGTAATGAAGTAACTTTAAAACAGGTATTTTGCTGAAAGCATCAAAATTCCACTTTGAGAAATATTTATGCAGTTGTAATTAAAACATTGAGTCATACTCATGCGTTTAGATATAAATAAAACGCTAATGTAAAATTTCCTATGTACCTTTCAGTGCTGGGAATTTAATCTGTCTATTTCCAAAAAGTAAGTTTTACTTTTCTGCCTGGTCTATGAATACCCATTTTATTTACTTTTTCTACAAATGAGATTTTTCTGATTAATTTACTCCCAAAACGTATTTGGTACTCCTGTGGTCAAAATATCTCATAAATGACGATTTTATTTGATTTTTGCTTAAACGTTTGATGCACCCAATTCACCTCTGTCACAGAAATAACATTGCTTTTGTGGTTGATGTGTAAATACCTTTGAGGCACTTTTTGGGGTCAAGGGGGTTCACATACCAATTTTCATACGAAATTGGTTGATTTCTTTTTTATTGATGACCTATCATCTCGGTAATATAAACTATTCTTTAAGCTAAAATGGGGAAAAAAGAAGGAGATATGAGAAATAGAAAGGATTACGCACATGATGCCAATATTCTTCTGTGCAGAAGATGAACAAATCTAAAGAATTCTCCGAGCGAAATATGACGGATTGCTTGCATGTTGAGACACATTATCGAACTTTTCTCTGATGAAGTTAAGAAAATCACAAACAAATAAATAAATATCCAATAAATTTACAATCAAAATAGGAAATTATATTAATACTAAATAAGAAATGACCTACAATAAAAACGTATTAAGTATTGATTAAAAAATTATTCAGGGATTTGCAAATGAAAATGTTTATACAATTATTTACATATTTGTGAATAAATTTATTGAATTTGAAATGAAAACAAAAAAGTACGATTAAAGAAATTTTTATTTCAATTGTATTTCTTTAGCAAATAAATTATTCTATAAAATTTGCAAAAATGATTTTGAGAAAACATAACGTTGTCAGGGAGAAATGATATAGTAAAAATTATTTTGGTTCAATTTTTGTTAACACTGTTGTTTCATGGTCACATTTTTAAACTGTATTCATAAACAAAGTGATCTGATGAGGAGAGCACTTGGTAAAATTCAGTTTAAATTCTTGGAGATTGAAGGTCCATTCCGTGGTGTGAGAAAACCGTAACTACAATTTCAAATTACTCAATCATAGTTGACAGAGCAAAAGCACGATACTTCGTCGTTTAAATAAATAGTTACTTTCGGCATAAAGATTCCTGAGTTTAACAGAAAAATCCCTGCATTAGAAAAGATAACCTGAAGAAGGTCGGAGGTTTCATAGACCAAAACGTGCAAATTACAATCAAGATGAGAACAGAAGTCCGACGCATCCAAATAATCGAAAAACTATGTATGTATTAAAATGTAAGAAAAAATATTCAAGACTTTTTTTTAAATTTCTATATCAGTTAATCTTTTCTCTGAAACTTTATGATTAGTAATTTTTTTTAATACAAGGTTTAATACAACTTTAATTCTCCTTCTATTTGGCAAATATCAATTATGTACTTAAAACATTGTATTTTTCATTAATCCTATTTTATTGTGATCGATATTCCATTTTTAATTTGTCATATTCAAAGGAATATACTGAGAAGTATGACCGGACCATCAATGATAGGATCTTCTCTGTTCTTTCCCTGCCAGGTTATACTCCTTACGATGAAGTGAATAGTGTGCTCCCTGACTTCATCAGCTACTTTGCTATGCCAGATGAAGCTGTAAGCTTTTTTTCTGTGAGCTCATCTCCATAAGATGATTTCCAACAATACGACACTGTCCACTCCAAGTCTCAATAATTAATTGTAATTAATAATAATAATTAATTGTTGATGCCTGCTGTCTTGCGAGCGTGGTCCACTGCTCACACGTCAATTGTTATAGTCCTCACATTCCATGAAAAAAGTTTCAAAGCAGGCTTCTTGATTGTTTTGGTTTTATTTATATGTTTATTGATTGATTAAGGATTTAGAAACTACCTGCCAGACTTATGCACCCAGTAAGACAGATGACCCATGAAAAAGTAGCACCTAACTGACCAGGGGATTCCTGGATAGAGCGGGAAGTAGCTATCCAATGGGAGTACGTCTCTTTCCACCGATAGCAATGACTAAGTATCTACTTTATGTTAATTTGAGCAATGACTCATGTAAATTGCGTTGTGTCTCATGTCTTGCCATCACATTTTGGAATGGCTGGGGTATCCACACCAGGGCACAGTGCCTGGGAAAGATGTTAGGGGGAAGGCTGTTGGAGAATGTCCCCTCTCTCAACGTCGCTAATGTTATCCAAGAAAATGGAAGGGGTCTGTGCAGCTTGGCTACTGACGACGTTGCAGGAGTTGCCAGAGTGAAGCTGTAGCTAGCAGCAGACTGCTTTAAGAACTCCTATTTGATGGGTAGACTGTGAGACAGTGATGGCTTGAAATCAGTTTTCTCTCTCCTAGATGGTCGGCTATGCCAGACTATCGAGTACCATCTACCCGGAGCTACTGGTTTTAAGGCACTAGTTACTCCCCTGACGCACCCCCTTCTATCAGTAAAACAGGTTTGCAGGGCTTAGTGACAAAGCCGCGCAAGAAGTTCCAGAATAGGACTAAACTGTAAGAGGCTAAAAAATTTTTTTCCACTTCACGCAATATGCCAACTATTGAACTGAATTAATGCATAAAACGTAAAAATATGCAGGTGGTTAGTTTGTGAGCAATATAGGCACATTATATTTTTTGCTATATGCTATATTTTTTGGTTATACCCGCCTTGAACAGCTACTCTACTAGCATATATATATATATATATATATATATATATATATATATATATATATATATATATATATATAAGGTTGAGAAGAAAGTTCTTGCAGAATTTTGGATTTTGATTTCAAATGATGTATTTTCAAATAAATTTTCGTTATAATACCTTTACTTTATATATCATTTTAAGAACGTTTTTAGTTCTATCTAATGGTTTAAATTACAATCCTTTTAAAACAATTATGTCTTCTTTTCAGAACGTTGAATACAAGATAGAAAAAAAGCAAATTCGCACAATTATTTTATTTCAATTCAAGCTAGGCTGAAAAGCTGCTGAAACAACTCGCAATATCAACGAAGCATTTAGCCCAGGAACAACTACTGCACACACAGCACAATGGAGGTTTAAGAAAATTCGTGGCGTGGACGAGAGTCTTGAAAATGATGAGTGTAGCTGTTGGTCATCGGATGGTGACAACAATCAATAAGGAGCCTTGGTCGAAGCCAATCCATGCAAAACTGTTCGAGAAATTGCTTCTGAATTAGACAGAAATGTATATAAGGATTTCTAACCACTTGAAAGAGATTGGAAAGGCAATTAAACTTGATAAATGGGTGCTTCACGAACTGAACAACAACCAGAAGAAACCAAAAGAAATGCCGTTATAAAGTGTCATCTTGCCCTCTTTTATGCCACAAGAACCATCCATTTCTCGACCGGGTAGTGATTGCGATAAAAAATGGGTCCGTTACAACAACTAGCAATGCTCAGCTCAGTGTTTAGATTCCGACAAAGCTCCACAACACTTTCTGTTGCAGCATAAATACACTTATTTTACGTTAGCAAAAGTGTGTTTTTTTAGATATTGCTTATTTCGATCAAAAAATATTTGTTTGACCGAGATATGTTCATCTAAACTTAAAAGTTAAAACCCGCAAAACCTTCTTGTCAGCCTGATATATATATATATATATATATATATATATACTAGCTGTACCCTGCCACGCGTTGCAGTGGCTCAATTTGGTGTAATGTAAAAATTTAATAAAAAGAGAAAAATGCATGTTTCTTATATTCTTAGTACAGCAATCCACTCCAAAAAGTGAAAAAGAAGGCGAAAATGAAAAAAAAATGGTACTCTCGCAAAATTTGATCTGGATCCTCGGGAGTTTCTGTCAATCATTCATGGTTTGGACTCGACCAACAATCAGTGGATGAAGCCGAACGTAGCAAAAATGTTGAAACGCTAAATGTTTTTGTTTTTTTGTTGTTTTCTGTATACAAAAATGTGAGTTAGTAATTAATATTTGGTTGATGGGGGGGGGTTACTATACACAGATTCGAAAAAGTTGTCCAAAAACAAATAAATGAAAGCAAAGGTAAGGTAAGTTACGTTTCTACCTAACTGGATAATTGTTTAGTGTTTTTATGTAATGTAAAATGTTTAATCGGCTCAAAAAACAGAAATGGCGCAGACTCTGTTGAATACGTTAAGTTTGGGAAAGTAAGTTGAAAACTAAAAACTATACAAAACAGTGTCTGAAACCCCACAAATATATGTTACCATGACATAGGCTGGCATAATCGGTGGGTTTCTGACAGTATTTTGTATAGTTTTTTAGTTTTAACTCACTTTCTCTAACTTAAAGTAATCAACAGTGTCCGCTACCATTTGTAGCTTTCAAATACACCGATAAACACTGTTTTTTAAGCCGACTAAACGTTACATTAAATGAAAAGGGTTCACATTACTATACACAGATACAAAAAAGTTGTCAAAAAATAAATATATAACAAATAAACTTTATCAAAGGCAAGTTCTACCTAACTGGATAAGATTTTAGTGTTTTTATGTAATGTATAATAGGTTCAAAAACATTCAATGTTTATCGGTATATCTGAAACATACAAATGGCGGCAGACTGTATCGAACATGTTAAGTTTGGGGAAATTTTGGAAAAATGAGTTTAAGCTAAAAAACTATACAAAATACTGTTAGGAACTCACTCAATATATGTTATCATGACGTAGGCTGGCATATAATCGGTGGTTTTAAACTTTTGCTTGATACAAGTGACGACTTTTAAAAGTCCCTTTTAGTGATTACCTGGTTTGAGGATATTTGTACAACTAAACGGTAAATCTGCTCCAAAAAATCCGGTATTATTTTACTTTAAGACCCGTTTCACGTTCGTATATAACAAAATATTTTATTGTAGATTTTGGTGTGTTAAAAACGAATCTGCAAACCGTTTCCGTAGCAAAAAGAAAGTTTTCATGATATTCATGAAATTACTTTTTCGAAAAGTGGGTGATCACTTTTCAATCTAAATTTAACTTAGAATAAGCACCCACTTTCTGGCCACCTGAGAGAGGGGCATTTTTCTGTGTGTTTCTTGGCTAAAAAGTTTTTTGTTTTATTTCTTTTGCATGGTAATAACCCCTGAACTCTGGGACTATTTTCCATTTCACATCCGTAGCCTTCGTTTACGCTATGTGTGAGCATAAACGAAAGCTGTTTAGCCAATAAACATGGGAAAAAATCCCCCCTCTCTCAGGTGGCTAGAAAGTGGGTGCTCATTTTAAGTTAAATTTACATGGAAAAGTGATCGCCCACTTTTCGAAAAAGTAATTTCTTCATATCATAAAAACTATTTTTTTTCAACGGAAACGGTTTGCAGATTCGTTTTTAGCACACCGAAGTCTACAAAAAAATATTTTGTTATATACGAACGTCAGACGCACTTAATGGAAAATTATATAAAATATCCGGGGGAAAATAGTTTTCAATAAAAACAGCAAATGAATTCGATAGAAAAAAAATGGATGCTATGTTTTTTTTAATTTTTCTGTGTGTTTCTTGGCTAAAAAGTTTTTTGTTTGATTTCTTTTGCATGGTAATAACCCCTGAACTATGGGACTATTTTCCATTTCACAGACGTAGCCTTTGTTTATGCTACGCGTGAGCATAAACGAAAACTGTTAAATATGTACTCGCGTCCCAAACTGCCTTGTCAAAAAACCTTTAAGCCAATAAACACGAAAATAAATGCCCCTTCCCCGGGTGGCCAGAAAGTGGGTGCTCATTTTAAGTTAAATTTACATGGAAAGTGATCACCCACTTTTCGAAAAAAAATTTCTTCATATCATGAAAACTATTTTGGTACTCATTGGGCGTTGATTTCCATGGCGACCCGCAGAATTATTTAATGGTCGTTCCCTTAGTCCCCCCCCCAGTCAAGGCTAACGCATGTGCACGTAACATTTTTTATTTATTTACTTACGTGGCGGAGTTATACAACCATCACCCCCATGCAAATTTCTATACTGATAGGTTTTTTGGAAATTTTTTCATTGGATTATTATTGATTGAACACTAACCAGATTATGAAAAAAAATTGAAAAAAAAAAAATTATTTCAACATTTGAAAGGGGTACTCACTTTTTAGTTACCACGTTCTGGTAAATCGGTCACCCATTTTTTTTTTTGGCGGCGGGGGGGGGGGGCTAAATACGGAAGTGTCATTGGGAGATATAAAATGGTCGCATGTTGACGAAGCAATGTATCGGGAGGCGTACGGGATGGAAAATTATTGGTAAATTTTTAGATTAGGTCCACCTCCTCAATTTTCTTTTAAATGACGACTTGTAATGGTTTTCGACTATGCTGAATACGAAAATCGCATTGAAATTTTGCAGAAATAAGTAGTTATCAAGATATAAAAAGTTGTATTATGCTTTGTAATCTTTGGCGGCCATCTTTTTTATGCGCGTGCATTTGTTTATGGCGCGTGCGCGCGTAAAAAGATGGCCGCCAAAGAATACAATGCATAATATAACTTTTTATATCTTGATAACTACTGATTTCCGCAAAATTTCAATGCGATTTCCGTATTCAGCATACTCGAAAACCTCAAAATGTCGCCATTTAAAGGAAAATTGTGGAGGTGGACCTAATCTAAAAAAATACCAAATTATTAAACATTTCGGTACTCATGCAGAGAGTTATCCGTGCTGAAATAATAATGTTATTATTTTAAAAGCCATTCTTAACATGGGGAGGGAAGGGTGTTTTGTATCTATTCTGTACTTTAACCTTAAAATTGAATAAAACAACCATATCATAAAACTTTAATTAAACGTGGAAATACAATTTAAAAAATAGTGCGAATCACTCTCTGCATTAGCACCAACATTTCTCCAGCATCTTAGTGAAATTTATAATACTTAAAAATTAAAAAAAAAACAAACAAAAGTTTTGAAAAAAAACAAAAAACCCTCACCTTTCATAAAAACAAATTATGAAAAAAAACAAAAAAAAAAACCACCCACAAACTGACTTTTAACTAAATAAGTAAAAAAATAAATAAAATAAAAATTTAAAAAACTCGAAACTTTATTTTCATAAAAACAATAAAAAAGTTATGTTCAATCTATTTTTTTTTCTTTGAAAAACAAATATATTTCTGACTTACAAATGCGGTAGAGACTCATATTATTTTTACTTTCTATGGTTTTGATATACCGTGTTTTTATTGGTTACAAAATGGGTTACTGATTTATCAGAACGTTGTAACTAAAAAGTGAGCACCACTTTCAAATGTCGAAATAATGATTTCTTTTTAATTTTTTTTTAATAATCTGTTTAATTAGTGTCCAATCAATAATAATCCAGTGAAAAAAATTTCCAAAAACCTATAAGTATAGAAATTGCGCATGGGAGTACAACTACGGCACTTTCGCACTTACTTTTACAAAGATTATTTGCGTTAACTCTTTTCATAAATAATTAAAAAAAAGTAACTAAACCATTTATTGATAATTTGTCACGTGTACAAACATTTATTTATTTATTTACGCAGGCTTAACTCTTTTCATGAATAAGAAAAGTTTTACTCTTTAAGAATAATAAAAGGAAAAAATGCAGAGAGTGATCCGCACTATTTTTTAAATCGTATATCCACGGTTAATTAAAGTTTTACAATATGTTTTTTTTTTATTCAATTGTAAGGTTAAAGTACAGAATAGGTACAAAACACCCTCCCCTCCCCATGTTAAGAATGGCTTTTAAATAATAACGTTATTATTTCAGCATGAGTATCATAAAAATTAATACAAATAATACTTATCTCAATAAGTGAAAGGCTCATTTCTACCGGAAATGAAATGGGGACAATCTCACAGTTACGAAAAATATTTTCATTTATAATTTAATATTTTTATAATTCGCAATGTTAAATTATTTTAATAACATGCAAATATTCTTTGACTTTAAAAATAGATTTTCTGAAAATTTCAATTAAATTGGTAATGTAGAAATATGGTTCTATAGACTTTGAACGAACCAAAAATTACATTTATATATATATATATATATATATATATATATATATATATATATATATATATATATATACTCAGTTTATTTTTCTACTAATTTTCATTGGCCAAATATTGCATTAAGAATTTGAGTATTGTTATTCCTTATTTCTGCATTTCAGTTGATTATTTGAGTATCGTATGCTTGAAATTCAATTAGATGGCAGTTGCATAATTCTAGGGTCATTGACAACGAAAATTGTCCTTAGTTTACCGTCTAGATCCACAATGAAAAATAATTTGTGGAAAGAAAAGGCCTTTTAAAAAGCAAAAACCTGTCTTTTGTTTGATACAAGCATCTATTAAAATGTTAGCAATATTTGCACCCGTGCTAGTTCATCGCTAATGTATTACATGAACAAATCAATTTAAGCGGTGGAAGGTAACTACAATGGATGATGGTGCACTGACACGTTGCCATACAGATAAACATGAAACATAGTTCAATTCAAGAACTCATGCTTTACCAGGCTGAACACTACCATAATTTTACGGAGGCATGCAAAAACGATTGTTGTGTGAAATATGAAAACTCCAAAGATGTCAGCAGGGTAAAGAGCCGGTCCAAGAAATTTTACTCAGCTTGCAAGAAGTTTGACGATTTATGAAGTCAAAAGGTGATAATCTTAAAAATAAAATAAAAATTCTGTAGAATTATGTATAAGTTATCCGACAGTTTAAGACAACATCAAGCAACTTGGGAAACAAAAAGGCGAAAAAAATGCGTGATACGCAATGAAGAATAAAGTAGTATAAAAATATAA
Source organism: Euprymna scolopes (assembly GCF_053919585.1). NCBI lineage: Eukaryota > Metazoa > Mollusca > Cephalopoda > Sepiida > Sepiolidae > Euprymna > Euprymna scolopes. The sequence goes on along the minus strand of NC_136497.1, from coordinate 103,638,427 downwards.
CCATAATACACAATTATACAGAAACCTGTAAATTTTCTTTCATAAACAAAAATCGTCTGGCTAATTGCATCATTTTTATTATATATATATATATATATATATATATATATATATATATATATATATATATATATGTATGTATATATGTATATATATATATATATATATATTATAAATAATTATTTTTATGTACCTACAGACCCTAGTGTTTCATGCTTACGCAGTCATCAGTGGAGAGGCGACAATTCTTGCCGGTAATGAGATTCGAACCCAGCCACAAAAGCACCATTTGTTCCATTTGCATAAACCTCTACCTAAAGGGTCATCAAAAAATTGACATGGGAATAAAGAGGAATAAGAATTATTAAACGGCAACTTCGAGCGAAAACATTTTTATAATCTAGAGTGCATGCACGAGCGGAAGTTGTGAACATTGCAAAAACGCTTAAGTGACTGCAGACAGTGCCCATCCTTATATATTCTGAAAAGGCCGTGATAATTATAATTAAATAATTATTTTATATAACTACATACACTAATGTGTCATGTTTATGCAATCATTGGTGTAAGGGCGACAATTCCTGTCAGTCACGAGATTCGAACCCAGCAACGAAGCCACTTTTTCCTCATATATATATATATATATATATATATATATATATATATATATATATATATATATATATTCAGCCTTGCCTCAACATATTGTATATTTCTTCCATTCCTTTTTTTACGCACGTGTTATCTTTCTTTTAATAATATATTGGAATTCTTTCCCTTTTCCTTGTACATATTTATGAATTATTCCACGGATTTCTGCCTTTTGAATTACTTAGGATCCTCATCCAATTACGTGATTCCCTTGAATTTTACTTGTGCGAATGAAAATTTAACTAACTTTCTTGGATTCTGCATCTTTGGATTTTACCATCATTGGATATTTTACCCTTCACCAGACTATCCATTCAGGTGAAATCACTTTTTTATTCACCCTATTCCTTATGCTTCATTTTTTGTTATCAAGTAAGATCTATGACTTACATGTAAGGTCACTTAATACTTTTGCAAACAAAATCCAATTCCGCATTTTGCTAAATCCTACCCTCTGATGAGAAGGAAAGTATTTCTTCGAAACTCTGCGGATTAAGGACTATCCACTTATTTAGTGTTTACTTTTTAAAATTAAATATGATTTAAACTCTTTTTTAAAGTGTTTTTAACTTGTTTTATTAACTAATTGTTCTTATATATATATATATATATATATATATATATATATATATATATATATATATATATATATATATATATATATATATAAACTGTGTATCGCTTTATTGTAGGTCAATATTTTTTCATTAATTTTGAAATTGCTATGAAACGCAGAGAAATGAAATTTGATACACTGGAAGAGCATAACAAAGTGCCTTATTTCACTGATTTTTGTAGAATTTTAACAAATATTGTGAAATTATGCTAATTTTTTTTATTTTCTAGTAATTTTATTGCAAATGTCTAACAGTGTATATTTTACTAAAAAAAAACAATATTCTAACTTCATATTTCTATTTATATGAAATAAAGAACATATCCAGTAACAATATTAACCAAAAACAAAAATGAATTTCACATTATTTTGTTTATTAACATAACTCATATGCTTCAAAATCACTTTGAATAGTCTCTTGTCAACTGATGATGTCAATCGGTAGATTTGAGATGTTGTGATGCTATAGGAACCTTCCAAAATCTTTCTCCAAAATTCATCCTTCGACGAAAATTGAACACTTCCTTCATAAATTTTCATCTTTATTATTGACCAGAGCTGCTCAATTGGGTTTTTACGAGGGACGTGCAATTAGTAATGACCCTGACCCACTTCCAGTTGTCTGATCTATCTGAAATTTTACATGTGCAATGATTTATATCTCTATGGGTTATGTGACAAATTACAGCTCTGAACTAATTGTGGTTTCTGTTTTACAGGTGTTTGAACTGAGTCAGGTATGAAATAGAGCCTGTTGAATGTCGAGCAGTGATCCGGTTTTCACTTGCATGCAAGCGACCCTATAAGTTACTCCGTCGGTCGGTCGGTCGGTCGGTCGGTCGATCTGTCCGTAACACTTTTGTGCTTGGTCTTTTTGGTAAAGTCTGTTGTTAATAGATGCTGTTCTTAGCTTTTTAAGCTTTTCTTGGCCTTTTGGTCAAGATCAAAGTGGTAGTATCTGTTCCGACAGATACTGCAAGAAAAGACCATATGTGGGGGCGACCCCACAGATAAGACCTTGGTCAATGTAGGGGCAACCCTTCATACCAATTGTCACTATCCTGCTACCCTACTCCCCGGGAAGTTGGTCCCCATTTCCCCTTCACTCCTCACATTACAAATCGGCCTTGTGCCTAATTTGCTCGGTGGGGGGGGGGCTAATAAATACCAACCCCACATATAAGACCTTGGTCAATGTAGGGGCAACCCTTCATACCAATTGTCACTATCCAGCTCCCGCTACTCCCATCTGGAGAATAAGATGGACATGTCATCAAATTTTCTCTGCGAATGCTTAATAACTTAAGGTAGAATGTTGACACCTTTTGGCAATCAAAATTGTTCAATTAGTTCATCGCCGATTATTCCAACCCAAAACATGACACCCACACCTCCCTGTTGACGACGGAATTGATTAGGGGTAGGGAATCCAAGAGGACTCCAAACTTTGGCCCACCCACCTGGTCCACCAAGGGTTGCTCTGGCCTCATCATGAAAAACACATTTTCAGCACTGGTTTTCATGTATTTCTGAGCCCAAGCCAAACGTTTTTCCTCGTGAGTTTGGGCTTAATGCTTCTTGCAATTTCGTTTACGATATTGCAGCGTGTCTTTCTGGCTACGGAAAGTATTGTAGCCTTGTCACACCTAGCAGCACTGGTGCTGCCCGGCTGCTTGATAAGTTGACGGCAATCTTTTCTAAAATCAGGAGCAGAAACTTACTTTCTTGTATTTTGTCCTTGATGTTCGATTTCAACGAATGAAGACCATGTTCTACGATCTCTTTGAAGTTCATTGGGAGATAAACCTTATGCAAGGCTTGCAACAACACGTTCCTTTTCACTAGCTGTCAATCAACTCTTTCTAGAGAGACCTGCAATAAAATGATACACACTTAAAATAACCAGAAAATAGAAAAAATAGCATAATTTTAAAAATATTTGTTCAAATTCCACAAAAATCAGGGAAATATAGCACTTTGTTATGCTCTTCAAGTGTACCAAATTTCACGCCCCTGCGTTTCATATCTATTTAAAAAATTTTAATAATATTGACCTGCAACAAAGCGATACACATGTTATATATATATATATATATATATATATATATATATATATATATATATATATATATATATATATATATATACACATGAGGTGTGGTCAATTAGTAATGCCTCCAACTTACTTCCTGTTATCTGATCTAGTTGAAATTTTGCATATCACATGTCATATTTTGCTTTTTACCGAAGTTGATCCTCTTTACTCCAAAAGAAAAAAAGTCAATTGTTTGTTTTTTGAGGAACATATCAACTGTCTCAAATGTGTTATTTGTTTTATTTTTACAATTAAAGTAAATAAATATATTATGAAAGAAAAAATTAAATATATATTTCGTTTGGAGTGTTCACTCATATATATATACCGACTTGTGCCCTATCGTTTCCCATCCCAGCATAGCATAATGGGTCAACCTAAAGACGTCTTTTTATTTTCTCTTTGCTAGAAATATATATTTTATTTTCTCCTAGCAAGAAATATATAGTTATTCTTACTATGCTGCATGTTGGGGTATTTTTGGTTTGACAAAATAGCTATTTTTCATTGTAGCAAGACAATGGTGACTCATTATGGCCCATCAAGTTTTAAACCATTGGTTAGAACCCATATAATTTGTACAGACATAATTATGCTTGATTTTTCAAATACTTAAAAATCGACTATGTATGGCCACCTTGTGTTATATATCTGTATATATTAAATCATTTTTAAAGTAAACAAATCAGCTGAATCGATAAGAAAAAAAACTGACATCCTTTTTTTTAATAATATTTTTATTATTGTACGTTTGCATACTTAATGGATCCCAAACTATAAATTATTTTCCCTCCTCCCCAAAACCTCTGAAGTGCAAACGTATGGACTAGGTGACATATCAATCGGCGATATTAAATGTAAAATGTCTGAAACATACTTGACTGAATATTAATTTCACATATTTGAAATCATAATTAACATGTTTCATACTTTTGTAATATATATGTCCATTTGCGTTTATTTGAATGATTAGTGTGATTGAACCTCATGAAATAATCGATGGTAATATGGAGTTATGCTTTTCTCATTGGAGCTGGTTGAGCATACACCCTCTGAAATAAAATTTTGTCTCTGAAACTATTCTGTCAACGAAATCTCTCACCTTCATTTATCATAATCTCTACACCCCTCCGCCAAATTTCCATGGTTACAGTTTTTGAGTGCAAATATTTTCTTTCTTTTTAATCTTCTTTGCCCCCCCCTCATACTCTGCCTATGTTGATGTCAATTTGTTGCAAAAGTTTGAAAGTGATTTGTTTTTAAAATACAAACTATTTTCAGAAGAATTTGTATGCGTGGCGCAGAGCCAATTCTGCTCGTTGACTGGGTAAACATCAAAATCAGCCCAGAAATCAAATAAACAAAAATGGCACAAATCAATTTGACAATTCCTTCAGTGCTATTATCAAAGAGACTTACCATTTGACACGACCATTACTTCTTTTTTATTTTCATTCCTCTATTTCTTGTTACATGTGTTGAAGCAATTCAATAAGAGATTCTATAAGTTAATCCAGCGGTCAGTCAGTTTATTCGTTGATCTATCATGTTAATCCCTTAAATGATGTTCAGCGTTGCATTGAGACATTTAACGAATGCAGCTTATCTTAGATACGTCCAAATTTCGCTAATTGTTACCAATCTTGCATAAGTTTCACTAGGAAACGCACAGATTAAATGGATATGCGTTTCTTCAGATGCATCCAATAATTTCTATAGAGGCTCTGTCTGTAAGTTAGTTTATTAAATTTGAAACAGCGTACATATGCATACTTATGAAAGGCTCTTTTTGTCAGTTGATGGCTCACACTTCAGATAGAAATTTTGTCAGTCTGTCTGTCTGTCTGTCTGTCTGTCTGTCCAGCTTGTTTTGAAGTGACATTTTTAAATGTATTCAAGCATCTTTATAAAAGACTCTGTCCGTTTCTCGATCGATCTGTCAGGTTGCCATACTTAAATTTAAAGCAGTATTTCGTTAGTCTGTCATGAAACGTTATGTCCTAAGAATGAAATTGCATTTTCAATTTTAAACAGATTGAACAGACGTATCTAAAGAATATGCGTTTTCATATTTTACTTATTTTCTTCTTTCTTTCGTTCTACTTCATTTTTATTGGAAGAAAAAAGTGTCTCGTGTGACAAGTTGTTCGTTAGGATTTGGCTCGCAACTTGTAACTTGTCGTTTCTTTTTGCGTCTTCACGACTTAGCTCAGGAGAGAAGCCAAATCTTTGATGTGACTCTTTGTTAGAAGAAGAAATGAGAAGAAAAAAAACGAACTCAGTTGAAACAGTGCCGCAATTCGATGAGATCACGTGAGATTAATTAGTCAGCCGAGGACACAGACGGCATCATTGAGAAGTGAAGAAAAAAAAGAGGAGATCCAGGGAAAGGACCACACAGGAAATTTTCCTAGATTTTTTTCATAAAACACTTTTCAAACATGAAAAAACAAGCACAGATATTATTAAGATGCGTCTATTTCTTCTATTTGGCAACAAAAATGATATTTTAAACTGAAGTCTGATAGACCAACATAAATTCTATTTCAACTTAAGTGTGACAGAAAAACAAAAATGTTATTTCAAATTTTAGTGCGACAGACCAACGGAAATGCGATTTAAAACTTAAGTGTGAATGACTAATAAAATGATAGAGCCTATTATAAAGATGCATGGATGCAAATAAAAATGCGTTCAAAATTTAAATATTGCAAACTTACAATTAACATCTTACATGAAATATGTATCTACACATGCTATTTAAAACTTAAGCGTAACGAACCAACAAAAATGTTATTTATAACTTAAGCGTGACCAACTAACGAAATTGTTATTTCACACTTTTACGGCACCTTTTAGAGAGCTACTTGGAAACATGTACAAATCAACAAAATCACCTGAAATTTTTAACAAAATATCTAAATATGGAAATTACAAATTCTACCACACGCTATTCTTATAGAAACGATTGAAAATATGAGAACTTGTTGCCACATTTGGAGGGTTGCGTTCAAAGAACATTTTTGTGTGCTACAGAATTGACTTTGCAATTTAGTGGCCGATGATATCTTCTCTACAGCCTTTTTCTCACTAGTCTTTCCTTACTATATCATTATTTTCATGGAAGATGCACCATTCAGCTTCAATTTCGGCTTCTTTGTAATATATTCACTGCAGGGAGTTGCCTAGCTAAAACCATAACCGCAAAAACCTTTCCTCATCCCTTGGTTAATATTGAATAGAATTTTTCTTTGAATAGAGTTTCTTTTTAAAAACATTCCATCTGTCCACATGAGAGTGCTTCCCTATGGATTACAACGTGATCGCCTTCAAATCAAATGTCAACAAGTACTTATCGGAAATTGTCTTCATAAATAATCAAATTTTGTTCATTGACTGTTTCATTGTAATAATAGCAAATGTCTTCCTTTGATATTCGAAATCACTATGAATGGAGTTGGCACTTATCTATGAAATATTTTACCACCAATATTCCATAATTATCAATGCAAATGAATACATATAGAAATATGGAGAAAAATAAAGAAAGAAAATTAATTTTAAATAAAGAAAAATAAATCATCATCATCATCATCATCATCATCATCATCATCATCATCATTATCATCTCCTCCTCCTCCTTCTATTCTTGATAAAAAATTGGGCATCTTGACCAGAAGAATAAGAAACTAATGGCCATAAAAAATGCACTATAGCAGGAGTACGATACTAACTCAGAATCGATTGGAATGAAAAGGAGGGAAAAGTTAATGCTAAGTATAACAAATAGGCAACATACATAACCGAGAACACAAAAAGTCTGATTACCACAGAAAGAGACATTGTGAAAACAAACAATATAATGAGTAGAACACTACAAAGGACAATGCACGATAGAAGATGAGAAAAAGAAGTGGGAAGAGAAACAGATACACGGACGATTCATAAGAACGACAAGAGATAAGATTCATGACAATATTTGCACATGGATGAACTTACAAACAGATATAAAGCATGAATAAAAGTTAGTGTAGAGAGAAACGGAATCATTACAAACAGTCGAACATAACAATGTGATTACAACTTATAAAACTGAGAAAAATCATAGAAAACAGCAAATGTTCATTCAGTAGACAAAGAAATGAAACTGTAAATCACATAACTGAATGCAGCAAAGTTGTGAAATACAAGAAGAGGGACAGCTGTTTATGGAGGCAGTACGCTGGGGTTGAGCATACGAGAGTATTTTAAACATGTAGACAAATAATACAGAAAAAAAAAAAAACGGAGACACTATTGGAAAATGAATATTACAAACTCCTCTAGGATATAAAGGTACAAACAGATATAAAGCATGAATAAAAGTTAGTGTAATCATAGGAGCACTAGAGAGAGTTCAGAAGAAAAAAAAACAACAGAAAAAAAGACTAAGGAAAATTGGAATAACAATGAAGAGTGAAACTATACAAATAAAAACAAAAAAAAAACAACTGAAATCTTAAGGAACACCTTCCAATGCGTAAACTAACCCATATAAACCACAAATGCTGACCAGCGACATAGAAGGTGCAATACAAAAATAAATAAAAATGAACAAAATAGAAGGTAAAACGTGTAAAGCAAAGGGAACTAAAACTACAATAAATATCATAAATCACACTACCTCCACGTCAAAAACACATACACATTGTAATGGTCCCAATTGAGCAGCTCTGGTCAATAACAAAGATGAGAGTTTATGAAAGAATTGTTCAATTTTCATTGAAGGATGAAATTTGTAGGAAGATTTTGGAAGTTTTCTATAGCATCGCATCATCTCAAATCTGCCGATTGACATCATCAGTTGACAAGAGGCCATTCAAAGTGAGTTTGAAGCATGGGAATTATGTTGATAAATAAATATTTCCTTAAACAAAATAATGTGAAATTCGTTCTTGTTTTTGGTTAATATTTTTACTGGATATGTTCTTTATTTCATATAAATAGAAATATGAAGTTAGAATATTGTTTTATTACCAAAAATATACATTGTTAGACACTTGCAATAAAGTGATACACACTTAAAATTACCAGAAAATAAAACAAATTAGCATAATTTTCAAAATATTTGTTCAAATTTCACAAAAATCAGGAAGATATAGTACCTTGTTATGCTCTTCCAGTGTACCAAATTTCACTTCTCTGCGTTTCATGGCAATTTCAAAATTAAAAAAATACTGACTTGCAATAAAGCGATACACAAGTTTTAGTTTCCACATTTAAAAAAAAAAACTCATAGAATCAAAAGCCACCACATTTTAATGAAAAACATGTGTCTAAAAAAGACTCCACATTTTTCATAATAAAACTGAAAGAAAACGACATATAAAACCATGCAATATTTTAACGCCGATAACGTTTCTTTTAAAGTAAGATAATTACTTTTTATCTTGAACAAAGAAACAAATATTCATCGATCATGTTTTAGCTAAGATTTTCTTCATAATTCATTTGAATTGCTTTTTATCAAAATTTGTTATTTAACTTTTAGACATACAATATTCAGTGCACACCTGTTACGCCAACAACCGAGATTTTCTTGGTCACTATTGAAACGTACATGGCGTCGGTGCTAAGAAACATTAATGATAATATATTTGTAGAGTAAGTGTAAAAGAAACAAAATCTGGAAATCAGAAACAACAAATTCCTCTCCCATAAAAAAACAACAGCAGCACAGAGAGTTATCGCGCCTTCTCAAATGAAATCGTTTAAAACGTGAACACCGTCTAGCAGGGATCCCTGTATCGTAAGGATTATTAACCAGAACACAAACATTATTATATTTCTGTGTATTGCCTATCATCTCTGCATCTTTTGTCTGCATTCGGTGGCCAGGCCCCAATATTGGAGCTTTACTTATGCCAGAATCACAACTTAGTTGCACATAATCCCAGATACATTCTGATTCACTCGTAGCACTTATCAGGGTCTCATCTATGAAATAAATATAATCCATCCTGGGTACAGCCTGAACTTTCTTCTGCTGTTATGTCCGCACATTTATATCATTAATAAAGTAAACACGATAGATAAACACTTGTACATATTAAGACTTTGAAGCATACAAACGTTTACTAAGATACGACATTAAATAGCCTGAAAAGCTTTGTTCTACAGTAAAAAAAACTACAAAATCTTCACTAATCAAGTATTATTATTTCTTAATAATGTAATTATTTAAAGACCTTCTAAAATATATATTTCCTACATTTTCTTTTTTTACCTTTGCAATCGATTTTAATGAAACACGCGAAGACGTGTTATTCTGGCGCAATCGAATTCCTCCCTCCTCCTTCTCCTCTTTCTCCTCTTTCCCTTTCCTCCTCCTGTGAATAAAATTACACATTAGAATTGCAACGCCATTTAATGGACATCTATTAAGAAAGAATGAAAACGAGGCCAAATACAAAGAAGATATTTAATATACGTCGAATGACTTTAATGATTAAACTCTCCGTTACAACATAATCGCATATTTGATTGGATAATGATCGACATTTGGATTTATAAATCAATCATTTTTCTATTCTTCTTGTTCTTTTTAATGTGTACTTAAGCATTTGAAGTACATTAGTTATCAGCTTAAAATACCACATTCTAATCTTCCATGTCAGCTTGAATTTTTACAATTACATTCATTTAAAAAATTACAAATTGCTTAGCTTTTACGATGTGTCTGCAAAAAGTGACTCAGATGTATTTCTTCTTCGCGTTTCTTTTGCAGAGAAACCGACGTTTTTTTCATAACGATTTTTTCTATGGAAAGCTCATATCGATATTTAAATACTTTTTTTATTTCAAACCTAAAAAAAATTACAAAAACGAAATATTACTGTATTCGCGTTTTCTTTACACAATATAAGAAATTGTAATTTATGACAATGATTTGTTGACTTTTTATTTATGTATTTATTTTGTTTATTCTTCTCTAGCTCTGAATATAGAATTCATTTTCTATTTTAGGTCAGGAAGCCAGTATCTTCAGACAGCCTGATCTGATAACACCTGTGATTTTAAAAGTACATAAATTTATTGGGAGTTATAGAATATATTTTTTAAAAAAAGAAAAAAGAAAAATGCCATACACTGTAATGTCGAAGCATAAAGCTGATCTAAATAAAAATTAATAGACACGTTTAATTGTACGTTTCCGCCAATAGGTACTTTACTTGGCTGTGCACTGCACGTAAATAACAGTTGATGATGATGATGATGATGATGATGATGATAATAATAATAATAATAATCACATTTTAATGGGAAATAATTTATTACAGTAACCAATAAATGCTATAAACATAACACTTCTATACTACTACCACTACTACTACGACAACTAACACCATTACAACTATTACTACTCTATATCCTTAAGTATGCTTATCTATCTGTCTATCTATCTATCTATCTATCTATCTATGCTCTAACATTAATACAAAAACCTACGTTTTCTATTTAAAAATTATTAAAACCTTTTAATATATTCAGTCATGGATATGCGAACAACTACATGAAGGTAAACTAATTAAGATATTCCTTTGAAAAACGAGTGTTAATTAATTATTCATTTTTTATGGTTTCTTATTAGATGATTGGTTTAATTTTACTACTACACTGAATTCTATTTATGAATAGTTTCTACATTTTTGCATGGTTGTGTCGAATTTAAGATGAAAACGTTATAGTACACACACACACACACACACACACACACACACACACACACACACACATAGAGATCTGGGGTTTGTATTACTGTACACATAGATTCGAAAAAGTTGTCAAAAAACAAATATATAACAAATAAATGTTATCAAAGGCAAGATAAGTTACTTTTCTACCAAACTGGATATATTTTTTGTGTTTTTATTCAATGTAACATGTTTATTCAGCTCGAAAAACATACTGTGTTTACCGATGTATTGGAAAATTCAAAATGGTGCCCGACTCTCTCTTTAACAGGGTAAGTTTGGGAAAAGGTGTTATAAATAATAAACTAGAAAAATACTATTAAAAACCACCGAATATATGTCAACCTATGTCACGGTAACATATATTGAGCGAATTTCTAACAGTATTTTGTCTAGTTTATTATTTATAACACCCTTTCCCGAACTTACCGTGTTAAAGAGAGTCGGGCGCCATTTTGAATTTTCCAATACATCGGTGAACGCTGTATGCTTTTCGAGCTGAATAACATGTTACATTGAATAAAAACACGAAAATATATCCAGTTTGGTAGAAAAGTAACTTATCTTGCCTTTGATAACATTTATTTGTTATATATTTGTTTTTTGACAACCTTTTCGAATCTATGTGTACAGTAATACAAACCCGAGATCTGTACTTATATATACTTATATGTATGTATATATATATATATATATATACACATATATATATATATATAGTAATTTATAAAATATATATGGCGAAAATAAATCTATAATCTATATTTTATAAATTATTAACTAGCTCTACCTACGTATTGAGCACTTTTGAAGTAAATACTTAAAGTTTACGCATAAATCTATACTTCCGTATATTAAATTTATGTGAGTAAATGAAGTAGTTATATATATATATATATATATATATATTTATATATATATATATATATATATATATATATATATATATATATATATATGAAATAAAATGGAGGTGGAAGGACCTGGATACTCAACGTTTCGCCCGATTTATGCGGGCTTCTTCAAGAGGGATGGTCATTGACCATCCCTCTTGAAGAAGCCCGCATAAATCGGGCGAAACGTTGAGTATCCAGGTCCTTCCACCTCCATTTTATTTCATATCGTCGGATTTAATCCAACTCAACAATCATATATATATATATATATATATATATATATATATATATATATATATATATATATATATGTGTGTGTGTGTGTGTGTGTGTGTTACTTTGTCGGTGTATGTGTAAAAATTTTCTACCAAACTCCTCTCTGAGTTAAAAGTTGATATGTAGCACATTTTTTACCTATAGCATAGTTCGATTTGGTTTTTAACCAGCAAGAACTGCTGCTAAGTAGCCAAAATTGAAAACACAATAGTTGACCTTGGCAGAGTAAATCAAATAAAACATTACTCCTGCAAAAGTAAACATTCATAGTTCAAAGTCACTTTCGTATTCATCTATCGGTAGCTTAAGTGGTAATGACACTGGATAGACAAATAACGGCTAAGACTGGGGCGCTAAACGTTACGGTTTCAATTCTAGTGGTTGTTACCCTAATCATATTTTTTTAATTACTTTTAGAAATTATTACTATATATGAGGTAATAATCAATAGAGAGTTGGCTATATAAATAAAAAGTACAATAATAAATAAAAAAAATCTGTATGAATCAAAATATCATATTTATGCGTATTTTACGCCGGGCGGCCTGCTAATATATTTATATATTAGCATGTGCATGATTCATACCTAAACTCTTTAACTGATTATAATGATTTTTTTATTACTCATAGTTCTGGACGTTTTGTGAAATAGAATTAATAGTAGACAGGTAATTCCGCAGATCTCTTTCTCACCAAAATAGCCACTTTGAGAGACGAAAATAAATCTATTTAAAACAAACGAAAAATACTTGCTTTTAGCTAAGTAAATAAATGCGAGAGTTGGGCCTATTTCTGGCACTCACAATAAAGTCAAAACGCTCTATTTCAAACTAACTTTCTTTACATAAAGGACATATGAATTTTTTTATAGATTGCTTATGTATATGCGATATCAGTTGCAAGGTTTACTAATTTGCATATTGGTTTTGAAAAAAATTAACTATTACTTGTTATTATTTGTTGTTTTCTAATTCAACAATGGTTCTGATTTTAGTATAACAGATAGTTCTGTTTTGCAATATTGTTTATTTCCTCAAAAGATATTTAGTATTTCTGCTCAAATGTTCTTTTTTTTTTAAGAGCTACTTAATTTTTGAAAAGCTGCAACTTATTTCTAAATTGCAAGTAGAAAAAAGATGATTTTTTTCTTTCTTTTCATTTATTTATAGTCATATATAAAAGATAAATAAATTTAGATTTTATTTCCAGCTTGAAATAAAGTTATGAATTAGATTTTCATTATTTTTAAGTAATGATTAAAGTATTTCAAATAGAAAAACTATGGAGCTATAAAATATATAAAATAATTTCTTTCCCAATCTCAGCTTCTACTCTCAATAAAAATATTTTGGGAGATCCAACTATTTTCAATTTTTGTATAAATTTTCGACATATTTACTTTTTTTTATATAATATGGAATAAATCTTGGGAATATACCTTTCTACAGATGAAAATAGTTAAGACTAGAAGTGTTGGGGTTTTTGTGAATTTCTTCCATCAAATTAGTTTGAGTGGATAAAAAAAAGTAACTTAATTGAAATAAAAATACCAAAGTATACTTAACTTTATAAAGAGATCTTTTTAAAGTTAAGTACACTTCGGTATGTTTATCTATACTTCTATAAATTCGTTTTTCTTTTGTGTGTATTGATATTCATATTAAAAACCTTCTTTTCTATTAGTATTTATTTGCTTTCCCACCAAATCAAAATGTGACACGAGATCTTTTTTATGTGTGGTTAAACCAGCTTCCCCCCAAAAAGGCCAAAAGGGCACTCTCGTTGGGTCCAAAAATAATAATTGTCACAGTATAGAGAGTTTCCCCTCCATTGACCGGAACAAATTACCTTTCAGAACTCTACCAAATTCCTCCGACAATTTTGGCTCTAAACACTTGAAATTTTAGATATAGGTTCCTTGAACATGGATCTAACTTAATAACTTGATTTGAGCCCAAAATAATAAAGGTTAAGGGGTCATAATAGGAGTCAAATTAAAAAATATTGACCGATTGTTTTATTGTCTTAACATACACCTCCAAACACCTGGGCAACGCCGGGCTGAAATGCTAGTATAGCTATAAAAGTGAACGTGTCTGTGTGTCTGTCTGTGTGTGTACATTTCCCTACGCAATAACTCTTTCAATTTTCAGTCTACAGACTCGAATTGTGATATCTACAGTCTACAGACTCGAAATTTAATATACAGGGTACTGAGATTTGGAAAAAGCTTTGCAATCCGTTTCCGGGCAGAAATTTGGCTGTTAAGGGGTCAAAGTTCAACGATTTGACCTTTAAGAACTCTACCAAACTCCTCCGACAATTTTGGGTCTAAACACTTGAAATTTTAGATATAGGTTCCGTGGACATGGATCTAACTTAATAACTTGATTTGAGCCTAAAACAATAAATGATAAGGGGTCATAATAGGGGTCAAAGTTAAAAAAAATTGACCGCTTTTTTTTTTTTTTTTTGCTCAACATACACCTCCGAACATCCCGGCAATGACGGGCTGAAAAGCTAGTATATATATATATATATATATATATATATATATATATATATATATATATATATATATATATATATATAACTGCTAGTATATATATAAAATGAAAATGTGTGTGTGTGTGTGTGTGTGTGTGTACATTTCCTACGTAATAACTCTGTCAATTTTCAGTTTACAGACTCGAAATTTTATATATAGATATTGAGATTAGGGAAAATCTTAGTAATCGGTTTCCGGCGAGAAATTTTGCTGTTATGGGGTCAAAGTTCAACGATTTGACCTTTGAGAACTCTACCAAACTCCTCCGACAATTTTGGGTATAAACATTTAAAATTTTATGTTTAGGTTCCTTGGACATGGATTTAACTTAATAGCTAAATTTGAGCTCAAAAAAGTAAATGTTAAGGGGTCATAATAGGAGTCAAAGTTTTAAAAAAATGACCTCTGCGGTCTCTACCAAATTACTCAGAAAATTTCTGGTCTAAACATTTGAAATTTTACATAAAGGGTATTCAGAGATAGGGCAAGCTTTTTAATTGGTTTGAATCGAAAATTTGCTCTACCAATATATAAATGTATGTATGTATGTTTGTTACGTAGTGTTATTATTACAATGATGAATGTATGTTCTTTTGTTTACTTGTTAAGAAGGATAAGAGTCTTACGAGTGTTCATGGAAGTAAGAGATCTTTGAGGTTCATGTGTAAGTGTTCATGTTGTGAGATATGGAGACATTAACAGGTGTGTATAAAGAGAGAGAGAGTGAGAGTTTATAATTGAGAGAGAGTACATATAATTACACTTTGAGAGGGGATTTGATATCTAGATAGATAGACTGATAGATTGGTATTTATACCGATCGATTGAGAAGTTGACATTTATGCTTTTGACAGTTCTGTTTGAACGGGAGTGTTTATATAACATAAATAGACACATATACTTTCTAACACATATATATTTTTTAGATGATGAATTTCAAATGGTTTTTACACATAAATAGACAATACCTTTTTCATGTAATGATGGACACAGGAGACGGCAGTTATAAAAAATATGATGAGCATTTATTCTTCCACTTGACCGGTCAATGGCTTGCATCCAGGAATTCAAAGTTTCTTCTTACATTTTCTTTTTCTGTTTAAAACCCTCTCGCTTCCAGACGGGCCAAGATTCGAACTGGTCGGACTCTCCTCTGACTCTCTGACTCTCTGCCTCCCTTTTGACTTCTCTCTCTTAACTAACTAACTCTCACTTCCTACATTGAGAAATCCATGCGTGTCCAGCCAACGTGACCACAACTCACGTGCCATCAACACGCGCGACCTGCACGCTTCGAAACATTCTGATTTCCCATTTTCCTTTGTTGTTCTCACAAAGGAATTCAACTACATATCAAACTCATTTAACCCATTTTCTATTATCCAACATTCTTTCTACAATGAATAGCTTCCAGCCAAAATTATATTTATTATTTATTTTATCAGAATCAACAATTTACTGGACATTCCATTTAAAACCTTTTGTTCTTTAAAACTTATCTCCAGGGTTCCATTCCCGTTTGCTCTCATTTTATTTTCATTTACTAAGTCTCTTTATTTTTACTTACATGAAAAAGGGGACAAGCATCTTTCATGTAACATGTTTGCATGTTTGCCTAAAACTTTCGACAGAAGCGACGGATTTTCACAAGATAAGTATCGGTTTGAAGCGCGACTCTTCAGATGACAAGTACCGAAAAAATGACTAAAACATTAATTTCTTCACCCTCAACTGGGCACTTTTCTACGGGGAGGGGGTCGTTTTTTTTCGCCGATATTTTCAAAATTTATCCCTTCTTTTCGATTGTCTAGCTTTAATTTAAACCTACGTCACTTCCAGTTTGACGGTGGTCGTAACAGCAAATACGTCAGGTTTTTCTCCGTTCTTTTCTTCCTTTACGGTACGGGTTCGAACCTGCCTTCCTACTACCACTTTTTTTTTCTCTACACACACCTCCAAACACCCGGGCAATGCCGGGCACCCATGCTAGTATATATATATATATATATATATATATATATATATATATATATATATGCGTGTACGTATTAATCAATCATTACAAATTTTGGAACACACAACAGGTAGGGGCAAGGGAGTCCAAATATGTCCTGCATTTATTTTAATTTATAAAAGGGTGTGTAAAAAAGGGTGGAAGATTTTTTCTTTGTTTTTTATTCCTTGAAATTTTTTCGAGAGATTTAAGACATAAATTAAAACACAGTCTCCAAATTTCTATTGCACTCGAGTATTTAAAAAAGTTTTTTCATGAGTTGCATAATATGGCCACTACCGTCCATATTTAAATTCAAATTAAAATATTTAAAATTTGCATTGAATGTTAGCCATAGTCATAAGACACCAATTAAACAAGATTCCCTGAATTTCAAATTCTTCTAAAGAATATTTGAAGCTTAAGCCTAAAAGTTTAATGGATTTTTTAATCAAAATTAGCGTCGTGATTAAATATATTTGGTTTAGTAGCATTATAATGCTTACTAAATTTAATCTGCATGAGGGGGACATAAAACTGGTGTCATACTTTTCTGTTTGGGAAATTGATTTTGCCTGTTCTGAAAGAAATCCATGAAATATTAACAGTTTAATTACAGTATTTTTTAATGTGTGTAAATTTTATTAACTTTTCAAATTATTTAAAGTTATTTATATTATTAATATATATGATTAAGATTTAAAATTATTTCAGTCGCCGAGGGTGGTTGAATGATGAATGAAATGAAAATGAAAATGCGGCCCTAACCCTAAGACAGGTTTAACATAGCGGTTCTCAGTCGCATGGGAGATGACAACATTAGGTTTTTGTAACACTCGTAGGGAGGTGTCGATATCTCCCACATACGGCGCATGGTATTCTTAAATTTATCACTCATCTGGTGTTGACCAGGATCAACGTTGCTTAATTTTGGTGAACTAACGAGAACCGGTGTGTCAACGTGATTATGTCATATATAGAATGCAAATATTCCATCATTCAAGCAATACCAACCAATTATGCCGTATCGGTTGTATTGGATGAATGATGGTTGGAATCTTTGTAATCTATTCACTCGGTTTGTATCACGTTTGTCAAGTATATGTTTAATATATGCCACCAGTCAAGTGAGTAACATTATGTGCGCTGAAAATATTTACATACGTTAAACGTGGAGATATTATTATTAGAAGAATGGTCATCATGCTGATCTTCTCTAGTGTCTCATTTTTCTAAATTTTCAAAAGTTAACAGGTTATTGCATTTGAAAATGATTTTGGAGAGTATCCCAACATGTTCCTATCGAAAGTTCCGCTCTATATTGATTCTGGCATCATCTACACGGACAACTGTATTGCTTACAGCTCCATTAGAAATTGAAGTTTAGTAAGTAAAGTTATTTTTACCAAATTACAAAGGAGATTGAGGGAGTTTTGTAGAGCAAAAAAGTGACTACACACACACACACACACACACACACACACGCAAACACAAACACACACACATACACACACACACACACACACACACATATATATATATATATATATATATATATATATATATATATATAGTGCGATTTCATCCAACAGTAACTTTTCCAAAATCTTCGATTCTCAAGGGTATTAAACAACATTTGATTTTTCAATTATTGTTTCTATTTATTGTGCAGGATTTTCAACACTAGTCAACACTCGGCAAATGGATATAGATCGCTATTTAAAGCCAGTTTCCTTTTTAATATAACGCATTCGAAAAAAATTATGCGAATTAGAATTTAGAAAGACGTCAGAAAGACTTAGCATTTAATAATTACAAATTTTTATTCTTTTCTAATGGGCAAGACCAAACAAAAATATATGCAAAAATACTCCTGGGAAACGCCGAATCGGGTCAGCTAGTTACGTATATTATTCATGGCCAGGGTTATAAGCGACATACCCATTTTCATATAAGTATGTATTCTTAAATACTAAGATTTATTTTAAAAAACAAACTTTACGGTAACAGATGGATTGGCCTACAAGTGGAAATTCAAATTTCTGATTATTTTTAATTTCTTGTCTCGACATAAGTTAACCAAACCCATTTATCGAGTGTAACTATAATAAATGTGATAAACTCGGAAAATGAATCCAGCTTTTTATTAGCAGAGGGAAAATTGAGGGGAAGATGGGCAAAGATGAAGGGGAGAAATAATAAAGAATAATAAACAAAAATGTGTAACGCATTTTTAGTAATAAATGCGTTTATATTTCAACAATGATTACAATTGATTCGTGATGGTATGAATGATATCAATATGAAAAAAAAACCTGATTCCAAAGTGCCTACGTACAGAAACCATCAAGCCTACAATCGGCCATGAAACTTTTAGATCTCTTAGATTGAATGTGTAAAGCTTTTTAACTATTGGTCTGATTTCCTCACGCCAATAAGAACAGACAGGTAAAAGTTATTAGATCATTTGATATGTTGCTGTGGACTGAAGGTAGAATCTTTTCAATGTGAAGGAAATAAAGGAAAAAGGATGGCATCCGTTTAGATTAAGAAGCCACTGTATTTCTTATATTATTTGGATTGTTTGGACTACTGTTCTCATACTGATTGTTATTCTCACAACACTTCGACCGCTGTAACCTTCGACCTGCTTCAAGTATATATTCACAAAAACTCTTAATGGTGAATGGCGGACAGAATATTTTTGTGCTTTTTTTCCAACGAATCATAGCCGTTAGAATTCAAAGTGTGTGATGTGTTTATGATACGGAAAGAGTGTTGAGTTCGTTGTAAAAAGAACAAAAATATTATTTTAGCACACACAAAAACGAAGAGAACAACAGTCTCCAAAGATTCTTGCCGGCGTTTATCTGCGTTCTCTCCACGGCCTATTTTATTTAGTCAAGCAGCGAGATTTTCTGTTACTTTGAGACCGCTTAGTTATAAAAGCTGTGGGCACCGCCATCATAATTCTTTCTTCCCTCCTTCCCTCAGCTTGATTCCACATGACCCACACATGCGCGGACGCTTTAATGGTAAGCTACAATTTTCCCTAACATCGTCATTCAACAATAAGAGCCATTGTCAAGATACACCCAAAGAAGGCCAGAGGTTACATCGGGCGAAACATTGTAAGACTAACAATCAAGACGAGAACAATAGTCCGAACAATCCAAAAAATACTGTTGTGTTCCGAAAGGGCCACTAAAAACACGAACACGTGTATGGTTAGAAAGATAAATCATATTGAAAAAAAAAACAGAATATACAAAAAGCAACAATCGTGTAAGCACATACCACCAAGATGGTGTACTACAAAGTAAAGTTTTCGGAACAGTTCATCTCTTGTGAATGGGTGATTTCCCACAACATCTCTTCACAAATCTTTTTGCTCCGCAAAAGCTTGTAAATATCGTTTTCGCTTTGGGTTGAAGCTCAGTGGTCGGTGAATTTTCTTTACTTTCGACCGTCACTGTTCTGGTTAGGTTTTGTTGCGATCGAACGATTTGAAAATGGCGTCGTCTCTTCCTCGACATGTAATGTGCATTTAGTAGCATCTGAGTGACCTTGGTTTTTGTGGGGAGGGGGAGGTTGTTGGCGTTTTACGAGTCTGTTTTATATCTTGTATGATATACTCGATATCGTCAAACCTTTACAATCTGATTTAAAGTCTGCGTGTCTTTAGTAATATGATTTATTACTCCCCAATTGTCCAAGTTCGGTTATTTTGGTATTTCTAGGTTTATACAAAGAAAATGAAATGTTAAAAGTTGGTAAAGTCAAACAATCTTCATATTTTTCAATCCTACTTGCTACTCGGGTGGATATTAGTTTCTTGCTTTTTCCTAACCCTAACCCTTCAACCGATTTTCGTTTGCGTTTAAACAAAAATTCTTTTTATGTAACTCTGTAACGCTTTTATTTTCTACACACTTTTTAATTGTTGCTTTCTTATTTCTCGACGTATTTTAGAATTATACGAATTTTTCTTTTTACTTGTGCGATCTGCTGTATGCAATTCATTTGGAAAGTCTTTGGTTGTTTTTCATAAATAGCTTCATTTCAAAGTACAGTACGTTTTTGTTTCTTTAACTTTCTTCAGCTTAAAAATTTTCTGACTAAAAATACTGGCTGATAAAATGTAAAATTTAAAACTGTTCATCTAGTTTAATCCGAATAGGTTAGCAGATTTTTTAGACCATGCACTTTCAACTTTTAATTTTACTAGCAAATATAATTCGTCAATCAAATTAATCTCGTTTCAGTAACTGTACAGGCTGACGTTAGTGTTTTCTGCAAACTCGGTTTATTCAGTTTCTTCCCCGTAAATCAATAATTAAAAGTTCCGTCCCAGTATCCAACTCTAATTGTATTGTTTTGTTAAATATCTTGACAATTTACGTACATTTTCGTTTTGAGTTTTCACTGGATTTTGTCTGTTTAACTCTGTTTTGGTCTGCGTGTGATTCTACAATTTTGTGGCCAAGTTTGCCACAATGTTGGCAATTTTTATACCGAAACACGACGAATTCTTCCCCATGCAGAACCGCATTGGTTACATGATCTTGTAGGTGATTTTTTGTTTCTGGATATTCCGTTCGTCTTGAAAATGTGTGTAGTCATTTTCTTTTTAGAAAAACAATTCTTTGCTTTACACCAAAACTGTGGCTGGACATATTCGTCTTGTCTTTTGTGGAGGTATCATTTTTAGATGTGTATTTTACACATTGAGCGTATCACACGTCAGAATAGCAATTCTGACGTGTGATAGCCTCAGTTCTTCCATATTTTTAGAATCGCTTCTGATTCTTGTTTGATAATCCTCCTGGCGTTAAATGGGTTGATAAACAGCAAAACAAAATAAACCAAATACAATACGCAAAAGTCCAGCTAGAATTCGTCACTGACAACTTTCTCTTTCAACTTCCAGCACGTCTCTCTCCACTGCCTCTGCCAACAGACATTTTATCAGAAAACTTACCCTATTGGCGCTCACACGTGATGATGACACGATGTCTTCATTCACATATATGTCATCAAGGTACGCCGATGTCCCATCTTTTATTGTCTCTTCCTGTGACAACACAGTGTTAATAATTGTCTTCATTGTTTGGGGTGCCACGTTTAGCCCAAAGCCTAGTCTGGTAAGGCAGTACCTCCTGCCAGCAAACACTACCGTCTAAAATGGCCACATTGTTTCACTGATTCGGAGCTGCAGGTATGCTTTTCTTAGATCCAGCAGGAGCACATTGGAACCCTGCTGGCGCCACTCTCGTAACTTGCTGGCACAAACGTCAGCATCTGCCGTGAACGCATCAACATATGCGTTCAGTTCGCGATAGTCCATCACTGGCCTCACCTTTGCTTTGTTGTGCTGAGCGACCACCATCAGCGGAGTCAGGCCTTTGGGAGGTCCAAGTTTCTCATAGGGATAGGGAATCAACCAGCCATCCTTGATCCAATCACGAAGTTCCTCTTCATATGCAGATCTCATTTGGTCGGGCACATGGCACTCTGTTACCTCATTTCGCAGTTTGGCTGGTTCCTGGTTTTACGACCACTTCCACGTGGCTGTCTTCTGCTGCTGGTCAAACTCGACAATAAAGTCTGGCTGATCAATCTTCAAAACAGCCCACACTGGAACCTTCTCCTGAAACTGTATCGCCCCCGTTAGCGTTATGTGAGCACCACCTAGGGCTCTGATGGCATCATAGCCTAGAAACAGGTCAAAGCTCAGCGGTTTCTCGAGTACTACCAGCGCTTTGATGTTAGCTGAATTTCCAGTTTTAGTGCGAATGTTCACATTGCCAACCCCGCAACATGTCCGCGTCGCTCCACTGAGGGTGGTTAATCTAGTAGCCTTTTTCTTCCAAGTGTGGCAGAGGCCCGCACTCACTACGGTGCGAAAGCACCCAAAGTCAGAGAGTGCTGAGCACAATGTCTCATTGACATAGACCTGAATGGTCGGAAGCGCCTCGTCAAATTTCTGTTTGGGGAAGAGGTCGACGCTGGCACCTTGTCCCCGACCCCGTTTCCCGAACAACCTCGGGCCATATGACCAGTCTTATTACATCGGTACCAGCAAATAGCTGTCAGTCGCCTCAGCCAGTTCCTCGCAATGTGGCTCTGGTAATTGCACCTATAACACATGACTTCACCGCGCAGAACGGGCCCCTGGGACGGTTTATCCTCATTTAATGCGCGCTGTGTAGCAGCGACTACCGGTTCTCTCATCTCATAAGTATTCTTCATCACAGTCCTGGCCCGGTCTATCAGGTCATTAAGAGACAATGAAGCTATGCTTGAGATAGCCCGCAGGAGTTGCTTGGCTCCGGTTGGGAGCCCTGCTAAAAATTTGCATGCTATGGTCCGCTCAGGCAGCCCACCAAACTACACCGTCAATTTCATCAGCTTGTCCAAATAAACGTCGACAGTTTCACCGGGATGCAAGGTTCTTGCCTTAAATAGCGAACGCCTTGTATAATGCTGCCTTGATCCTTTCATAATCCTGTTTTTTCTCAGGACTAAGCTGTTGATATACTGCGAAAGCCCCACCGGACAGACGTAGAGGAACCACATGTTCAATGCTCTTCACTAGACAACAGGCAATGTAGTTCCACCTTCTCCACCCAGTCAAGTACCGGGGCCGAGCCGTTGAATTCCGGTATTAATTTAAGGTCGAATTTGTCCCCCATTATGCCGAAATATCTTGACGTAAAATGGGCAACAACAAAACAAAATAAACCAAATACGCAAAAGTCCAGCTAGAATTCGTCATTGACAACTTTCTCTTTCAACTTCCAGCACGTCTCTCTTCACTGCCTCTGCCAACCGACATTTTATCAGAAAACTGACCCTATTCTATTTGCATACGTTGGCAGTGGAAGATGAGATCTCGTGAAATTCCACGAGACTACACCTTATAAATCCATGGCTGCCATCTTTAATTTCTCTTTCTCTCAGATCTCATCCGAAGGTAAGTTGTATGACCACACGAAACAAACACACGGGGGCGCTTTCCTCTTTGATTATTACATTCAACTCTACACCTCCCCGACTTTCTGTAAGTGAGATGTGGTTAGCTTTCGAATTCTGTTAGCACTCTCCATCTAATTTCAGCATTTTTTGCATATAATAGCTTGTGAGCAAAAAGAAAAAATTTCTGCCGACAATTCTGCTATTCTAAAGTAGTTATTGTGCGTGTTTATGACTGACGCGAATGTTAAATAATCTTCATTGTCCTACATAGTCAAATTAAAACATCGCTATCTTTTATGAAACGGAGATGTATTCGGACTGTAAAGTTCTGATAGTAACTTAATGGTTCCCGCGAACTCCAGATCTGTAGTCTTTTTAAGTAGACGAACCTACTGTGTTCAGCAGTTCTTAGCTTTCATAAAAGCAAACGAACTTTTTGCGTAGTTGACGTCGAACGTTTGGTCTTGACTGAGAACGTGTACCTTGATCCGGAACGTAGCTAAACGTCTGCTTGGTGTTCCATATCGTCTTGTCTGAGAACGCTGTATTACTCTACATATTAAGTTTATTAGCTTAAGTTCTTGAGAAGTAATTTCTGATTTTTTTAATTTCTTGTTGTTACTGAATCAGTCTTCAGTTTTCTACTGCTATAGCATCCGTTATATCTGGAATTTTGTTGCTGTCGGAACATCCTTGCTTCAATTTTCTGCTGTCTTTTTTCAGCTTGGTTCTGTTGTTGTAACACCCGAAAAACTGTCTCTTTAAAATCGTCCATCTTGTATACTTTTTCAAAAGTGTAATTGAATTACCCAAGAAAAAAACACTAATATTACTGATTATAGTTTTCCCACTGTATGTTGAGAATGTACGAGAATTTGA
Source organism: Euprymna scolopes (assembly GCF_053919585.1). Classification (NCBI taxonomy): domain Eukaryota; kingdom Metazoa; phylum Mollusca; class Cephalopoda; order Sepiida; family Sepiolidae; genus Euprymna; species Euprymna scolopes. The sequence goes on along the minus strand of NC_136497.1, from coordinate 103,613,762 downwards.
GAGAGAAAGACAAAAATATTTAATTGAAGAAAAACGTGTTTTATTCTCTTTAGTTTTAAATGTAAATATCTTCAAGTACACCCTTGAAAATGTGTGGAGTTTTTCGGTGTCTTACAACACGATTTTTTCCTTTCTTTCCGAAACAAATATTTTGTTGTGATCTATTTTAAATTTGATTTATTCGCCACCAGGTTATCGAAAATATCCTTTTATGAATACGAGTGTTTGTCGCTAACGTATGGGTTAGAAAGGTAAATTATATTGAAACAAAAAAGAATATACGAGGAGCCACAATCGTAGCACATACCGCAAAGAGGGCATACTACAAAGTACACAGACCAATATTTACCACTTTCCCACCGTGAGAGGATGTGATATAATGTCGAAAGGTGAGAAAATAGGCAAGACGAATAGCACTCGGCCCCTTCAAAAATAAGTCTGAGTAGCTTCGTCAGCATTATCCTGCGAGGGCGCCTGAGACAACAACCGACAAACATACTCTTCCCGAAAGCCGGGAGGCATAACTTGGGAGAGTGGACCTCCTAGGGCAATATGGAACATTTAGCATTAGTCCTACAGCAAAAAGACTGACGTGTATTACGAAGCACACAGATCACCTATCTATTTATACAATTTGGAAGAGTTAATCTCTTTTGTATAGATGTGTCCTCACGACAGATACATATTATCAAAACTCGTCTAAAAAAAATCCAAACTTTCGTTTTTGCAATACTTGTATAATGTATTTGTTCAGTTAAAAGCATTGAACTGATTTTCAAATAGAAATATTTTTGGCGGGGAAAGTTTTGCATAGCCACCCCCTTCTGTCTCTCCTTCCTTGTAAATGCAGTTCACAGCGTTCAAAGTGCTTCCAAGGATAAATTATCACCACTGCAGCATCTAGAATGAAGCTGAGGTCAATACAGTATTTGCAGAGCGTCACAGAAACTTGATTCAAACCTAAAAAGTTCTAAATGACTGATTTGATATTTTGGCTGACTTCCAAACCCAACACATTCTTGTTAGAATTACTTTTGGCTTGAAACAGGCTTGTACCAGAAATAAAACACCCATTCCTAAGTTACAGCCATTTAATCTGTGCGTTTACTACTAAAACTGCTATAGAATCTTGAAAATATTTGGACTTTTTCAGTGTCTGACAATACGATTTTTTCCTTTCTTTTTGAAACAAATATTTTGTTATGGTCCTTTTTAAATTTGATTTATTTGCCACAAAATTATTGTGAGTATCCATTTTGCTAATAGGAGTGTTTGTCGCTAATGTAAAACCAACCGACTACCGACATTCAGAGCATCTTATAAAAAGGTGTAGACGCATCTAAGAATAACATTTAAACCAACTGTAAAATGTAAAATGAAAATGCTATTTTAAATTTCAGATTGACTGATAGACGAAAGTTCTTATAATGATTCATAGACGCGTTTCGATAAAATGTGTGTGTTCGTGACGAAAATGTCACTCAAACTAAAGTAAACCTTGTAAAATTTTATCTATGATTTCAATTTTATCAAAATAAAAAAAATATTGGATTCCTTCCCCAATAGTTCTCTCCTAGGATCACTTTGATCATCCAAACTTTACGATATCCATTACAAATCATTTTGCGTTCTCGGAACATCCGTTTGAAATTATTTTTTCATTGAAAACGGTCGTTGATTTTCTTTTGTATTTTACTATAAATAAACCTTTTTAGAATTCCAGTACTCTCAGTGCCCTTAGGTGGAAGTCTGAATTGTGCTTTTCCTGTTATTTTTTAAAATAAATTTTCAATTTTCACAATTCCAATTGTAAATGAACATCATTCATTTGCCATTGTTTCTGTTAAAACCGTTCTTGCTGCGGGATGAGATTTATTGATTCCAAAAATACCAATAATCATTAATTTTACCTTACTCCACATTTCGTTGTTAGATGTGCCCTACATTTCCGTGCTTTGCTACATTGTTTCTAACTTATAATATCATTTTCAGCTTGTGTATTTACTTTTACAAAGGCAAGGATACAAATTAGTAGCTTCAGAATGAGGTGAAAGAGGGTTAATGGATGATATTAATACCTAGCGGCTGCTCCCAACCACCCTTGCTCTCTATTTTACAAGTTGTTCTGTTCCATCACAACAACCACAGTTTTCCCTTCATTTTTAATTTAATCCAAGTTTATCCTGAATTGAATTGCTGGTGTTTGCAAGTGTTGATGCCCTAGGCGTATTTCTACTTTGCCGGTGAAAAAATAGACAAAAACAAAAACAAAATATGTTAGCGTGTCAAAAAGCAGACACAGAAAGAATTAACAGCTTTTATAAGTCCCACAATTCACATGCTCTTCAAAAGTCTTCTTTTTCTACTACGTCAGCAGTCCAGACATTCTAAAATGGTTGGTTGCCAAAAGACAAAGCAAGTTCCAGAAAACTAGAGCATGAGACATGAAGAACTCTTATATTTATAGTACAAGTAATGGCAGTAGACGTGTGGAATATGTCATCACCAGTTAATGTAGTAATTTATTGAGAGTGTTCTCTTTCTCTATTAATAATTATGAAGTATTTTAATGTTTTGCTAATAACGATCACCATTTGTCAAAAACTTGTTCACATTGGATTTGAAGATTACCATATTGTAGTCAGCTGGAAAGCAGGGGAATGGAAGAGAGTTGCACAAGTGTGCAGTTTTAAGAAAGAAGCTTTGTTCAAGGAAGCTACGTTTAAGTTTAGGCACAGATAAAGAGTGTGGGGAATTATTAATAGTGGTTTCAGTTAGACAAGTGTTTTTCGTGAAAGTTTGGCAAGGGTGGACAATTGAAGCTCCAACTAGCACTTGCCATGAAAATAATAATAAAGCAGAGACAGGCTCGTAATGTGAAAGAGGTTGAAAGGATGAGAAAAGGGAATCCCCAACTAAGCTACAAAGTTTATTTTGAACTCTGTCAAAGCAGGATAAGCTGCTTTTAGCAGCTCTTGCTCGGATGTGGCAAAGTACTTCATCCTTTGATGTACTTGGCTCTTGTACAGGTAAAGAATTGCATTGGCAGTGAGATATATACTTGAGCGGTAGAATGAGCTCATCATTTTTCAAGCAACCTTTGCAACGGATTTGATGTATGCGTTCCATTTCAGATCAGGAGTAAAGACCAGAAGCTTGTCAAACATAGACTCTCCAAGTCAAGAGCCATTCATTTCAATTGATGCCAAATGGGATCAAAGCGTGGATTATGCAAAGATAGAAACATGGTTTTAGATGCATTAAAATTAACCAGCCACCTCTTTCCTTATTGCACCAAGTGCTCAAGATCAGAGGAGAGAGAATCAGAGAGAACTTGATCATTTACGGCCTTTGAAGTGTTGCCATAGATGGTAGTATCGTCAGCAGAAATGTTTACTAATGATCTTAAAATGTGATTTGGGAGATTATTGATGTAGATCAGGAAGAAAATTGAGCCTAGGATGGAGCTCAGCATTAACATTGTGAGCTTCTGATTTCTGCCCATCATCCACTACTGTTATTATTAACCTATCAGAGAGAAATGATTTAATAATTGAAAAGACATTTCCAGCTATAGTATAGCTAGAGGTTTTGTGGAGTGGACCTTTATGCTATAGCCTAGCAAAGACCTAGATATGTCAAGAACCCTAGAAAGGAAGCCTCTGTCGAGAGATTCGCTAATCTTTTGAGATATAACTGTTAGCACATCTGCTGTAGATCTAGGAGAACGGAAACCATATTGCATGTAATAGACGAGATAATTTTTGCTGAGATGATTTTTTTTTTTTTTTTTTTTTTTTTTTTTTTTTTTTTTTACAAAGGCATCACCACATTATCAAGGCCCAGAGGCCACTCAAGGATAAGGGTTAAAGAGTGTACAGTAGAAATTGGTCAATATAGTAATCATTAGTAATGAAAATTTGGTAAATTTAATAACTTATATGGAACGGCTCATCAAGAACTTATTTACTTTAGACTTGAACACAACCATATTGTAGTCAGCCGGAAAGCAGGAAAACGGAAGACAATTCCACAGGCGTGCAGTTCTAAGAAAGAAGCTTTGTTCATGGAATCTACGTTTAGGTTTAGCCACAGATAAAGAGTGGGGGAAATTATTGATAGTGTTTACAGCTAGACGAGTGTTTCTTGTGAAAGTTTGGCGAGGGGGGACCAAAGATTGAAGCTCAGTTGAACACTTTCCATGAAAATAACGATACATCAGAGACAAACTCGCAACATCTCTTCTGTGAGATAGAGGTTGCAAGGAGGAGAAAAGGACATCTCCTACGAGGCTACGAAGTCTATTTTGAACTCTATCAAGGCAGGACAAGTCCTTTCTAGCTCCTGCCCAGATGTGGCAACAGTATTCCATCCTTGGACGTACCTGGCTCTTATATAGGTAGAGAATAGCATCAGCAGTGAGATATCTACTGGATCGATAGAAAGATCCCACCATTTTTCCAGCTGCCTTGGCAACAGATTTGATATACGTGTTCCATTTAAGATCAGGAGTAATGGTCAAGCCCAGAAGCTTGTCAAAACTTGAGGCCTCCTGAAGACGAGAGCCATTCATTTCAATTGATGACAAATGTGGATTAGAATGTTGATGATGTAAAGAGAGAAGCTTGGTTTTAGATGCATTAAAAGTAACCAGCCACTCCTTTCCCCATTGTACTACGTGCTCAAGATCAGAGGAGAGAGAATTGGAGAGAACTTGCTCGTTTACTGTCTTAGATGTGGTACCATAAATGGTAGTGTCGTCAGCATAAATGTCTACAAATGATGTAAGGATATGATTTGGAAGATCATTAATGTAGATCAGGAAAAGAGTTGGGCCCAGGATGGATCCCTGAGGGACACCGGCATTAATACTGTGAGCTTCTGATTTTTGCCCCTCAACTACTACTCTTATGAACCTATCAGAAAGAAATGATTTAATAATTGAGAAGACTTTTCCAGCTATACCATAGCTAGCGATCTTATGAAGTAAACCTTTATGCCATACCCTATCAAAGGCTTTAGATATGTCAAGAGCAATTGCTCTAGAAAGATTGCCACCGTCGAGAGATTTGCTAATCCTATGCGATATAACTGTAATGACATCTGCTGTAGATCTAGCAGAACGGAAACCATATTGAGTGTCACTAAGAAGGTTATTTTTGTTGAGATGTTTGATTACTTCTGTATTTAACACAGATTCTAGCAACTTACTCATGACGCACAGGAGACTTATTGGCCTGTACTGAGAGGGGGATGAGCGATCACCTGAATTCTTAAATACAGGGCATACTGATGAGGTTTTCCAGGGAGATGGGAAACTATTCTCCTTAAGACAACGTTTAAACAGTTTTGTAAGTATGGGCGCTAATTCAGGTTGAAGTTTTTTGAGTACTATAATTGGAATACCATCAGGGCCAGTTGCTTTACTCGAATCAAGGTTTTTGATTAGCTTCACAACATCACGTACAGATATACGTATATCACATAGCGTGTTTTCTGATACAGGAGGAAATATTGGGGGTTGGCGGTCTTGGTCGCAAAGGGTAGAATTTGCTGCAAAGTTCTTGACAAAGAGTTTGGCTTTGTCTGATGCTGACGAGATTACCTCAGGTCCATTGATAATAGTTGGGATGGAGCACACGCTTCTGTTCAGGATTCTGTTTGCTATTTGCCAAAACTGGTGGGAACCAAGCCGCTGCTCAGCTACTTTGGACTTAACAGATTGAGCATACAACTCTCTTGCGTTCCTTATTACTTTCTTACAATGGTTGCTGGCAGTCCTGAAAACGGCTTTAGTTTCCATACATCTATTACGTTTGAAGCAGTGGAAAAAGTGATTTCTGTGCGCAATGGCAGCAGCACATTCTGGAGAGAACCATGGCTGGCTGTTAGGTTTTTTCTGAAACTTTTTAGAGGGTATGAAATGGTCAATACCTACAATTAACCATTCAGTTAGGTCTAATACTATAGAGGACACATCCTTTTTAAACATGGAATGCAGAGGTAGATCAGATATAAATGTACGGAAGCTATCCCAGTCAGCCTTAGTGTATCGATATACTGTACGATGAAGAGGTACATCTGGGGACTTATTACATTTCATTTTTATCTTAATTGATACAACAGAGTGGTCGGAAGATCCAAGAGGCGACAGAACAGAAACTGAACATAGTTCAGGGCAAGTTGTGAGAAAAAGGTCTAGTAGGCTCGCATACTGGCCATCATTATCGGGCACACGGGTAGGTTCCTGAACAATCTGAGTGAGGTCATAGGCAATGGAGAAATCATGACAGAACCTCCCCTCATCATCGGTCTTGTTTGAGTGGGTCAACCATTCAACGTTGTGAACATTGAAATCTCCACATACGTGAATGTTAGCTGAAGGATAAGTAGAAAGGACTTGGTCAATTTTCTCAGATATGCTTTGAAAGATAGTAACTCCACTGTTGTGGGGGCGATAGAGAGTAAATATAAATGCAGTAGTGTGAGCTAAAGCAACCCGGAAGCACATATAGGGTAAGTTAGGATCTTCCCTGGAGATGTCCCTCCCACATGGAAAGCTATCTTTAATATAGGCACATATTCCATGCCCATGGCGATCTTGGGGGTCAGATTTAGAAGTTAAGTTAGAGTATCCTGAAATTGCAAACTCATCTAGGGAAATAGCCTGTCCAATGCCAGTTTCACTTAAAAATAAAAGGTCTGGTTTAGTCTCCTGTAATTGGGTTTCAACCTCTGGAAGGTTAGAACGAAGACCCCTGATGTTGGAGAAGGAGACATGGTAGTAGGGGTCTACGTTGGAAGTTGGGGAACCGGGTTTAATCGTGTATTTTTTCTTGAAACTTGTCATGATGAAATTTTGGAATTTGTGGACTAGGTCGACAGATTTACTTAGGGCAGGACAGAGAGGGGAAATTAGGAGAGAAAAAGAAACGAAGAATTTTTTTTAATTTTTTATTTGTAGTTAATGATAAGGTAAAGCCGTAACAATTACCCACTAGTATGGCATCGAGAGGCCCCACCAGAAGCTACTGCATGGTCCAGAATCCATTCACCAAATGGCAATACAGCAGCCCCAGTACTTTGCACCTGCTGATAGGACAGCCTCCTTAGTGGTTAATCCAAGGTTCGGGTCCCTGACTATCAGGCGGATAACGTCAGCCCAGACAAAACGTTTACCTCCAGCACCCTTACTAGTGACATGGCTACAAGGATAGACATAGAAACAGAAAATTTCCGCCATCTCAGCCAACTGTTCGCAAAAATACTGCCAACCTAGAAAACAGCTTTTTCTTCTCCCTTTGTCCGAAAAATCACTCATTTAAAAAAAATGAGGACTGAGGGACAAATAAGAAGAAGCGAGAGTAACAGGAGCTGCCGATAACGCATCCACAATGCGTTTTCTACTCTCCATTAAAAAAAAAAAAAAAAAAAAAATAACTATTAAGTATTGTACTTAATAAAAGTCCAACGGACGTGTTTAAGGGAAAGTATGGTGATAGATTCCCCTCACACGAACTAAAAATGAGTATAATTCGTAATTTTTGCTATCAACTCGGTGGATAAATAAACATATGTACGAGGAAAAAAAAAAAAAAAAAAAAAAAGGCTAGCATTTAATAAAACAGAAATACACAAATTAAATACTGAAATAAAATGGAGTTGTTAATATTTTAAATCTAAAATAAAAAGCATGATTGAAATCACTTATCTCAACAAAAACAATTCCGTCTCCAAATTGCAAACTGTGTTGAAAGAACTTCAGTTAGTAGCGTTCAAAACATTTTTTTTTTTTGAAATTAGCCGTTAATAGAAAATCGTGATTTTATTCTGAACTTAAGCTAGTAACGTTTTAAGAAGCTTACGATATAAAAGAAAAGGCTGATGGCGGGGGGGGGGGGTTCTTCCGAAAGTAAGTTGGTGCCGTTATAAGTAATTTCGAGATAAGATGGAAGCCGGTATTGGACTAGAAAAAAAGCTAGCATTTAATAAAACAGAAATACACAAATTAAATACTGAAATAAAATGGAGTTGTTAATATTTTAAATCTAAAATAAAAAGCATGATTGAAATCACTTATCTCAACAAAAACAATTCCGTCTCCAAATTGCAAACTGTGTTGAAAGAACTTCAGTTAGTAGCGTTCAAAACATTTTTTTTTTTAAATTAGCCGTTAATAGAAAATCGTGATTTTATTCTGAACTTAAGCTAGTAACGTTTTAAGAAGCTTACGATATAAAAGAAAAGGCTGATGGGGGGGGGGGGGGTTCTTCCGAAAGTAAGTTGGTGCCGTTATAAGTAATTTCGAGATAAGATGGAAGCCGGTATTGGACTAGAAAAAAAAGCTAGCATTTAATAAAACAGAAATACACAAATTAAATACTGAAATAAAATGGAGTTGTTAATATTTTAAATCTAAAATAAAAAGCATGATTGAAATCACTTATCTCAACAAAAACAATTCCGTCTCCAAATTGCAAACTGTGTTGAAAGAACTTCAGTTAGTAGCGTTCAAAACATTTTTTTTTTTTGAAATTAGCCGTTAATAGAAAATCGTGATTTTATTCTGAACTTAAGCTAGTAACGTTTTAAGAAGCTTACGATATAAAAGAAAAGGCTGATGGGGGGGGGGGTTCTTCCGAAAGTAAGTTGGTGCCGTTATAAGTAATTTCGAGATAAGATGGAAGCCGGTATTGGACTAGAAAAAAAGCTAGCATTTAATAAAACAGAAATACACAAATTAAATACTGAAATAAAATGGAGTTGTTAATATTTTAAATCTAAAATAAAAAGCATGATTGAAATCACTTATCTCAACAAAAACAATTCCGTCTCCAAATTGCAAACTGTGTTGAAAGAACTTCAGTTAGTAGCGTTCGAAACATTTTTTTTTTTGAAATTAGCCGTTAATAGAAAATCGTGATTTTATTCTGAACTTAAGCTAGTAACGTTTTAAGAAGCTTACGATATAAAAGAAAAGGCTGATGGGGGGGTTCTTCCGAAAGTAAGTTGGTGCCGTTATAAGTAATTTCGAGATAAGATGGAAGCCGGTATTGGACTAGAAAAAAAGCTAGCATTTAATAAAACAGAAATACACAAATTAAATACTGAAATAAAATGGAGTTGTTAATATTTTACATCTAAAATAAAAAGCATGATTGAAATCACTTATCTCAACAAAAACAATTCCGTCTCCAAATTGCAAACTGTGTTGAAAGAACTTCAGTTAGTAGCGTTCAAAACATTTTTTTTTTTGAAATTAGCCGTTAATAGAAAATCGTGATTTTATTCTGAACTTAAGCTAGTAACGTTTTAAGAAGCTTACGATATAAAAGAAAAGGCTGATGGGGGGGGGGTTCTTCCGAAAGTAAGTTGGTGCCGTTATAAGTAATTTCGAGATAAGATGGAAGCCGGTATTGGACTAGAAAAAAAGCTAGCATTTAATAAAACAGAAATACACAAATTAAATACTGAAATAAAATGGAGTTGTTAATATTTTAAATCTAAAATAAAAAGCATGATTGAAATCACTTATCTCAACAAAAACAATTCCGTCTCCAAATTGCAAACTGTGTTGAAAGAACTTCAGTTAGTAGCGTTAGTAGATTGACTGCTTCTCTATTTAACACATATTTCAGCAACTTAGTCATGGCGCACAGGAGACATATTGGTTTGTACTGAGAGGGAGATAACCAATCACCTGAATTTTTAAATACGGGAATATTGATGAAGTTTTTCAGAGTGTTAGGAAGCAATTTTCTTTAAGACAACGCTTAAACAGCTTTGTAAGTATGGGAGCTAGTTCTGGCTGAAGCTTTTTCAGCACTATAATTGGAATGCCATCAAGGCCAGTTGCTTTACTGGAATCACGGTTTTTGATTAGCTTGGCAAATTGAAATATAATCATTCTTTAAATAGCTGATTATTAATTGATTGATACAAGCGAAAGTTTGCATTAGCCTCATTCTACTATGGGGAAATGCTCCAACCGTGATAAAATTTTATTTAGTGCTTTTAAAGTGTTAGACAAATACACAAATCTCTAACACATAATTTTAATTCAGTGTGAATGGAGAAGATTATAAATACTATTTCCACCATAAAATAATTTAAATAAAATAATATAAAATTAAGTTAGCCACACTTTCCTATATATATATATATATATATATATATATATATATATATATATATATATATATATGTATAGTGTATCAAAAAAGTGCATACACCTCTCATATTTCTGCAGATATTTAAGTATATCTCCTTATTGAACAACACTGAATAAAAGACACTTTGACACAATAAAATGTTGTCTGTGTGCAACTTATATAACATAGTTAATTTATTTTCTCCTCAAAATAACTCAAAATATAACCGCTAAAAGCTAAACTCTGCCTACAAGAGTGAGTACGCCACTAACAAACTACACCCCTAAATGTTCAAATTGGGTACTGCTTGTCATTTTCCCCTCAAGATGGCACGTGACTCATCAGTGTCAATTAAACTGTGTGCATAGGGGGCATGTGCATTCAAATTTATAGTGCAGCTCTCACACTCTCTCATACCAGTCAGTGAAAATTCCAACATAGTACCACATGGTAAAGAACACTCTGAGAATCTTAAAAGACTATTGTTGGGCTATATGAAAATGGCCAAAGTAAAAAAAGATTACCAACACCCAAAAACTGTGCTGCAGCACAGTGGCTAAGATCATATATTGTTTTAAAAGAGCAGATTCCACTCAGAACCGGCTTCCAGTAGGCTGCCCATAGAAGTTGAATGCACATGCTGAATGTGACACCCAAATGTTTTCTTTGAGAGATCAGCGTTGCTGCAGATATTGAAGAAGTGGAGGGTTAACCTGTTAGGGTTCAAACTATATGCTGCACTCTACATCAAATTAATGTACATGGCTATCACCCCAGGAGAAAGCTTCTTTTGAAGATGATACACAAGACACCTGCAAACAATTTGCTGAAGACATGTCAACAAAGCACATTAATTACTGAAAGAATGCCATATGGTCTAATGAGATGAATATTAATTTGTTTGGTTCTGATGGATTCAAGCATGTGTGGCCGTGACCAGGTAAAGAGTATAAACATGGCTCATGCCTACAATCAAGTATTGTGGTAGGAATATCATGGTCTGCAGCTGTATGAGTGTTGTTGATGTTGGAGAGTTACATGTCATTGAGGGAAACATGAACTCCGACATGTACTATAAAATACTGCAGCAGAGCGGAGGCTGGAGGTGCACAAACTCTCTGATATCTACTAGCTCCATGTCATTTTTGAGGAAAAGAAGAACATTCCAGTGGATATCTGTGAAGCTCTAGTCAACTTCATTTCCAGGAAAATAATATCTGCATAATGTATTATCTATTAGTTAATACATTAGTTATTAAACTAATATAAGTCAAAAAGATCAAATACTACCACTAGACAGTATTAGATTTAATATAAATTAACACAAAACTTTAAAATAATAACTATTTTATTTATTTATTTATTTATTTATGCGTGCATGAAAGTACTTTTGTCTACGGAATGAATAAAAGTATATATTAACCGAAACTAAATACGTCCTATGGAATTGGGGGCGACTAATAATGCAATTTTCTGCATCTTAATAAATTAGGAAGCGAAATATTAGTGAGCAAAATAACAACGATCGCTATAATCTTCTATTCTTTCTATTCTATATAAATAAAATGAACTCATTTTTCCCGTGGGATTTTGACCTTAATAGGATTAAAAATCAAGATATTTCATGCAAATACATTATGCACAAACGGCAGAACAATATCTGAGGTTTGTTATAGGCTTATTAGTTCTCAAATTCCTCGATAATCTTAGATTTCTATACTTTTTCTGCTGAGAAGTCACGGCCAAAATCGGCTAAGATCAATGGAAGTGGTAAAATATTTTCTCTCTTAAAAATTCCTCCTCCCCCTGCCACCACTTAACACCGTTTGGAGATCGTTCACAAGGAACAGTTGAGAAGAGAACACCGGTTTGGCTTCGTAGTTCTTTCATGTGAAGTTATTTAAAATCACTAAACTAAGCTGCAGTGCTCTGTGGCGTAGTGGTTAGGGTGCTGGACAATTCACATTATATTTTCACGTTCGCGCCGACCTACCATAGTGTTTTTTTTTTCCTAAACAACTGGAATGGACTTTTCTTGGTGTCCGAACTGTTAACGTTGCAGATGTTTTTTTTTTTTTTTTCACACTTTATTTTCCTACTTTTACTCATGACTCCGGGTTTGATCCTTCCTACTTACCTACCATAACATTTTTTAAAACTCCCCTCCCGTCCCGGAAACAAACACTCGGGCAACGCCGGGTACCCCCGCTAGTCACCAATAAAATTAATTACATAAAAATACATATATATATATTAACTACATAAGAATCAATTTTTTGAATTCATAGTAATATATTACAAATACAATATAGAAAATTTAAACGTATTATAAGATAACATTTATTTCAAAATAATTTTAACATGAAAACATACAGATAGTTTTAAAACTTTGTATATAACTTTTTTTATATATCTTTTAATAGACTTATTTTCCATGACTAAATTAACTCCATAACGCGCGTATAATCTTCATTTTCTATCCTTTCCCTTCTCTTTCTCTGAGAGTCTAGACTAAATTAAACCATATGACAGGCAGCGGATGGTCACTCTCTTCCTTCTTTTTTCTTTCTTCTTCTCTTTCCCTTAAGCGCAGCCGATTGTCAGTTTAATCCCTCTTCTTCCTAGGTTAGTAAACGCGTGTCAAGTCATATACGGGTAAGAACGTGCTATTTAGGTGTGTGTGTGTGTGTGTGTGTGTGTGTGTGTGTGTGTGCATGTGTGTGTGTGCGTGTGTGTAGGTGTGTGTGTGTGTGTGTGTGTCTGTTTTTACGTCGGGTTACCGGACAGTCGTTAAGTGTCATAATGTTCTTGTTGTTTTTAAAAAAAAATCCCTCCCCTACTAACTTAATTCCCACCCTCTCTATAAAATGTATTAAGTGGATTGCTACTACCACCCCCTCTGGTTTTTGACGGTCGGGGCCCGATTCTTTTTCTTTCTTTATTTCAGTATCAAAAATGTAATTGTCTAGTTTAGATGCTTGAAAATACCATAAGGTTGAAATAAATTATTGCATCGACAATTATGTAATTTCCGTGTTATATTTTTATGTTATTGTTTACCACATTGAGCTCTCATACCCGGATTTCCTCCTTGAATTATTCCATTATAACACTATATATATATATATATATATATATATATATATATATATATATATATATATGTATGTATGTATACAACCAAGTGACTATGTACCATCGTTTCCACCATGAGCATATAGTCTTTGTTGCAAAAATGAGAAGCTATATATATATATATATATATATATATTTCTTTTGCCGAGACCGGGACTATGCCCTAGGCTAGTATAGACTGTAATGTAGAGCCTTCCAAACTTAGGATTCTAAAATTTTGGATGCGTGCATTGATGAATAAGTAGTCTCTTCAACAGAAACGATAGATCATATTTACATCGATTGTTAAAATATTAGCTAATCTTTGTAGATTTTTGAAAGAATAGTTTTATCAACAATCAGTAAAATAATACGTGTCTACCTTTGTGGTAATGTACATACTCATCTTATACATCCATTGGAATGCATCAAAGTAACCTGAGGTTGCTGAATTATATTTCACCCATTTATAATTAATTTTTAGTGACATTCGTGTAATTTATTTGCATATTTAACAATAATTTTTTATGGTTGGAGAGAGACTATATATTTTAAGAGATTTTAATTGTTACCATAAATAAATTAGAAAGTTAAAACATTCTATGAACTATAGAGAAATACAACAGTACAAAGTGTTTAATTGTTAAATAGTTTTGTATAGACTTCACCTCAATAACCTCACAAGTTTTTAAATTGTTAATGAATGAATTTGAAATAACTAAACCCAGGATATGTTGTTATCGAATGCCATTGGAAAAAACCTAAATTGCATCAGCCGGTCTGATGTGTCAGATTTTGCATGAGTTAGTATCGTACATATTGATTGAACGATTGAAGGGGAAGATTGTTAACGGGCAGGGCAAATTTCGGGATAAATAGAGATGCAGATCTGTTTTCGAGAAAGAGAGAGAGAAGCGGTCAATCCAGAGTGAGGGTCTCCAAAGAGAAACAGTCAGTTTGGAGACAGAGTCGCAGAGTCAGAGAGAGTCAGTCCAGAAACAGAGATTCAGTTCGTCTGTTGGCAGAGAATGCCAGACTCCCTGAAAATGGCGGTTTCCATTAGAATTTCATCAGACTATCTGCAAAACCTCTTGGAATAAAAGAAAAACTGAATAAAAGAATAGTGTGTCGAGGACTTGCTTTTAGTACTTGCAATGTTGCAAAGTAGGCTGCCTATTTGAGACCACGGCCCCCTTACTCGTTGGAATGGCAACAAAGGCCTTGCTATAATATGCAGCATTATAAGATTATATATATATATATATATATATATATATATATATATATATATATATATATATATATACAAAAGACATAAGTATTATCATCTATTTAGTCAAAAGTGAAAGAGTACTAAAAGGATAAACTTCCTGACTTCTGAAAACAGTTGGAAGTGATCTGGTGATTAGGTTTCGAATCTCAGTGTAAAAATGTTTGCTACATTTAGTCATGCTGAAGAACCATGATACAGCAATATGGCTGTCTATGAATGACTATACACTCACTATACCCACTCATGCAGCCCAAGATTGATTAATGTAATTTCATTTTTTTAAACAATAATAATGTACAGGTCACAAAAAAATGAAAAACAGCTCAAAATTTAAGAGAGGCCACTCATGTTCTGAAATCTAAGGGATATAATTCTGACTTAACTTAAATGTTAAGACAGAATTATCTTCTTTACATTTTAAACATTTGAGGTCATTTTTTAAAAAAAGTGTCTCCATTATAATAATCTTCTTTGGTGGAATAATAATTTACAGAAAAATAAACTATAGCGAACTCAGCATTTTAAATATAAGGAATATGATGCAAATCGAAAAAAATAAAAAAAATCGCTCCTCAGAATATCGACTTGTCCGATTTATTACTTTTTTATATCTAACATGGAAAATGTTTATAAATTATATTTATATAAACATGCACACACACACACACACGCACACATATATATGTATATTAATATATATATGTGGGAGGTTAGCTTTATACTAATCAGAGATTACTGATCATTGACCAGAGTGTTTAGTTTGTGATGGGTGCGTTTAAATTTTGTGTTGAACACAACTAATGGTTCAGGTACTTATGGGATTTAGGTTAAAACTTGTACATCCAAAAAATCGGAAATTGTTTGCCATTATAACAAGCGTTTGTGGTTGAGGAGGGCAGAGTCAATTTGTCATCGAGTTTCTTTTGATGTGTTCTTCTGACTTAACATATGATGTGCGCTGGCATTGAACAAGTAGAATGGGGAAAAAGAAGAAAGGGAAAACAAGTCGAGAGTCAAATATACGATCTTTTAACTGTCGCGATCAAAACGTCAATAATGACTACGATAGGACGACATGATAAAATCGGTTGCCGTTTGAAAGACAATCGTATAAGCCGAGCATTTGTTTCGTTCAATTATGGAACTGGAACTTATTCGCGAAATTTTGTATTAGGTTCATTCATATTACGATTCTCATCTTGAACGTTATTCTTACAACGTTTCAGCAAAAGTAAGTTTCAGACTTCTTCAGATAATTTTTGTGAAACTCGAGAATCTGTGCGGAGTTATTAAAATATAACTTTACTTAATCAACGAGGGGTAGCTTGCTCTTGTTCTGTCAGCCATGACCGGGTAAACATCTTTAATAATTAGTAATTGTAGGCACAGTAGTAATGAGAATTGAATGTTCAACTTGCAGGGGATTGCTACTTAGAACTGATGATTACATAGCACTTATATTCGTTGTACAACTATTTTGTTGTATTCCCAAATCTTCAGTGTGGTTATACAGGCAAGTGTTTCAATATTGAAACCCAAACGTTTTTTGATAATTTGAGCTTATTTCTACTATACCATCAACACGAGATCTGATCAAAGAAATCTTACTTTTTGTATGTATAATATTGTTGAAGCCTGATCTGTTCATTTTATGGAGAGATTTTGTTTATAGTATTCCAGGTGTAATTTCTTTTTCACAGAAATTGAGTAAACAATACTATGAATATTACCATGTTTATATAATAGTGCTTAATAATCAATAGAGCGACATATTATTTAGTATGGATTTTAATTGCACAAACAGTTTGGGCCAGACATGTGCATACATTTATGCATATAATATTTAAAAAGTTCAGCCATAAAAAGTCAAAATTAGACCTAAATACCATTGCATCTAAGTAATTAATATTTGATCCTTAGTAGCCCGTTATTTATAGAAAGTTCAATCTGCGTCGTAACATAAAAGAACAGACATTCCAATCGATTTCATCAATCGATTCTAATCAATTTGTCCGGTCAGATATTCTATCTGACCTGGTAAATCTATCAGTAATAAGAAATTGCATAGATTCATCATTCATTTTTATTTAACAGAGATGATTATCCAATGAAATCACCCAGTTTACTAACATTGAAATTTGCAAATGACGCAATAATTTACTGGGTAAGTATTAATTATCCTTTTACTAAATGCCAGAATTAAAAAAATATATATACAACATTTGGACGAATTCAACATGCAGAAATAAAAAAAAAAGACATATAATAGAAACGGTTGATATTTTAAAATGATTATAAACAATCCCTCTATTGTAAAGCATGGAGAGTATTGGAATTGTGAGGAGGTTCATTTCATAAAGTCTAGAGAAAACCAACGTCAGCAAGAACGGAAAGTGATTTTTATTGATGATGGAAAGAACAACATATCTGCGTGAAAACGTTTTGCGAACAAAGAATAAGAATCTCATAAATTGGCAATTTTTCATTTGCTTTTCTCTTTCTATTTATTGACTCAGCACCAGCTATATATATATATTTCAATATATATATATATATATATATATATATATATATATATATATATATATATATATATATATATACTGCTGTTACATAGATAGGACTAGTAACTGGATGTAACTGAGAATCCACAGCCAATAGAGACTAAAAAGCTATTATGTCTTTTGGCTAACTCACTATGTTCCGGGTAGTTTTTATACAGCAGCTGCAGTTTGCCTTGGCAATAATTACACAAACTAGGGACTAATTTGAACCATTAGACACTTAATTTTCAGAGTAGAGATGGTCCAAATGGGTCATAGGTGAAGCACTCTCCCAGCCATTATCTTCTGGAGGAAGTTGGTTCATTGCTAATCAGCTGATGTGCGTTTTGCAGGGAATGCAGACAGTCCATTGATGGATACTTTTTATCCAACCAGAATGCCCCAAGATGGGGTTGGTTTCTCCCACATTGTGACATGTGCAACATTTTGCTGCATAAGAAACAAGTAAACGTTCAGCCAAGCCTGCTTTATTTTTGTACCTTTTTTATTTCTTAGTTTTCTATTTTTCACTAATTAGCACATTTGATTGGTTATCATCTTTGTTATTATCTTAAGGATCGAAAATAGATACATTTTCCGTCTTTTCTTCATTTGATACTTTTCCCTTTTTCAGTTTTCTCTCTTTTTTTATCCCTTTTCTCGTTCCCTTTTTCCATTTTCCCTTCTTTTTTCCATTTTTTTAATCAAAATTCAATTGTTATTTAAATATTGCAACCTTTTAGGGAATCTACATGCACAACACGATACAAATCAGTTACGCATCCTGCTCCATTCTCTACGGGTGGTCTCTCATGACTGTAGCTGTAGGTGTTCTCTTTCACCATGTTCAGAATATTTAACATTTAAAAAAAGTTTTCTTGGGCGATTTATTAAACTCTTCAAGAAACGAAAACAAAAAATGTTTCCAAACAAATATTTAAAATAATAATAATACTTTTCGTGTTTCATTTGAAGTTAAATGATTTATAATGATAATTGCTTCCTACATTTTGGCAATTATCTGCTATCACTTGCATATTTCTGCATGACGCTCGGTTTTTGCCTCTACATGCCCGATTTTTCTGAGAAAGTTTTAATAAATATGAGGCGAAATATCAACCTTTATTCACTTTTTATGATGCTTTTTGTCTTCCATATATTTATTAGGTTTACGTTTATAATATTTTTGACCATTTTAATTTACTTATACATTCTATCTCAGTTTCATTCTCATATTCTATCGAGATTTCTTAAGCTTAAGTTTAAATTTTGAACATGTTTTACCCGTTCTAGGACGGGTATATATACATGGATATATATGGATTAATCTACACTGCTCCCAACTAATGAGTTTACCTCATAATAATTAGCTGCAAATTAAATGAAGTAAAACAAAAGAAATAAAAGCAACAAAGAAACAAATGAAAGGAACAAAATGGATTGCAAGAAATTGTAACATTTTAACAGCATTTTGCCAGAGAAAATAAAAAAAACATCCATGTTTGATTTTTTAGAGTTTTTTTTTTTTTTGCCGGCTTTCAATTTAGAGATTTTCTCTTCTCATTGTCTTAATTAACCGATCATTTACTCGCGTTTCTTAAGTATCAGATCAAAGAGAGATTTCATTAGTCGTCTGAATCGGGCGGTAGGGGGGGGTGGAGCGGTGATGTGCGCCGATGAGGAAACTCTTCTAATCAGCACTGTGTCTTACCGCAACCAAAAACTGCAGAAAGATAAAAACAATAAAATAAGTTCATATTCGCAGCAAGGCTTTCATTTATCTTTCTTAACGTTTTTCATAAACTTTTAACTAGAAAAGCAAGCGTATTTTATTTGTATTGTTCGTTGGTCACTAGTGTTTAAAGGGACGTAATTACCACTTGCAAATGGTCAGTTTATATGATTTGTATTCAGATTATAAATATGACTTCATGAATTCGTAGAGGTGGTTGGTGTCATTCAGTGTACAATTTTCAGTTAGAGCAAACGAAATACAAGTATTTGCATATTTTCCTGCAGAATATTTTGATTTAGAGTAGAATGTTTTAATCAAAAGCGTTTTAAATCTTTACAGTCACTTAGGAATATGCGTCTTAAGATTTCTTTATGGAAAACAGAATAGTCTCATTTGCACAGGAATGTATTTAAGTTATTTTATCGACTTAACCGATAATTCGCCCTTACTTATAGCCATGATACTGCAAATACAATATTAATAAACTTAAAATATAAGAACTTCATGTTACACCCCTCTTTCTCGCACATTTTACTCTTTATATATATATATATATATATATATATATATATATATATATAGAGAGAGAGAGAGAGAGAGAGAGAGACAGAGACAGAGACAGAGACAGAGACAGAAAGAGAGAGACAGACAGACAGACAGAGAAAGTATAGAGTGGAAGAGATAGATACACCCCGTGCCAGAATTATATGCAAATCGATATTTTTGTTCTAACTCCGATAGTTTTCAATGAAAATTCGTGAAACTTCGCATGTTATACGGCAACACTAACGCATGCGCAGATATGAAATCTTAAACTGATCTGCGCAATAGCAGTTTTTTTCAGCGTGCCAACTTTATATGCAAGATGTCAAGCAAAAAATATTGTACTAACCCTCGACTTTGAAATGGACGTTCTGACAAAGGGAACAGTCTGTAAGAAATCATATCTGTCACGTCGAACAATGAACAAGATCAAGAGAGAAGTTCGCCGTAACCCACTTGAAACTAGCAAACAAGTTTTTCAAAAAGCTGGCGTTCCTGATGTGCCCAAATCAACTCGTTGCCGTATCCTGAGGATGATTGCAAAATTTGGAAAGCCAGAGGTCCGCCCTCAATTGAAGGATATCCACAAGAAAAGGGGGATGGAGTGGGCAAGAGATCACATGAAGGTGAATTTTCAAACTGTTTTGTTCACCGATGAGTGTCGAGCGACCCTTGATGGAGTCAATGGGTGAACGGGGAGGATGGTACCATAATGAGGATCTACGTTCCTAAAGGATCAGGCGTCAACAAGGAGGTGGTGGTGTGATGTTCTGGGCTGCAATCATTGGCAATGAGCTGGTAGGACCATTCAGAGTCGCAGATG
Organism: Euprymna scolopes; assembly: GCF_053919585.1. NCBI lineage: Eukaryota > Metazoa > Mollusca > Cephalopoda > Sepiida > Sepiolidae > Euprymna > Euprymna scolopes. Next base: position 103,593,580 of record NC_136497.1, on the reverse strand, counting down.
GAGTGGAAATTACCTCCAAACTCTACATTGACTTCATTAAGGAACACTTGGAACCCTGGCACAAGAAGAAGAATTTGGCATTCCGGAAAAAGATGGTATTCGTGCATGATAATGCACCGTCTCATTCTGCAGGGATAGCCACTGAATATTTGGAGAGAGTTTTTTCCAGATATGGGAAAATAATGCAATGGGCCAGCCTGTTCTCCAGATTTAAATTCCATCGAAAATCTGTGGAGCATCTTGAAACAAAATATTTACTCCAGAGTAAGGCAGTTCAACTCCAAGCATGACCTCTGGAATGCTATTCTGACTGCTGCTAAAGACATTTCATCAGATGAAATCGAAAGTTTGATATCTTCAATGGACACAAGGCTTTTTGCTCTTGTCAATAAAAATGGCAATTACATAAGATATTGATTGTACTATGAAACCATATTGAAGTTGTTTGTTCTTTGTTATTGTTGTTCTCAATTTAAAAATTCCTAGAATAATCAATGTTTCGATGATCTTTTAGCACTTCATATTTTAGCATTGGTTTGCATATAAAGTTGGCACGGTGAAAAAAAAATGGAAATCACCAAAATGGCTGCCAATTTTTTATTACTGTGCAGATTAGCTTAAAATTTTATATCTGCGCTTTTGTTAGTGTTGCTATATAACATGCTCAAATTTTCATTGAAAAGTATCGAAGTTAGAACAAAAATATCGATTTGCATATAATTCTGGCATGAGATATAGTTTGAATTATTTACTAGACACCTGCGCTCTCTCAAACAAGGTTTGTCAGGACCATCTGGCATGAGGATATTTCACCCTACAAGTAAACTCATTCAAAAAATATTCAGAGCCCAAATAAGATTCCCTCGACATAGCTCATGCGAGGAATTCGCTCATGCGAGGAATGGTGTGCCTTTTTCCTTATCTCAAGTAACAACATGAAGCTGGATACTCAACAAGACCATCTGAATTCTTGTCCTGGAATTAGGTAAGACTAAGAGACCACAAACTAAATAACAGAGCATTAGTGATGAAAAGAGAGAAGTTTGGTATTTGATTTTTTTAAAAGCAATTAATTACCTATTGTTCTAGTGGATTGGAAGAGACAAAATCGTCAAGATTTAATCGTCAATGTTCTTCAAACTTATGTTCTACACAGTTGTGATGCATAACTGTCAATAATTCTTCCTAGTATTCTAAATATAATATTCAAATAAAAATTGTATCACCAAGTTTTTTTGTGTTCCATACGCTTTATCAAACAAATCAGTGGGCCGAATGAACTGGCGTCGCAGCCGAGATTCAGCCTGCGGGTCGTAGCTTGGTGACCCTTGGTCTAGCTGATAAAACAGTACTTATATAATCCAACTGATATGTTCTCATGAATGCAAGGCCTCATGAGACAGGCAATAAAGTTATCCACCCCTAAAATGAAGAGGAAGTAATTCTCATTATGTTTCCTCGTTACTTTCTGTCCACGAGAGTAAAATTATTCAAGATCAGTTGTTAATGTGTTACACAACAGAATATTTCCAATGGGGAAAATCATTGGATAAGTATATCGTTCATTTACATCAGGGTTGTCTAAAGCCTAGCCCGTGGGCCGCATGCGTCCCGCGGCCTCCTTCAATGCGGCCCGCAGCCTCTTCTAGAAAACTTTTAAAAATTAGTATTATTTAGACATCTATTGAGTTATTTCGAAAAAAGTTGTTTTTTACTAAACTTTATTTGAGTTTGAATTGGAATAATTCAACTCAAACACCTTTATTCCGTACTGTATACAGATAAGCATACAATTGTTTTAAATTGTGATTTTCATTTTGATGAAATAATAAACATTTATTATTATTATTCTTTATAATTTCAGTTTTACTTAATCCTCCATTACATTCTGTTCTATTTTTTCTTTTCAGACTTAGTGCCACATTTTTTACGATGGCTCAGAAAAGAAAAATCTCTGATGAAAAGCGTCAATTCAAGGATAGTTGGGAATTGAGGTTTCTGGTGAAAGAACAAAGTGGTCGAGTTTTATGTTTAATTTGTAATGAAATGATATCTGTTATGAAAGAGTACAATGTACAACGACACTACAGCACTCTTCATGTCACTGGCTATGATAAATACACTGGTGAGGCGCGGCGAGCCCTACTCAATGATCTCAAATCAGACCTGCGTAAGCGTCAAGAAAAGATGTTTCAATTAGTGAAGCCTTCGTCTTCTACAACCATAGCCTCTTATGATGTATCACTTTTGATGGCTAAATCCATAAAAGCATTCTCTGACGGTGATCTCATTAAGCGATGTGTAATAGCTATGGGAAAGGCCATGGGCTTTAACGATGCAGCTCTTGGGTTTGAAAAAATTCCACTCACATCAAACTGTTGCTAGACGTGTTGAAGAGCTTAGCAATTTCGTTCAGGAGAAGGTCATGAATCAAATTCAGCAGTGTGTTTATTTTTCTCTCGCTCTTGATGAAAGCACAGATATAAGGGATGTCAGCCAGTTGTTTGTCTTTGTTAGAAGTATTGACTCACAGTTTAATGTCAGTGAGGAGTTACTCGGCTTACTCCCACTTTTTACCACTACAAAAGGATCTGATATTTATGAAGCACTGAATTCTTTAGTGAGCAAGTATGGTGGATTTCAGAAATGCTCTTGCATCGTTACAGATGGTGCCAAATCAATGACTGGAGCTAAAAGAGGGGTTATAGCGTACTTGAGAGATGCTGGAGTCGACTGCCCAATGTTTCATTGCATTATTCATCAAGAATCGTTATCTAGTCGCTGTATACGTTTATCTGATGTAATGCAGCATGTAATGAGAATTATTAATTTCATTAGAGGCGGTAATAAAGCACTGAGGCATCGTCTATTTGTTGATTTCTTGAAAGATTTGGATACAGAATTTTCTGACGTTTCACTCCATTCTACTGTTCGTTGGCTTAGTGCTGGGAAATGTCTGCAGCAGTTCTTCAGTTTGCGTAATGAGATTTTAAAATTTTAGAAGAACTGAATGCAGACACTGATGGATTTAAAGGTTTATTGCAAGACGTCAACTTTCTGAAAGGTCTAGCATTCCTCACGGATATTACTCAGCATCTGAATAAGCTCAATTTAAGTTTACAGGGTAGGAATCAAACAATTGTTTCTCTGTATGGTTTCATAGATGGCTTCCGCAAAAAATTAAGTCTCTTCAAAAGTAATCTGCAAAGTAACATTCTGATTCACTTTCCAAGTTGTGATGTTATTTCTAAAGAAATAGAGGACAATAACTTCTGCTGCTTTGTTGAAACTCTTGATACCCTGATTGAAGACTTCAACAAGCGATTTCAAGATTTCCAGCACCTTGAGAAAAACTTCAATGTATTCAATGCTCCGCTGACTATAACTATATCAGAAGCCGATGAAGATTTGCGCTTGAATTGTGTGACTTGCAAAGTGACCAGTTTTTATTAAGCAAAGCTATACTGCCAATCACTCAATTTTGACCTCTTCTTTCTGAAGAGCATTATCCTAATTTATGCCGTTTTGGATTGCACTTGCTGTCAATGTTTGGCAGTACCTACCTTTGTGAAGCAGCATTTTCCGCAATTAAGTCGATTAAATCCAAAGAGAGGAATCTTTTTTTTTTTTTTTTTTTTTACAAAGGCATCACCACATTATCAAGGCCCAAAGGCCACTCAAGGATAAGGGTTAAAGAGTGTACAGTAGAAATTGGTCAATATAGTAATCATTAGTAATGAAAATTTGGTAAATTTAATAACTTATATGGAACGGCTCATCAAGAACTTATTTACTTTAGACTTGAACACAACCATATTGTAGTCAGCCGGAAAGCAGGAAAACGGAAGACAATTCCACAGGCGTGCAGTTCTAAGAAAGAAGCTTTGTTCATGGAATCTACGTTTAGGTTTAGGCACAGATAAAGAGTGGGGGAAATTATTGATAGTGTTTACAGCTAGACGAGTGTTTCTTGTGAAAGTTTGGCGAGGGGGGACCATAGATTGAAGCTCAGTTGAACACTTTCCATGAAAATAACGATACATCAGAGACAAACTCGCAACATCTCTTCTGTGAGATAGAGGTTGCAAGGAGGAGAAAAGGACATCTCCTACGAGGCTACGAAGTCTATTTTGAACTCTATCAAGGCAGGACAAGTCCTTTCTAGCAGCTCCTGCCCAGATGTGGCAACAGTATTCCATCCTTGGACGTACCTGGCTCTTATATAGGTAGAGAATAGCATCAGCAGTGAGATATCTACTGGATCGATAGAAAGATCCCACCATTTTTCCAGCGGCCTTGGCAACAGATTTGATGTACGTGTTCCATTTAAGATCAGGAGTAATGGTCAAGCCCAGATGCTTGTCAAAACTTGAGGCCTCCTGAAGACGAGAGCCATTCATTTCAATTGATGACAAATGTGGATTAGAATGTTGATGATGTAAAGAGAGAAGCTTGGTTTTAGATGCATTAAAAGTAACCAGCCACTCCTTTCCCCATTGTACTACGTGCTCAAGATCAGAGGAGAGAGAATTGGAGAGAACTTGGTCGTTTACTGTCTTAGATGTGGTACCATAAATGGTAGTGTCGTCAGCATAAATGTCTACAAATGATGTAAGGATATGATTTGGAAGATCATTAATGTAGATCAGGAAAAGATCAAACATCTCTCGAAGCCTGCCTTCGTTTTACCTTAACCTCAGTTAACATTGACACAAAGGAGTTGGCTTCCAAAATGCAGGCACACCCATCTCACTGAATTTTTAGTAAACTGTATTGTTTTACGTACTTCCTTAAATATTTTTTATAAATAAATTTATGGTTTATTCTTATTCATACTTGTCAGTTATTTTTAAGGTTTCCTGGTCTACTGATCTTGCTCAAAATTTCCCAAACTCTCTTATTCGTAGTATTCACATCTTAGCTTCTTTAATCTATTCTCCGGGAATATGTTTTTATGATAAATATAAAGATTCATTTACATGTACGTGTTTTACTTTACATCTGGTACGGTGAGACAGTGCATAAGAGGAAAAATGTCAACCGCGGCCCGCGATCTAATTTCCTTGCCGAATGCGGCCCGCGACCCATAAAGTTTGGACAACCCTGATTTACATCAATGATGATATACACATATGGTAGTTTTTTGCTCACATTGAATGTCATAAGCAAATAAAATATCCCAACATTTTCCTAGAGTTTTGGGAAGTAGACCCCATAATCATATATATGTTCTAAAACTAAATTGTCCAGAACACTTTCAGAAGAACATTTGCTTTTGATCAAAATTAGGATAATAATATCATGGAGTCTCTGTTTGAGTTAAACATCCACAAAAATGAAATATGTTACGATAAGTAGGATGTTAGAGATAGATCCCCGTGACTATATACATTTTGCAAGTGCATTACACACGGTACTTGATTGAGTATATTTCATTTGGATAAAAAGGGATACAATAAAACAGATGAGTCTTTATTTGCGTTGAATATCCATAAAAATTAAATATGTCATAAACTTTTCCTAGGGTTTTGAAAATAGAACAACAATTATAACCAATGTAGGAAGAAGCAGATTAAATATGACCTTAACCTTTGGCCTTGACCATGTAAAATGGTATGTACCATCCATAGGTCGGACCCTATCATCATGTCAGGTTTGGTCATGATCGGTCCAGTGGTGTGGGTTGTAGGAGAGTATATATACATAAGCTATGACAGTGATCTTTGACCTTAACCTTGAAAAATGGCATGCAATATCCCAAGGATGGGGGCCATCATGCCAGGTTTAGTGATGATCGGTCCAGTAGTGTGGGCTGTAAAAGTGTTGTGCACACAGACACATTCACACACACATACGAATATATATATATATATATATATTTAAAGTTTGTTTTTGAAATATCTTTACTTTCAATGTATACCGTTTCCATTTAACGGGTCAAGATTGTTATTTTAAAAACCAATCACCGTTAATTTTGAGTTAAGCTCAATGTATCTATTTAATAGGTGCAGAGCATATATAATGTAAAATTTTGTTGAAAATTCAAAGACTCACGTTTTCTTTTTTTAAAACATTCGTTTATTTCCTGGATTTTTTCCATTACAGCTGTTTCTTTGATGAGTAGGCAATTTTATGATTTATATTTCCATAAAAATATCCTGTCCCCATCAACATCTTCAGATGTTTATCCATTAGATTTTTACAAGAAAAGGTATATTTTAACATGCTGTACATCGTATTTCAGTAAAAAGATTTCCAAAGCCATGCCTCCTCACTTCCTCCATCTTTTGGTGTTATGTGAAGATAGTTTTCCGTTTTAACCCATAGTTTCGTTTTTTTCTCAATTATCATATAATTTTATATAATTTTATTTTTCTATTTATACGTGTTTATTTTAATGTTCTTTTTTTGCTTGATGTTTGAATTCTTATTATTACCTGAACCTAGATATAACAATTGACCCGAACCATAAATGTGTAAACTTGTTAGACATAACCCTGAATCTAGACAAAAACTCCTATGAACCCTACCATAAACTCAACCAAACGCTATTCTACATAGATCACAAGTCCAACCATCCGAATAGTATGAAAAAGCACTTATACCTAGCATCTCAAAGAGAATATCCAAAATATTACAAAATGAAGAATTATTCAATAAAAACAAGGAATATTATAACCAAGCCTTAGCTAGATCACGATATAAAGAACAAATTAAATTTATTAAGGAAACTAAAAACAATAACATAGGTACAGAAAGAACAATAAACAATGCAAATGTAATATCTTACAACATGTCGATGAGGAAATATAAAAAAGGAAAGAAAAGAGCAAAAACAAAGGAAAAAATAAAACATACAATAAACACAAAAAAGAAAAATGAAAAGATAGATCATAATAAAACTGAAAGAGAAGTTAAAAAGAAAAATAGAAGGAAGAGCCAGACGTGGTTTAATCCACCGTTTAGCCACTATATAAAAAATAACATCCCAAGGGAAGTTTACCAAATTATAGACAAATTTTGCCGCAAGATAGTAAACTAAGTAAGATAATTAATAAAAACACTGTTTAGCTATCCTTTTAAACGTCTGCTAACTTAACAAATACTATAATTGACTCAAATAACACAAAATTAAACAAATTTTTGAAAAACAGAGGTAGGACAGAAAATGAATCTAACAATGTAAAAGACCCTAATGAATGTCCAATGGGGAAATGTTTAACGTCAAACGTAGTATACAAATGTGAAGTTATAACAAATAATGAAACTAAAGTATACCTGGGGAGCACCGGAACTTGCTTTAAGGACAGATATCGTAATCACCTAGCATCGTTTAAAAATGAAACTGAAAAAGAAAAGAACACCAGAAACAACGAAAACAAACACAATGTAGATAAAAATGAAAACAGCAGTAGAAAGGATCATAACCATAGTGACGATTACAATTAGTATAACGAAAATAGAAACAGAACCAATAGTAATAACGAAAACAACCGGAAAAAAACAAAGACGAGCTCAACCACTCTAGCAGTATGGATTAAGGAATTAAAGGAAAATAAAACTGAATATAAATTAAGATGGTCAATAATTGATAAAGGGGAAAAATATAAACCTAGCAAATCAAAAAAATGCAACCTATGTATATTTAAAATCTTACTATATATTAATATCAAAAGAAAAATTATTAAACAAACGACTAGATGTAATACCCGGGTGTTTGCACGGAAACAGATATTTAATTTCACGAACTAGAGCAGATTTTTAAAAAATTATTAAAACGAAACGTATAATATAAGGAAAGACAAAACATGAAAGGGAGGTAATCCTAGATAAAGAAAATGATACCATGGGAGTGACCTCCCCTCTAAACATAAGGATCGGGTAATAATAAGAATTCAAACATCAAGCAAAAAAAGAACATTAAAATAAACACGCATAAATATAAAAATTAAAATATATAAAATTATATGATAATTGAGAAAAAAATACGAAACTACGGGTTAAAACGGAAAACTATCTTCACATAACACCAAAAGATGGAGGAAGTGAGGAGGCATGACTTTGGAAATCTTTTTACCGAAATACGATGATCATCATGTTAAAAATATACCTTTTCTTGTAAAAATCTAATGGATAAACATCTGAAGAAGTTGATGGGGACAGGATATTTTTATGGAAACATAAATCATAAAATTGCCCACTCATTAATGAAACAGCTGTAATGGAAAAATCCAGGAAATAAACGAAGGCTATAAAAAAGGAAAACGTGAGTCTTTGAATTTTCAACAAAATTTTACATTATATATATATATATATATATATATATATATATATATATATATATAAAATCGAATCGTTCGACTGGTAGTAATCGTGACACCCTGCACTGAAGAATCCTGAAAGGATGAAACACTAGTGTCTGTAGGTATTTAATTATTATAGTAAAAATATAATTATGACAGCCCCTTTAAGAAATTCGTTTCTTATCGTTGAGCACTTTCCGTTGAATTAAAAGTCGGTCAATTTATCTCTTATGCATAGATCATCGTACAACGATTTGATCACTGTCTGTCTGACGTAATGAACATTTAAATTAAAATGTTTAAAAATTCAACGCTATTTCACACGGTTAATAGTAGCCGAATGGATACGGCCTCCAGAGATGTCTCGTGTCGCGGGGTTCGAATCGTTCGACTGGTAGTAATCGTGACACCCTGCACTGAAGAATCCCGAAAGGATGAAACACTAGTGTCTGTAGGTATTTAATTATTATAGTAAAAAAATAATTATATATATATATATATATATATATATATATATATATATATATATATATATATATATATAAGCAAAAAATCATAGTGTCTTTTAGAAATGGTGATCTTTTTCTGGATTTAATTAAACTTGAACATTATGGAAATAAAATGTAAGAATAAAAATGGTAATGGCTTGGAGTAGAATTACACAAACGTTCCAATTCATTTCCCAAAAAACACCAGATGTGCTTAAAAATAGTAAATTTATTAAAGAAAATTATTTTAATAAAGTTCAACCTACTTAAATCCTATCTCATCTATTCAATTCTAAATTTAAAAAAAATGCATTTTATAAAATGTGGAAAATAAGATTGAAAAGGGTAGTATGGTATTATAGGTTGGGATAGAGATACATAAGGTTCCTCCTTCAATCAATGAGCTGTTTATTATAACAAACATTCTTATATTCATTTGTTAAAAATCAAATAATGCTTGGGAGGATAGGAAAACAATTACGTTCTTCCGTTCTCATTAGTATACTACCAGGACCCGTTAACCGGCGTTACCTGGTTGAAGCATGACATATCCAGAACAGAATTGTTAAAGGATCCCCCTCGAAAATTAGTTAAAATATGTTTTTTTGTTGGTGGTCACTGCAGTCAAAATAGCAGACACTGGCGGCTGTGACCCAAATCTGGCTTCTGCTGTCCAGCAATTTTTCCAGTGGCGGCTAATGAAAATCACTGTCTGTGATTGTAAGCACTGTTGGTTACAGGCGATTAGTGTTGGTTTGAGAAGATACCCTGCAGTTACTGGCTGATTATAAAGAAAGCATTTATCAACTCTTTAGATTGAGCGAAAACATAGCTAGATAACTGCCTTCTACCGATGACAGCATATTTCAAGTTAGACAGCGTTTTACTTCTCAATATACTGCATGTATTTTTTTATAAAAGTTACTCTGGCACATTTTCTCAATGATAAAATACTTCACAGAAAGTAACATTGGTAAGAAAACAAATATGTAACAAATAATTTAATCGTCGACAGTAATAAAAAATGCAAAAAAAAAAAAATCAAATAGCATCCTTAAAATCTTGATTATCGCTTCATAATCGATAATTAAATATTGGTACCAATAAAAGAACATTTATAGGGCCGTTTCGGGGTGGGGATAGTGGCGTGTTGGTAGTTTGTGCATATTTACATTCTCAAACTAATGCTGTGTTTACATTTTGAGGGTGTTCTGTCCGCACAAGGAAATACAAATATGTGTTTGATCGGATTTATGTTAGTTCCGTGCGTGCAAGGAAAGAGTTTTCAATGTATGTTAAAATGTCAATAATTCTAAAACCTTTTGTTTGAGCTAACCATAGCAACATTTTTAGGATTCCAGTATTTAATGTTTAAGGTTTGAGCGATTATCAAGACTTCAAAGAGGCTGTATATGTATTTTAGCAGAATTGCATCATGTGTTGAAGTTGATGTAATTTTATGTGTGTACGATTAGCGAGTATTAAAAGATGTTATTGATATTTTGTTTTTACTTATTGAATTGTTCAAAATAAATTGCCAGTATTTATGAAACATTAGGATAATTTTCAAGTTACCAGTAATTAAATTTATGTATTTGAACGAGTATTATGTTTGTATTTGATTTTAGCAAGATTGCGTCCTGTAGAAATTAGTTTTTTGGGGTCTTTACAGCATCTGTTAATAATTTGTTCAGTGAAAGTATGCAATAGTTGCAAAACAATATCCGCTCCTCACGTTTGTAATGAGTTTCTAAATAATCACATGATTAAATTATTGCGCTTTAGTAAAGGCATGAGTCCAAAAAGAATATAATGAATCTCAAAAGAGGAAATAAGAAAATAAGTGAACATTATTCATCAAACCGTGGCATGTATGTTTTGTGTAAACATCGTCCTCTGCTTGTAAGCAATCAGAATTAGAAAAGAAAGTAACATATCCTATGGGTATTTCTGCAGTTTAAATTCCATTTTTCCGTGAGTCTCGCTCCGCAACGCTCAGTGCATGATGAAACCACCGGATTATATCGAAAGAGCAAAAAGGGGCGCGAGTGAGCAGACAGGCAAAAATTGGAACAATGAAAACTAAAGTAAAATTTTGCTACGACCTAATCCAGCGTAATATAAACACCTCCAACATCCCCATTTTAAGAAAGCTTTCGGAATGAATACGCCAAACCTTAAAAGCCGTTTTTTTACATGAGGAGTTTGGGGGTGTTTATTCCAGAAGTCGTTTTAAACTTGGGAAAATTGGTCGTGTTTATACTTCACTGAGTTATGATGTATAAAGAAATACACTTTTAAAAACTGTTTAAACATATTTGGCCTCCAAAAAGCTAGATTGACATGTTTTCCTAGGTGTTTAACGATGCCGGATTACGTCGTAAAAAAGACCAAAGTAACTTTCCATACACAAAAAATGTATTTTTGTTCACTAATTCACAGAAACAAAACAGAAAAAAAAACAGTTGCCAATAAAAATAATTAAATAAAACAGTAAAGTTTATGAATTTATTACGGTAGGTTGTTTGTGTTGATGAACACAAAGAAAGGAAGAAAGAAAGAAAGAAATATGTAGAAGAACGAACTTCAGAAAAAAACACCCAACATCGGAAGCCGTCTTTACATTGGTGTTATATACATCCAGTAATACGAGTTATTTCCTCTTGACTGGGATTACTCCCACCATCACCACTGCTTGCAACCTCCCACCACACAATCACGTGGTACATCATAGTAGATAAATCGACTACTCTTTCTCAGTGTTAATAAAGGTTTTGTTTCGTTCACACGTGTGTCTCTATTCTCTTGATGTTATCACTAACCCTTTACTAATTCAGTCTACATAATACATGGTGTCAGAAAATAATTATGAATCTTAACACTCACAAACGTCAATATATATATATATACATATATATATATATATATATATATATATATATATATATATATATATATGAACTATTGAATTTCCTCCGCACCCCAAAGAACTTAATTTTTCATCATACAATCTCGGACAAGAATGGGAAACATGGAAAACCCAATTCCAGTTATTTTCACAAGCAACAGAGTCAGATAAAAAGCCGGAGAACGTTAAAACATCGATACTATTGATCTGTATAGGAAATAAAGGGAAAAAATGTAGTAGACCTTCAATTTCGAGAATGAAGAACAGAAATACAACTTGGAAAATGTGATTGAAAAATTAGACTTGTACTGCCAACCAAGATAAAACCTAACATTTCTCACATACCAATTCTTAACTTGCGAACAAAAAAAAACGCAACGATTTGATGAATATGTCACTGAACTTCGACAAAAAGCAAGCAAATGCGAATTTGGAGAACTTACCGAGGGACTAATAAAAGATATTCTCATCTGTGGCATTAGCGATTACATGGTTCGAGAAAGAATACTGAGAGAACAGTCGTTGGATTTAGAAAAAGCAATTCAAGCATGGCTCAGTGCCAAATAAACGAAGAGACACTATAAAATAATGTTCACGTCGGACACAGAAAATATATCGCTAATTCGGGGCATGAAGAAAAACAGAATTACAAAAAACAAGATGTCTGTCCATGCAACCTTTAAACAAGAAGACAAAAAGCCCGCCAAAACACAGTACTGGACCGAAAAATGTACCTATTGCTCCGATTCGCAAAAGAAAAACAACTGTCCCGAATACAACAAAACTTGTACAAACTGTGGAAAAAAAGGGCATTATGCACGAATGTGTCGAAGAAAACGAACAATCATACAACTCAGACCATGAGGAGTCAGACCAGCTCAACTCGGACGCTATATTGAAAAAATATACATGTGCTCCAAACTGACAAGTGGAAAATACAACTACAAGATAATGAAACATTTATTGATTTTAAATTTGATGCAGGAGCTGAAGTGAATGTAATACCAGTAAAGATTTACAACACAATAAAACCTAAACCTAAATTAACGAAAACAACAATAACACTAACTGCATACAATAGTACAAAAATTCATACAATAGAAAGCTGCATGATACAGCTATAAAACAAAGACAAAAATAAATACCCAGTTTATCGTAGCAGATTGAAACAAAAATCTAGTAGGCAAAAAAAAAATAAATAAATGTTCTGTCAGCAACAGTACAACTTCAAAATAGTCAATATCGCCCACCTCTAGAAGAGAGGGAATTCCTGTCCGTGATAACCGTGGTAAAAGAAGACACACTCCAATCGCCAGAAACACCCACACACACAATTTGCAGGACACTGCCGACTCGTCTCTAGCCTCCTGCTTTTATAGTGGCCGGGAATTATCCATTTGCATAATCACATGAGAAAGAAACGTGATTTTCCGAGAGTTGCATGGGGTAAACGCTAATAAAAAACCCCCCGGACGCCATCTTGGAATTCTCTTTTCCCCTAACCGGTGACACAACAGACGTACCCGAGGTAAGCTCTTTTTCCCCTCATTTTAGTTATTGCTACTTCTGCTACACTCCCCCCTGATCTCATGATCACAAACGGGGCAGGGGGCAGTCGTCTCTGTCTGGTACTTCTCCGAAGAACCGGAGGCAGCACTTCCTACCTGGCATCCTCCTCATCGCCATTATTGCCACCAGTCTGCTCCATAGGCGGTGTTTCACAATCAGGGCAGGGGGGCAGTATTCGTCTCTGTCGAGTACTCCTTCGTAAAGGCAAGATTGGAGGTCCTTCCTCCGCTTCTTCAGTATGTACATTATATGGCTCAAAATCCTCTCCGTCGTCCTGCATCATACTCTCTGTCTTTTCAGAAGACATCATACTGTCTGAGTCTCCCTCTTCCTCCGATGTAACAACATAATGGCGAGGGCGCAAATCCTTCACGTGACGAGGCACACCGTCCACCAAAATCGACTGAGGGCTGATTACCTTGGTCACCTCACCCTTGCCGAACCTCGTGGTACATCAATTTTGCGATCTTTTGACCCATACGCGATCTTCAACCTGGTAAAAGCTGTTCTTGGGACCTGGGGACGCAGTTACGAGATTGGTCTCCTTTACTCGAACTTCGTATTGATAAATCCTGTTGGCAAGCGCAGTGGAGGGAGATGTGTCGTCTCTTGGTGTGATGTTATACCAGTAGACAGCCTCCTGTATGGGACAACACATTCTAGCCGCTATTCGTTTCACTGTACGGTGACATCGCTCCGCTATGCCATTCCCGGCTGGAGCGTATGCACAATGGAATCGCAAGTGAACTCCCCATTTACATGCAAATGCTTGGAACATATTGCTGCAGAAAGCTGTGTCATTGTCTAAAAGGAGTTCATGTGGCGCGCCACGCTCGAGGAACACTGCCTCCAACTGATGAATCACGCTTGCCGAGTCCTGCCTTGCCAATTTCCTCCAAATGGAGAAACGCGATGGACCACAGTCTGTTAAAGTTAAAAAATGGAAGGTGCCATAATGCGTGATATCCATTCCAATTCTCTGCCAATTCTCGTTAACTTCCAGCTTTCCCTTTTCCCACCTGACTGGTGCTGGGTCAATGGGCTGACATTCCTCGCATTTCTGTATGGCCGTTCTTACAGTTGCTTTTGTCGTGGTTGGACATCTTCTCCTGACAAAGTAGGTAGTGCGTCGCACCCCCGGATGTCCACTATCTTTGTGAATAGCTATGATTTGACTCTCATCCAGCTCGTCTGTGTGGACCGCGCCTATCACTGGGTCAAGACCGTTTTTCTTTTTCATTGCCTCAAACCACCGCTGTGGCACTCGTGTCAGTCGGTCAGCAATGTTTCGTGCTGATGGAACCACTGTCAGCCCGTACTCTTTCACGAGCTCCTTAAGAGTGCTTAATCGCCTCCTAATAAGCATCTCGCTTGCTGCTTTGGTACGTACTCGCGCCTTTCCAGTTAGCGTGTCCGAGACCCAATGGTATACGCAAACAGAATCTGTCTTTATGTGTAGCACCTTTCTCTGCCACTGGAGAGCCAAATTGATGCCTTTCAATACGGCATCCAGTTCAGCCAAGTTGATATGTTGAGAGTCATCTTCAGGTCGCAGCCAACATGCATCTTCCAACACAGTTTCACACATCTCCAAGGCTGCCCCAATTGCTAGGGAGCTAGCATCGACCCATACATTCAGCTCTTTGCCGTCCACACACCAATTTCCCTGTGCCGGATCGTTCTGCTGCGCAGATTTTAAGGTTTTGAACATCATACGATGTAGTACGGCATCCCTTGCTTCATCATCCCAGCCCTTCGTTACCGAACTTACTCTCCTTCTGAGTATTCCGCAAGCCACACGAAGCCAACCGCACACCGGAAAGTGCCCGACAAGTCGACCACACAGAGAAAAGATTGTTCGTCGCATAACAATACTAGGAGCCTCCGGAATTGCATTTCCTCGCTTCCACCGCAGTTCATTGCGTTCCATCCTGACTGCCAATCCCAGCACCCGTGCACCGTCCTTCAACTGCTCCGGGTTCTTGCACTCCAACCCGAACTGCGCGAGGTGTTCTCTCACACGGGTCGCGGGCACCACGTCTTCATTGACAAAAATGTCATCAATGTAAGCAGATGCTGCGCGGCTTATAACTTCTTCCTGAGATAGTACTTCGCTGACAATTGCTCTCATTATCAAGGGAGCCACATTCAAACCAAACCCCAGACGGGTCAGACAGTATTTTTTCCCATCGATTTCCACAGTTTGGTATGGCCACAGTGTCTCATGGACCCGGACTTGTAGGTATGCTCTTCTGAGGTTCAGTAGAGACACGTTAGCACCTTTTTGTCTCCACTCACGCAGCTTAGCCGCACAAACATCTGCATTGGCCGTAAATGCGTCTACGTAATGATTTAGCTCCCGGTAGTCCATCACCGGGCGCACTTTGGCTTTGTTCTGCTGTATCACAGCCATCAGGGGAATTAGACCTTTGGGGGGTCCCAATTTATCCTCTGGGTATGGCACGAGCCAACCATTATCTATCCAGGTGTGGAGCTCCTGCATGTATTCTTCACGAATTTCTTCTGGCACTGGGTACTCTGACACTCGATTATGCAGCCTTTCAGGGGGTGGTCCACAGACCATTTCCACGATGCGGTCCACGTTCGGTTTTGATGGTCAAAGGTAGCAGTGAAATCTGGTTCATCGATAGAAATGGCTGCACATTTAATACTTTTCCTGGCGCCCAGCCGCACTGATCCTGTAGGCTTGACAACAACACCTCCTAGAGCTTTTATGGCGTCGATCCCTAGAAGCAAGTCAAATCCCAGTGGCTTGCCATGCACCACCAACACATCAACTCTGGCAGACACACCTTCATCAGTGGATACAGAGACCGTTCCAACACCGCAGCACGCATGGGACATTCCACCAATTGTGTTGACATTTACATTTGTTTTTCTCCAAGACCGGCACCGGTCTGCATGTAAAATTGTCCTGGAGCATCCTGTATCAATAAGCGCCAAACATCGCGTCCCGTCAACATGGATGCTTATCACCGGGAGCGTCGTGTTCACATCTTGGTTGGGAAGGAGACTGGCGCTTATGCGTCCTCCCCTTGCTCGTTTCCCGAGCAGTTCCGAGCCCAGTGTCCACTCTCACCGCAACGGTAACACTGTGTTCCACGTTTCCGACAGTCCCTTGCAAGGTGGCCTTTAACATTGCATTTGAAACAGGTCACGTTAACAGGATTATTCTGGGCCCTGTTGTTGGGTGAGCGTGTGGCCGCAACCACATCCTGATTTTGTTCACCAGTCGTCGTCAAAATTCTCGCTCTCGACATTAGCTCCCCCATGGTCAGGGCTTTGATGTTCGGCACCTGTTGAAGGGCAATTGAGATGGTGTCAGGGAATCCAGTGACAAAAATTAATTTTGTGAGTCTCTCTAAGCTTTCTCCTGTGAATCCGGCCAATCCAACCAACTGCCTTATTTTGTTGGCGTACACATCCACACGTTCACCAGCCCATCTAACCATAGTTATTTTTCTATATGCTGCAAACGCGTCATCAGTAAATGCCTCCTTTAATCGAGCCTCAATCTGGTCTATTTTCTTTTGATCGTCCTCCTCCATTTCCATGTAGAGGGCCAGCGCATCGCCTTCCAGGTATAAAGGTAGCAGACTCGCTACGTCATCCACCTGCTGAAGTTGTGCGACAAGTCTCACTTTTTTCAGCCACGCTACAACGTCTCCCTCGCCAGAGAACGGCTTGATAATATCACTGCTTATCCGCACCTTCGCCATATTCGGGCCGAAATAGCTTGAAACAAAAATGTAGTAGGCAAAAAAAAAAAATAAATGTTCTGTCAGCAACAGTACAACTTCAAAATAGTCAATATCGCCCACCTCCAGAAAAGAGGGGATTCCTGTCCGTGATAACCGTGGTAAAAGAAGACACACTCCAATCGCCAGAAACACCCACACACACAATTTGCAGGACACTGCCGACTCGTCTCTAGCCTCTTGCTTTTATAGTGGCCGGGAATTATCCATTTGCATAATCACATGAGAAAGAAACGTGATTTTCCGAGAGTTGCATGGGGTAAACGCTAATAAAAAAAACCCCGGACGCCATCTTGGAATTCTCTGTTCCCCTCAACCGGTGACACAACAGACGTACCCGAGGTAAGCTCTTTTTCCCCTCATTTTAGTTATTGCTACTTCTGCTACACAGATACTAATGCAAATGCAGTAATTAGTGCAAACACAACGGAAAATCTGGGATTGATAAAAAGAAATGTGATAAATAAGACTCATATAGAAACACTAATAGGAAGATACAAAGATTGCTTTGGTGACATCAGAAAATTACCGATCACTCACCACATAACTATAAACCCATGTACAAAACCCGTTATAAATCCCCCAAGAAATATCCAGTTTGGCCTGAAACCAAAATTAAAAGAAGGAACTTGAGAAAATGACAAAAATGGAATAATAAAACCGACTGAAGAAACAACAGATTGGCTAAACTCTCTAGTAATAGTGGAGAAATAAAATGGAAAACTAAGATTTGGTCGTTATTCCTTCACACGTCTACCATATGGAACGCATAGTGCCTCTGAAATTTTTCAAGCACAAGTAACCAAGATAATAGAAGGCATAAAAAGAACGAAGAACCCCCAGGACGACATAATAATATGGTCAGAAACCATTGAGGAACACATGAAAATACTAGACAAGGTATTTAGCCAGCTGTGCAAAACCGGATTGAAACTAAATAAAGCAAAATTCGAGTTTGCAACAAAACAATTAACATACTTAGGTCATCTTATCACTCATGAAGGAATAAAACCGGACCCTTCCAAAATAAAGGCTATCATAGCCATGCCTCTTCCCGAAAATAAAAAAGACATGCAACGATGTTTGGGAATGACAAATTACCAATGTAAATTCATACCGGAATATTCGGAGGTAACTACACCGCTAAAAAAAACTCCTACATAACGATGCACTCTGGTCATTTGATAAACCTCAAATAGAGGCTGTAGAGAAGTTACAACAAGCAATACCAATTTTGAAATTCTATGATCCTTCTAAAGAAATAAAAGTTACCACTGATGCTAGCAAACATGGCCTAGGCGCAGTTCTACAACAAAAACATAATGAAACATGGCTATCCGTATCATACGCATCATGATCAACAACTCCTGCTGAACAAAGTTATTGTCCTATTGAATTGGAAACACTTAGGATAGTTTTTGCCTGTAACAAATTTCACCAATTTATCTATGGAAGAAAATTTTATATTGAAAACGACTATAAACCATTAAGGCAGATTTTCAAAACATCAATGACCAGAAGCCCTCCAAGAATACAAAGATTTCTCATGGCACTCCAAAAATATGAATTTGAAGTGTTATATATCCCAGGTAGAGAATCCGTAATTGCTGATGCATTATCGCGTGCATATATATCGGACAGCACACAAGAGATACATGATATGAATATGGGCAAATATATCCATACGATCCTGAAAC
Source organism: Euprymna scolopes (assembly GCF_053919585.1). Lineage (NCBI taxonomy): Eukaryota > Metazoa > Mollusca > Cephalopoda > Sepiida > Sepiolidae > Euprymna > Euprymna scolopes. The sequence continues at coordinate 103,574,836 of NC_136497.1, read as the reverse complement.
AATACCCTATGAGCGACCAAAAACTTGACGTCTACAGAGACCGAGAAATACTCAACATTACAAATGCTTATAAAATATGTAACATCAACTTGGCCAGACAATAAAAGCGTATCACCCACAATGGCGCCGTATATGCCAGTTCGGAATGAAATATCGGTCTTCAAAGGACTAGTACTAAAAAGTACACGAATACTGATACCATCTTCTTTAAGAAAAGAAGCCCTACAAAAGATCCATGCGCGACACTTAGGAATTGAGAAATGTATTACACAAGCAAAGAAAGTCATATATTGGCCCAACATAAATCATCAGATAAAATAAATGATAGGCACGTGTTTAAATCATAGAAACCAACAACCGTCAAAACCTCTAATGCACCATGAAATACCAGTAACACTATGGACGAAAGTTGCGCCAGACATTTTTTATTTATACAATAAAGCATATGAAGTAATAATAGACTACACAACGAGATACTTTGATATCCACAAACTTAATGACTGTAAATCACGCACAGTGATCAAGAAAATAAAAGACACTTTCGCAAAATTTTGTTTTCCACAAATAGTGATCAGCGATAATGGACGCATCATCAGAATTTAAACAATGTTTTAAAGATTGGGATTCCAAACATATCACGACGCGTCCGAACTATTCACAATCCGATGGATTAGTAGAAAGAAATATACAAACTATAAAAAGGACATTAATAAAGACATTTGAAAGCAACCCATATCTAGCAATGTTAGCGCTACGGACATCCCCGTTAAAAGATAAATCGTCATCGCCAGCCCAACAACTAATGAAAAGAACGCTTAGGACAAACCTTTCTTACATCATGTATAATAAAGCAATGAAAAGGCATGAAGTAGATAAAAAGTTTAAAGAACTACCAACACTAAGCAAAGACGACACTGTTCGTATTCGCTCCCAAGGAAAATGGAATCTGAAAGGTAAAATTGTTAACAAACTAAAAGAGCCTCGTCCGTGTTTAGCAAAGACAGAACAAGTGTCGATATTTCCTACCAACGAGTGGGGGAGGGGAGAAAAGACGTTTAGCTGGTTGCTTACAAGCAAACGTATTCTTGTAAATATAACGCGCTGTTAACAGTTGTCGTACCGGTCTGATAGATCTCTAACAACGACAAGAACAAAACTACAACAATAACAACCTACAAAGGTGATTCTTTTTATAGTCTCAATCTCTCGTTCAGCGAGATTGAAACGAGACTGGAATCTCTATTTAAGCTATAAGGAATAGACATCCTATTTTCTTCATTAACAAACACCAGGCCGGGCCGTTCACAGCCATGAGTGTCTTTCCCTTCCCACCGAGCCACCCTCGGTAAGTCAATCAATTTAATTATCACACAAGGAAAATATTTAAGACGTAAGATGCGTCACCTCTTAAAAACAAATGAAAATCCAACACGCAAAGTTACACACGACTATGAAAACATATTCAATCAAGAAAATAGTCCAAGAAACGCCATACCACAAACGGGCACGGAAAAGAGAACAACAAATTTTACAACGAGAGGAAGAACAATTAGGTTTCCAGCCAGATTACAGGCACTAATTAAATACATATAAAATAAAAATAAAAACTGTTTTATTTTTAGTAAAAAACCGAAGATGTTATATGCATCCAGTAATACGAGTTATTTACCCTTGACTGGGATTACTCCCACCATCATCACTACCTGCAACCTCCCACCACACAATCAAGTGGTGTATCGTAGTAGCAAAAACTATACTCTTTCTCAGTTTTAATAAAGCGTTTGTTTCGTTCACACGTGGGTCTCTATTCTCTCAATGTTCTCACTAACCCTTTACTAATTCAGTCTACATAATACAACAATTGGAAGGTTGAGGTATTTGTACTACGCTGCCGTAAAAATACTTCTTAAAAGGCTGTTTAAATGTATTAGGCAAAAAAGAAGTAGATTATCATTTGTTGTTAGGTGTTAAACGATGACTGATCACGTCATAAAAATAGCAAACTAATATTTCATACACAAACAAAACCCAAAATATATTTGGTCACTAAATTAAAGAAACAAAATGTGAATAAAAAGAAAACAGAAGAAAACAGTTGCTAATAAAAATGAATAGTTTATGAATTTATTATGCTAGGTTGTTTGTTTTGAAGAACATGAAAAGAAAGAAAGATAGAAAGAAAGAAAGAAAGAAAGAACGGCTTTAGGTATAAATACCCTAACTTCGGAAGCAGTTTTTAGCATGAGCCGGTTGGGGGTGTTTATACTACGCTGAGTTACGCCGTAAAAGTATTTTTTCAAAAACTGTTTAAACGTATTAGGCAAACAAAGAAGTAGATTGCCATTTAAAAAAATAGCAAACTAACATTTCATACATAAGCAAAACCCAAATCGCTTAATAAAAGAAAATAGATATAAAAACAAATAAAAACGCCAGAAAATATCGGTTGCCGATAAAATGAAAAAAAAAAAAAAAAACAGTAAAGTTTATGAATTAATTCGATGTCATAATATAATGTTTTGTAGTGTTTGTTTTGAATGATGTAATTCCAGAATAAGAGAATTAGCGGCCAACCAATCAGAGAAAGCAGATTTTCCCGATGGAGACTTTATTTAGTTTTTGTTCTAATACGGGGAAGTTAATGGCATATCTGTGTTTGTATGAGGCAGTTAAGTGCGGTGTAAGTATAGAATGCATGAAACATGTAGGCTTCCTTCCGGTTTTGACTGGTGGTGGTACGACTAAATATTTAGAAAGAAAATTGAATGTGTGTGCAAAGGTGTTCGGAAGTTACATAAGGTAGTAGCTAATAGCCTCGATGTATTGAATTTGTATGTGGCATCTGTTCTTGTAAATCTACGATACTTTGGTCCAGAGGGGAATTTCTGAAGTCATTTTATTATATACTAGCGGGGGCACTGGATGTTGTCCGGTGTGGAGAGGTGGTGTAGTATGGAACCCCAAAGGTGGTGAGAAATGTTAAATAAAAGAAAGTGGTAGTGGCAGGGAGGGGAATCAAAACAACAGTAGGCAACCCAGGTGGAGAGAGGTGTTAAAAAGTGGTAGTAGGCAGGCAGGCTCGAACCTGTAATGCGAAGAAGGAAAAGAAGGTGAAAAAAATCTAAGGTCTTAGCTGATTCGTCCATCACGAAACCGGAAGTTACGAGCATTGGAATTAAGGGTAGTCAATCCAACAGAGACGATGACTTGCGAAAATGTCGACGCAAAAAGCGACCTCTCCTTGTAGAAAACTGCCCAATTGATGAAGGAATTAATATTTGGGGCCAATTTTTCGATATTTGTCATCCAAGCAACCGAGCTTTAAAACGATACCGACTTTGTCACATTCCAATGTGTCTGTCGAAAGTTTTTGCGAGACATAAATACACACACACACACACACACACACACACACACACATTATGCCTTTTATATATAACTAGCAGGGGTGCCCGGCGTTGCCCGGGTGTTTGTAGGTGTGTGGAAAAAAGGTGTTATTAGGCGGGCAGGCTTAAACCTGTAATGTGAAGGCGGAAAAGAAAATGAATAAAACCTGAGAGTTTACCTCTGCGCCATGGTACGAACGGAAGTGTAAAATGTTCAAATTTAGTGATGAAAAAGAAATGAATGAGAATCACGCAGGCGCAGAAATGAACGTCTGGCTGTAGGTCAGTTAAGCTTTCAGCTTTCTGCCGTAATTGTTTCCCCACGATGGTGGGACCCCCCCCCAAAAAAGGGGGGATCTCTGGCAGTGTCCAAATGAATAGCAAATTGTCTTACATGAAGGGCTTCACCCACATTGATCAAAGCTAATTGCCTTCTAGACGTCCCGGCCAGGAAGGCCAGGTAGATGAGTTTGCTTTGATCAGTTTCGCTTTATTTATATGAGAAAGACGAACAAACACTGGAAACCGGAGATATTTTTAAAAGTCGATCAAAATAAAGATAGAGACGATGTCCGTTTGCGAATCTGAGATATTATAATCTAGGGAGTAACGGATGCAATAAGCCGGCGAAAAAAGCGTTTTTATGAAATTACACAAACGTCCATTTTACCTTAAAACAAACACAGAAAATAGCTGATGCTTGTTATTTTTACTGTTTTTTTTTCTTGTACAAGATTGCACATGAATATGGTAGAAGAGCATTCCAAAGGTGAGGTGTGAGAGGAAAGAAAGGAGAGAGAAAAAGTGTGCGTGAAAGAAAAGTTTTACATCTTCTATTTTCTGATTCAGCATTCCGGGCAACGCCAAGTATTTTTACTAAATATGTATTACACCCCCAAAATATGCAGGAATGTCAAATTCTGATTTTGTTGAAATATGATTTCGGTATTTTTAAATGCAAGAATCAATAAACTAAAGCATGTTACTTGTTGGATTTTTAGTGGAGACTTGCATTCTCTAAGTGCAGTTGCTACATTCGACTTCTGCCTCTTATCTCACTTACACATGAAAACCACATACATATGTGCCAATAATGCTGCATCTGGTGTATAACAAAAGTCTGAGATTATGTTCTAAGAAAGTCTCTGGAGAACGTTGCATAGATTACAGCAGATTCGCAAGCAGACAAGAGAGATAAAACCTTTTGACACTTGGGAAATTTGTGCAAGACTTTTACAAATTGAATTAATCTAAGATTTTTATGGCTGAATAAGAGAAAAGCTTTAAGCAAAGAATGATCGTTTCTAAGATTATAATAGCCATCGTGTATCTATATATTTATTTATGCGGCCATCATTTGTGCTAATAGTCAATTACAGAAACTTGCCTGTCCCTTTCACATTCACCAATTCCCTTTATTAGTGAGTGGGAAGGGGAGAGGCAAGTTGCTTTTTCCCGGTAGTAACAAACAACTATATACATGGAAGATGAATCTAAACTGTAATGAGACTGGTTTCACAAACAATGGATTTTATTGAATGAAAGGATGAAGTTCTTTATTTCACGGAGAAAGATTTGGAGAGCAAATAGTTTGTACAGAGGCTGACCTACATGTCAAATATGTGTTGGAATGAAGTTATCATTCGCAATGACCTGCTGGTTAAAAAGAAGCAGATACAGCACCCACATTAAATTATGTTTTCTACTTGTGAATACATTGATATCTGATCGATAATTTTTAAATATAAAACAAAGTGAGATATTTCCTTGAATCAGGTAATACAATGCAGCTGTACATAATCTTCCAGTAGAACAGGATGATAGAAAGGTCAGATATTGCATTGCAGCAAAGTTCTTTTCGGCCAGAACTGTTGCATCCAGGTGCATTTTCATAGTGCAAAAGAAAAAGTGTCAAAAAATGTTGTAAAAAAAAACAATGCAATAGTTGCAGAATTCTAAGATTATAGTTATATATTTTGAAGATATTGTGTTCAATGATAACGTCATGCAAGTATTCCTGCTTAGCCCATAGACCGACATTGTAGAAGAGCTTGACTGCTGACAAATCACAGCATGATACACAAAAGAGGCTCTCTGTAAGTGAGTATATATATATATATATATATATATATATATATATATTAGCACATGTACCCGTCGTTGATTGGGTTCCAAATAAGTTTTTAAAAAATTAACTCTGATTTATGATAGTCTGAAAGGTTATGAAAAGATGGTGTGCGTCTAAAGAGATAGCTTTAAATTTCTGAGTATCGAAACCAAAGCGAAATAAAGACAAATAAAATCACGTGGAAATATATATTTTTGATATCAACTTCGTTGCTCTTCGTAGCTAAGAGTGACCAACAAAATCATGTTTTCAGAAAAGCAGGAAAAACGGAGATTATATTATCTGCACAAATTGACCTATTTTAATCTGTCAATTTCAAAGAGAATCCAAAACCATGTAACACAATATATTATTAAACATGCCAGAAGTAACTTGACAGTATTGAAATTATGTGAAACGAGCATTCCTTTCACTGTGGAAAATTGCTCCCACTTATGGGGAATTCCTAGCGCAATCTCAATTTTAGCGATACATTTCAATAACGAAAATTAAGATATTCAAAAGTAAATGTTATAAATTAGAAATTATCAATCTGTAAAATATAGAACTATAGAATTGCATAGAAGATTGTCATGCAATTTATTAAAACAAAAAGGATGTATAAGATACACATAAAATATATAAACAATGACTCACATATATATTTATTTAGTTATGACAAGAAAAAATTTACTCAGTCTTTTTATTATGCAAAAAATGTAAAAAAGAAAAAAAAAGCATTTACCTTAGCTCATTAAATCAATTTGGAAAGTTTTCTGCAAAGGTACAGAAGGTAGTCTTAAATTCTGTTACACTTTTGTGAATCCCATTTGTAAAATCGTTTTCCCTTTATTCAAGGTAGGTCATAAATGACTAGCGACCAATTTCCACTTATTAGTTTGTTAATTTCTCAGAAAAAAATTTCGTTATAGATAATATTTTTAGTTTTCCATTATGAGCGAATATGGAAAGGTTGTTACTACTCCCTACACTAGAAGCACCGATATATAGCTGTCTGTGTGAAAAACAATTCTCTTCTTGTGACTTATTGATGGACATCGCAAAAGACAAACGTATGGGAAGTTGAACACGTTTGACGTCAAAAGGAGATATTAAAGGAATTTGAGGGATACAAACTTCGCTTTCTCTATAGTCAGAAATTAGTGTGGCTTCTAAGAAAATTCTCATAAATTTTTTGATTACAAGTCTGGTGCCATTGCGTAACTCTGGTGGTGAGAGGTTGTGCAGAAGCATGACCGGGACACTTAGTTTCAATCAAAGATATTTTCACAAGTCAATCATTCAAACTACTCACTGAAATATTTATTGGTGTCATAATTGCCGTGTCACACAACCAATCATGAGTTGAAACTAATGATAGAAAAACCTCTTCAATTAGTTCTTCAACTGGGTTAACCAAGGTGGATATTTTTGATAAATTTATTTTACCTTTCCAATTCATATTCAGTCTTCCTTCTTAAGTTTACCAAAGGGTATCAGCAAATTGTTCAGACAGAAAATCTCAATGTAAATGTGCCCTCATACTTGTAGAAAGTCTTAAACGTTGGCATGTTTCTACAGTACAATGGATTTAAAACATGTTTTCAAATTATCTGTCTTACTTTCCCTGGGAATAACTGTCAAAGATTGCCTAAAATCACCTGAAAGCACTAGTCACACCTCCCATCCAACAGTTGAAATCATACAAATCTTGCAGTGTTCTATTAGCAGCTTTTTTATGAGACATTGTAACTTCGTCTCACGCTATCAAAGATCATCTTATGAGAAGTTCAGCAATAGCAGAAGTTTTACTTATGTTGCAAACAGGTTTATCAGTTGGACTCAGATACAAAAGAAGCTTGAATGATGTGTGAACTGTTACATCTACAGGGAGTAAAGTTGCAGAAATTCTAGAACTTACTACAGTAAAGGCTATTTCCTCTCTCCCAGAGTTTAACCTTCAATAAATTGTTGACAAAAGTTTCTAGTTCCTCCTCTAATAAATGTAATTCTCCTTTCATATCAGTCGCTTGCTCAATGATTATATATATAAACCCTGTGTATCGCTTTATTGCAGCTCAATATGTTTTCAATTTTGAAATTACTATAAAACGCAGAGAACTGAAATTTGGTACAATAAAGGAGCATAACAAGGTGCCTTATTTCCCTGATTTTTGTGGAATTTGAACAAATATTTAGAAAAGTAAGCATATTTTTCTATTTTCTGGTAATTTGAAGTATGTATCACTTTATTGCAGGTTTCCCAAAATTCTTTGTAAGGGTCGATTGACGGCTAGTAAATAGGAACGTGTTGTTGCAGGCCTTGCAGAAGATTTATCTCCTGTGATTCTAAACAAGGAGCCTCAAAGAGATCGAAGCATATCATCTTCATTCGTTGAAAATCCAAACATCAAACTAAAGAAGGACAAACACGCAGGAAAGTCAGTTTCTGCTTGTGATGTAAGAAAAATTCGCCATCAACTTATCAAGCAGCCGAGCACCAACGGTGTTGCTATATTTGACAAGCCTGGAATACCTTCTTTGTCCAATAAGACGCTCTGCAATATCTTAAACGAAATTGCAAGAAGCATTAAGCCCATAGCAAGACCTGTTTTAAACCAAACTCATGAGGAAAAGCGTTTGGCTTGGGCTCAGAAATACATGAAAGCCAGCTTTGAAAATGCTCTTTTCACCGAGGAGGTCAGGGTAGCCCTTGATGGACCAGATGGGTGGGCCAAAGTTTGGAGTCCTCTTCTATTCCCTACCCCTCATCGATTCTGTCGTCAACAGGAAGGTTGAAGTGTCATGTTTTGGGATGGAATAATCTGTGATGAACTAATTGGACTATTTCGAGTGCCAGAAGATATCAAACTGACAGGTCAGTCTTATATTTTATTTTTAAATGAGCATTTGTCACTATGACTTGCTGAAATTCTATTAGTGTGTCACGGCAAATTGATTGTTATGCACGACAATGCGCTATCCAACTCAGTAAGCCTACAATATCTACCTTAAGTAAATAGGCTACAGAAGAGAAAAATTGATGACATGGCCACCTTATTTTCTCTAAATATAAACCCAATTGACCAGCTCTAGTAAAAAAGCTGAAAGTTTATGAAGTAGGTGTTCAATTTTCGTCAAAGGATACACTTTGGAGGAAGATTTTGGAAGTTTTCTATAGCATCACATCATCTCTAATCCGCCGATTGACATCATCAGTTGACAAGAGGCTATTCAAAGTGATTTTGAAGCATGGAAGTTATGTTGATAAAGAAATATTTCCTTAAACAAAATAATGTGAAATTCGTTCTTGTTTTTGATTAATATTTTTACTGGATATGTTCTTTATTTCATATAGATAGAAATATGAAGTTAGAATACTGTTTTATTACATAAAATATACATTTTTAGGCACTTGCAATGAAGTGATACACAAATGAAATTACCAGAAAATAGAAACATTAACATAACTTTCCAAATTTCTGTTTAAATACCACAAGAATTAGTGAAATAAGGCGCGTTGTAATGCTCTTCCCGTGTACCGAATTTCATTTCTCTGCATTTCATAACAATTTCAAAATTAAAAAAATATTGACCTACAATAGAGCGATACACACGGTTTATATACATATACATATATATATATACATATATATATATATATATATATATATATATATATATATTTATAGAATAAATGACAAAACTTTATATTCCAAAATTCATGATGTTTACCATCTTATAATTTATTCCTTTAAATCAGTTGATTTATACAATTCTTGACAGTATCTGTTTCGTAGAGCAAAATCAATCACTTAATTATTATATCAATTAATGAATCTAGTATGCCCTTAACTCATCAGAAGAAATAGCAACAATCAATCCGTCAATAGGGATTGAAATGTGATTTGACATGGTAAAAATCCGAAAATTGGAAGAGAAGCTGCAGTTGCTTTTATATTTTTTTCATTACGCCATATTGATTTTTTATCAAAGTCATTAAACCCAACTATTCGTACTAACAATTTTAATTAATTTATGAATCTTCTACCAAAATGTTCTTTTTAATAATTAGTAGATTTTTTAATTCTAAGTTATGTATGCATGCTTACAAAAATAATATCAACAACTTATAAATTATTATACATGTTTGTATATACGAAACTAAACTAAGCTACAAAAAAACATTGATAATTTTAATCAATTATCGTAACTAAACAATTTATACGAATTTAAAACTATACATAATATTTTTGTAGCTTCGTTTAGTTTCGTATGTGTGTGTGTATGTACAGACACACACACATACGTTAGCTTCATTATATATATATATATATATATATATATATATATATATATATGTATATAGTAGTTACTTGATACCCATTTTTTTGTTTTGTTGTTTTTGTGAATACCTATATTTTCCTCTTCACCATTTTACACATGTTTCGCAACTTATAATAAAAATATTATATATAGTTTATTCTGCTGCTCTTCAAGCACGAAATATTAATAAGAACTGACACGGTATTCGAAAACAAAATGAAAAGAAAAAGGTATTTAAGACGAGGATAACAAGTCAAAAACATGAAAATTCATTTTAAGATGATAATCAGAGATTACCTGTGTAGTTTCTGTTAATACAATTGTTTTAATTACATATTGTTTGTATTAGTTTTTCCGCTCTTTAAAGACTACAACAAAATAAGTCCTTTCAAATTATTGATAGATAACTGTGACGTCATGTTGAATAAAATTATTACAATTATTCTAAATTTTATTAAATTTAAAATGTAAATAAAAAGTATAATTTGTATGAAATGATTAGAAATTTATTATTTTTATTTTCGAACCTAATATTTCAGCGAATTAATATTTGAATCAGTTCTGAAAACTTTAATTCCGACAGAAAATGAAAAAAATAAAACCTTCTTGACATTTTAATTACAAATATTACGAGTTCGTCTAGTAAATATTATTGCCATAATTCTATTGCCCATTTCTACATCTCATAAATTCGTTTAAGACAGACATTGAAATTAATTAAAGTCAAATTCTAGAAATATTATAAAAAATTGCAATGTAATTAATCGGGTTGCAATTTTATCTCCAATAAATTTAAAGGAATAATTTTGTTGCCTAGGAAAAAAATCTCCATCTTACATGATGCCTTCGATAAGTTTCCAGACTTTTTTCATATAGGCACCTTTATTGATAGTAAAAACATGAAACTCCAGTCCCTTTTGAAGTCATTTCCTCCGGCTGCAATGCACTTGTTGTATCGTACTAACAACTTCTGGAAGGCCTCATGGAAGTATTCTTGTGTGAGTGTGTCAATCACTCTTGTCACAGCCTCTTTCATCAATAGTTTAATGACGAGAGCCTCTAAGGTTTTCTTTGAGTTTAAGAAATAAGCAAAAGTCACAGCCTCTTTCATCAATAGTTTAATAACGAGAGCCTCTAAGGTTTTCTTTGAGTTTAAGAAATAAGCAAAAGTTACAGCCTCTTTCATCAATAGTTTAATGACGAGAGCCTCTAAGGTTTTCTTTGAGTTTAAGAAATAAGCAAAAGTCACAGCCTCTTTCATCAATAGTTTAATAACGAGAGCCTCTAAGGTTTTCTTTGAGTTTAAGAAATAAGCAAAAGTTACAGCCTCTTTCATCAATAGTTTAATGACGAGAGCCTCTAAGGTTTTCTTTGAGTTTAAGAAATAAGCAAAAGTCACAGCCTCTTTCATCAATAGTTTAATAACGAGAGCCTCTAAGGTTTTCTTTGAGTTTAAGAAATAAGCAAAAGTTACAGCCTCTTTCATCAATAGTTTAATGACGAGAGCCTCTAAGGTTTTCTTTGAGTTTAAGAAATAAGCAAAAGTCACAGCCTCTTTCATCAATAGTTTAATAACGAGAGCCTCTAAGGTTTTCTTTGAGTTTAAGAAATAAGCAAAAGTCACAGCCTCTTTCATCAATAGTTTAATGACGAGAGCCTCTAAGGTTTTCTTTGAGTTTAAGAAATAAGCAAAAGTTACAGCCTCTTTCATCAATAGTTTAATAACGAGAGCCTCTAAGGTTTTCTTTGAGTTTAAGAAATAAGCAAAAGTCACAGCCTCTTTCATCAATAGTTTAATGACGAGAGCCTCTAAGGTTTTCTTTGAGTTTAAGAAATAAGCAAAAGTCACAGCCTCTTTCATCAATAGTTTAATGACGAAAGCCTCTAAGGTTTTCTTTGAGTTTAAGAAATAAGCAAAAGTCACAGCCTCTTTCATCAATAGTTTAATGACGAGAGCCTCTAAGGTTTTCTTTGAGTTTAAGAAATAAGCAAAAGTCACAGCCTCTTTCATCAATAGTTTAATGACGAGAGCCTCTAAGGTTTTCTTTGAGTTTAAGAAATAAGCAAAAGTCACAGCCTCTTTCATCAATAGTTTAATGACGAGAGCCTCTAAGGTTTTCTTTGAGTTTAAGAAATAAGCAAAAGTCACAGCCTCTTTCATCAATAGTTTAATGACGAGAGCCTCTAAGGTTTTCTTTGAGTTTAAGAAATAAGCAAAAGTTACAGCCTCTTTCATCAATAGTTTAATGACGAGAGCCTCTAAGGTTTTCTTTGAGTTTAAGAAATAAGCAAAAGTCACAGCCTCTTTCATCAATAGTTTAATGACGAGAGCCTCTAAGGTTTTCTTTGAGTTTAAGAAATAAGCAAAAGTCACAGCCTCTTTCATCAATAGTTTAATAACGAGAGCCTCTAAGGTTTTCTTTGAGTTTAAGAAATAAGCAAAAGTTACAGCCTCTTTCATCAATAGTTTAATGACGAGAGCCTCTAAGGTTTTCTTTGAGTTTAAGAAATAAGCAAAAGTCACAGCCTCTTTCATCAATAGTTTAATGACGAGAGCCTCTAAGGTTTTCTTTGAGTTTAAGAAATAAGCAAAAGTCACAGCCTCTTTCATCAATAGTTTAATGACGAGAGCCTCTAAGGTTTTCTTTGAGTTTAAGAAATAAGCAAAAGTTACAGCCTCTTTCATCAATAGTTTAATGACGAGAGCCTCTAAGGTTTTCTTTGAGTTTAAGAAATAAGCAAAAGTCACAGCCTCTTTCATCAATAGTTTAATGACGAGAGCCTCTAAGGTTTTCTTTGAGTTTAAGAAATAAGCAAAAGTTACAGCCTCTTTCATCAATAGTTTAATAACGAGAGCCTCTAAGGTTTTCTTTGAGTTTAAGAAATAAGCAAAAGTCACAGCCTCTTTCATCAATAGTTTAATGACGAGAGCCTCTAAGGTTTTCTTTGAGTTTAAGAAATAAGCAAAAGTTACAGCCTCTTTCATCAATAGTTTAATAACGAGAGCCTCTAAGGTTTTCTTTGAGTTTAAGAAATAAGCAAAAGTTACAGTCTCTTTCATCAATAGTTTAATAACGAGAGCCTCTAAGGTTTTCTTTGAGTTTAAGAAATAAGCAAAAGTCACAGCCTCTTTCATCAATAGTTTAATAACGAGAGCCTCTAAGGTTTTCTTTGAGTTTAAGAAATAAGCAAAAGTTACAGCCTCTTTCATCAATAGTTTAATAACGAGAGCCTCTAAGGTTTTCTTTGAGTTTAAGAAATAAGCAAAAGTTACAGCCTCTTTCATCAATAGTTTAATGACGAGAGCCTCTAAGGTTTTCTTTGAGTTTAAGAAATAAGCAAAAGTCACAGCCTCTTTCATCAATAGTTTAATGACGAGAGCCTCTAAGGTTTTCTTTGAGTTTAAGAAATAAGCAAAAGTCACAGCCTCTTTCATCAATAGTTTAATAACGAGAGCCTCTAAGGTTTTCTTTGAGTTTAAGAAATAAGCAAAAGTTACAGCCTCTTTCATCAATAGTTTAATGACGAGAGCCTCTAAGGTTTTCTTTGAGTTTAAGAAATAAGCAAAAGTCACAGCCTCTTTCATCAATAGTTTAATGACGAGAGCCTCTAAGGTTTTCTTTGAGTTTAAGAAATAAGCAAAAGTTACAGCCTCTTTCATCAATAGTTTAATAACGAGAGCCTCTAAGGTTTTCTTTGAGTTTAAGAAATAAGCAAAAGTCACAGCCTCTTTCATCAATAGTTTAATGACGAGAGCCTCTAAGGTTTTCTTTGAGTTTAAGAAATAAGCAAAAGTCACAGCCTCTTTCATCAATAGTTTAATGACGAGAGCCTCTAAGGTTTTCTTTGAGTTTAAGAAATAAGCAAAAGTCACAGCCTCTTTCATCAATAGTTTAATGACGAGAGCCTCTAAGGTTTTCTTTGAGTTTAAGAAATAAGCAAAAGTCACAGCCTCTTTCATCAATAGTTTAATGACGAAAGCCTCTAAGGTTTTCTTTGAGTTTAAGAAATAAGCAAAAGTCACAGCCTCTTTCATCAATAGTTTAATGACGAGAGCCTCTAAGGTTTTCTTTGAGTTTAAGAAATAAGCAAAAGTCACAGCCTCTTTCATCAATAGTTTAATGACGAGAGCCTCTAAGGTTTTCTTTGAGTTTAAGAAATAAGCAAAAGTCACAGCCTCTTTCATCAATAGTTTAATAACGAGAGCCTCTAAGGTTTTCTTTGAGTTTAAGAAATAAGCAAAAGTTACAGCCTCTTTCATCAATAGTTTAATGACGAGAGCCTCTAAGGTTTTCTTTGAGTTTAAGAAATAAGCAAAAGTCACAGCCTCTTTCATCAATAGTTTAATGACGAGAGCCTCTAAGGTTTTCTTTGAGTTTAAGAAATAAGCAAAAGTCACAGCCTCTTTCATCAATAGTTTAATAACGAGAGCCTCTAAGGTTTTCTTTGAGTTTAAGAAATAAGCAAAAGTCACAGCCTCTTTCATCAATAGTTTAATAACGAGAGCCTCTAAGGTTTTCTTTGAGTTTAAGAAATAAGCAAAAGTCACAGCCTCTTTCATCAATAGTTTAATGACGAGAGCCTCTAAGGTTTTCTTTGAGTTTAAGAAATAAGCAAAAGTCACAGCCTCTTTCATCAATAGTTTAATAACGAGAGCCTCTAAGGTTTTCTTTGAGTTTAAGAAATAAGCAAAAGTTACAGCCTCTTTCATCAATAGTTTAATGACGAGAGCCTCTAAGGTTTTCTTTGAGTTTAAGAAATAAGCAAAAGTCACAGCCTCTTTCATCAATAGTTTAATGACGAGAGCCTCTAAGGTTTTCTTTGAGTTTAAGAAATAAGCAAAAGTTACAGCCTCTTTCATCAATAGTTTAATGACGAGAGCCTCTAAGGTTTTCTTTGAGTTTAAGAAATAAGCAAAAGTTACAGCCTCTTTCATCAATAGTTTAATAACGAGAGCCTCTAAGGTTTTCTTTGAGTTTAAGAAATAAGCAAAAGTCACAGCCTCTTTCATCAATAGTTTAATGACGAGAGCCTCTAAGGTTTTCTTTGAGTTTAAGAAATAAGCAAAAGTTACAGCCTCTTTCATCAATAGTTTAATGACGAGAGCCTCTAAGGTTTTCTTTGAGTTTAAGAAATAAGCAAAAGTTACAGCCTCTTTCATCAATAGTTTAATGACGAGAGCCTCTAAGGTTTTCTTTGAGTTTAAGAAATAAGCAAAAGTCACAGCCTCTTTCATCAATAGTTTAATAACGAGAGCCTCTAAGGTTTTCTTTGAGTTTAAGAAATAAGCAAAAGTCACAGCCTCTTTCATCAATAGTTTAATAACGAGAGCCTCTAAGGTTTTCTTTGAGTTTAAGAAATAAGCAAAAGTTACAGCCTCTTTCATCAATAGTTTAATGACGAGAGCCTCTAAGGTTTTCTTTGAGTTTAAGAAATAAGCAAAAGTCACAGCCTCTTTCATCAATAGTTTAATGACGAGAGCCTCTAAGGTTTTCTTTGAGTTTAAGAAATAAGCAAAAGTCACAGCCTCTTTCATCAATAGTTTAATGACGAGAGCCTCTAAGGTTTTCTTTGAGTTTAAGAAATAAGCAAAAGTTACAGCCTCTTTCATCAATAGTTTAATGACGAGAGCCTCTAAGGTTTTCTTTGAGTTTAAGAAATAAGCAAAAGTTACAGCCTCTTTCATCAATAGTTTAATGACGAGAGCCTCTAAGGTTTTCTTTGAGTTTAAGAAATAAGCAAAAGTTACAGCCTCTTTCATCAATAGTTTAATGACGAGAGCCTCTAAGGTTTTCTTTGAGTTTAAGAAATAAGCAAAAGTTACAGCCTCTTTCATCAATAGTTTAATGACGAGAGCCTCTAAGGTTTTCTTTGAGTTTAAGAAATAAGCAAAAGTTACAGCCTCTTTCATCAATAGTTTAATGACGAGAGCCTCTAAGGTTTTCTTTGAGTTTAAGAAATAAGCAAAAGTTACAGCTTCTTTCATCAATAGTTTAATGACGAGAGCCTCTAAGGTTTTCTTTGAGTTTAAGAAATAAGCAAAAGTTACAGCCTCTTTCATCAATAGTTTAATGACGAGAGCCTCTAAGGTTTTCTTTGAGTTTAAGAAATAAGCAAAAGTCACAGCCTCTTTCATCAATAGTTTAATAACGAGAGCCTCTAAGGTTTTCTTTGAGTTTAAGAAATAAGCAAAAGTTACAGCCTCTTTCATCAATAGTTTAATGACGAGAGCCTCTAAGGTTTTCTTTGAGTTTAAGAAATAAGCAAAAGTCACAGCCTCTTTCATCAATAGTTTAATGACGAGAGCCTCTAAGGTTTTCTTTGAGTTTAAGAAATAAGCAAAAGTCACAGCCTCTTTCATCAATAGTTTAATAACGAGAGCCTCTAAGGTTTTCTTTGAGTTTAAGAAATAATCAAAAGTTACAGCCTCTTTCATCAATAGTTTAATGACGAGAGCCTCTAAGGTTTTCTTTGAGTTTAAGAAATAAGCAAAAGTCACAGCCTCTTTCATCAATAGTTTAATGACGAGAGCCTCTAAGGTTTTCTTTGAGTTTAAGAAATAAGCAAAAGTCACAGCCTCTTTCATCAATAGTTTAATAACGAGAGCCTCTAAGGTTTTCTTTGAGTTTAAGAAATAAGCAAAAGTTACAGCCTCTTTCATCAATAGTTTAATGACGAGAGCCTCTAAGGTTTTCTTTGAGTTTAAGAAATAAGCAAAAGTCACAGCCTCTTTCATCAATAGTTTAATGACGAGAGCCTCTAAGGTTTTCTTTGAGTTTAAGAAATAAGCAAAAGTCACAGCCTCTTTCATCAATAGTTTAATAACGAGAGCCTCTAAGGTTTTCTTTGAGTTTAAGAAATAAGCAAAAGTTACAGCCTCTTTCATCAATAGTTTAATGACGAGAGCCTCTAAGGTTTTCTTTGAGTTTAAGAAATAAGCAAAAGTCACAGCCTCTTTCATCAATAGTTTAATAACGAGAGCCTCTAAGGTTTTCTTTGAGTTTAAGAAATAAGCAAAAGTTACAGCCTCTTTCATCAATAGTTTAATGACGAGAGCCTCTAAGGTTTTCTTTGAGTTTAAGAAATAAGCAAAAGTCACAGCCTCTTTCATCAATAGTTTAATGACGAGAGCCTCTAAGGTTTTCTTTGAGTTTAAGAAATAAGCAAAAGTCACAGCCTCTTTCATCAATAGTTTAATAACGAGAGCCTCTAAGGTTTTCTTTGAGTTTAAGAAATAAGCAAAAGTTACAGCCTCTTTCATCAATAGTTTAATGACGAGAGCCTCTAAGGTTTTCTTTGAGTTTAAGAAATAAGCAAAAGTCACAGCCTCTTTCATCAATAGTTTAATAACGAGAGCCTCTAAGGTTTTCTTTGAGTTTAAGAAATAAGCAAAAGTCACAGCCTCTTTCATCAATAGTTTAATAACGAGAGCCTCTAAGGTTTTCTTTGAGTTTAAGAAATAAGCAAAAGTCACAGCCTCTTTCATCAATAGTTTAATGACGAGAGCCTCTAAGGTTTTCTTTGAGTTTAAGAAATAAGCAAAAGTCACAGCCTCTTTCATCAATAGTTTAATAACGAGAGCCTCTAAGGTTTTCTTTGAGTTTAAGAAATAAGCAAAAGTTACAGCCTCTTTCATCAATAGTTTAATGACGAGAGCCTCTAAGGTTTTCTTTGAGTTTAAGAAATAAGCAAAAGTCACAGCCTCTTTCATCAATAGTTTAATAACGAGAGCCTCTAAGGTTTTCTTTGAGTTTAAGAAATAAGCAAAAGTTACAGCCTCTTTCATCAATAGTTTAATGACGAGAGCCTCTAAGGTTTTCTTTGAGTTTAAGAAATAAGCAAAAGTCACAGCCTCTTTCATCAATAGTTTAATAACGAGAGCCTCTAAGGTTTTCTTTGAGTTTAAGAAATAAGCAAAAGTTACAGCCTCTTTCATCAATAGTTTAATGACGAGAGCCTCTAAGGTTTTCTTTGAGTTTAAGAAATAAGCAAAAGTCACAGCCTCTTTCATCAATAGTTTAATAACGAGAGCCTCTAAGGTTTTCTTTGAGTTTAAGAAATAAGCAAAAGTCACAGCCTCTTTCATCAATAGTTTAATGACGAGAGCCTCTAAGGTTTTCTTTGAGTTTAAGAAATAAGCAAAAGTTACAGCCTCTTTCATCAATAGTTTAATAACGAGAGCCTCTAAGGTTTTCTTTGAGTTTAAGAAATAAGCAAAAGTCACAGCCTCTTTCATCAATAGTTTAATGACGAGAGCCTCTAAGGTTTTCTTTGAGTTTAAGAAATAAGCAAAAGTCACAGCCTCTTTCATCAATAGTTTAATGACGAAAGCCTCTAAGGTTTTCTTTGAGTTTAAGAAATAAGCAAAAGTCACAGCCTCTTTCATCAATAGTTTAATGACGAGAGCCTCTAAGGTTTTCTTTGAGTTTAAGAAATAAGCAAAAGTCACAGCCTCTTTCATCAATAGTTTAATGACGAGAGCCTCTAAGGTTTTCTTTGAGTTTAAGAAATAAGCAAAAGTCACAGCCTCTTTCATCAATAGTTTAATGACGAGAGCCTCTAAGGTTTTCTTTGAGTTTAAGAAATAAGCAAAAGTCACAGCCTCTTTCATCAATAGTTTAATGACGAGAGCCTCTAAGGTTTTCTTTGAGTTTAAGAAATAAGCAAAAGTTACAGCCTCTTTCATCAATAGTTTAATGACGAGAGCCTCTAAGGTTTTCTTTGAGTTTAAGAAATAAGCAAAAGTCACAGCCTCTTTCATCAATAGTTTAATGACGAGAGCCTCTAAGGTTTTCTTTGAGTTTAAGAAATAAGCAAAAGTCACAGCCTCTTTCATCAATAGTTTAATAACGAGAGCCTCTAAGGTTTTCTTTGAGTTTAAGAAATAAGCAAAAGTTACAGCCTCTTTCATCAATAGTTTAATGACGAGAGCCTCTAAGGTTTTCTTTGAGTTTAAGAAATAAGCAAAAGTCACAGCCTCTTTCATCAATAGTTTAATGACGAGAGCCTCTAAGGTTTTCTTTGAGTTTAAGAAATAAGCAAAAGTCACAGCCTCTTTCATCAATAGTTTAATAACGAGAGCCTCTAAGGTTTTCTTTGAGTTTAAGAAATAAGCAAAAGTTACAGCCTCTTTCATCAATAGTTTAATGACGAGAGCCTCTAAGGTTTTCTTTGAGTTTAAGAAATAAGCAAAAGTCACAGCCTCTTTCATCAATAGTTTAATGACGAGAGCCTCTAAGGTTTTCTTTGAGTTTAAGAAATAAGCAAAAGTTACAGCCTCTTTCATCAATAGTTTAATAACGAGAGCCTCTAAGGTTTTCTTTGAGTTTAAGAAATAAGCAAAAGTCACAGCCTCTTTCATCAATAGTTTAATGACGAGAGCCTCTAAGGTTTTCTTTGAGTTTAAGAAATAAGCAAAAGTTACAGCCTCTTTCATCAATAGTTTAATAACGAGAGCCTCTAAGGTTTTCTTTGAGTTTAAGAAATAAGCAAAAGTTACAGCCTCTTTCATCAATAGTTTAATAACGAGAGCCTCTAAGGTTTTCTTTGAGTTTAAGAAATAAGCAAAAGTCACAGCCTCTTTCATCAATAGTTTAATAACGAGAGCCTCTAAGGTTTTCTTTGAGTTTAAGAAATAAGCAAAAGTTACAGCCTCTTTCATCAATAGTTTAATAACGAGAGCCTCTAAGGTTTTCTTTGAGTTTAAGAAATAAGCAAAAGTTACAGCCTCTTTCATCAATAGTTTAATGACGAGAGCCTCTAAGGTTTTCTTTGAGTTTAAGAAATAAGCAAAAGTCACAGCCTCTTTCATCAATAGTTTAATGACGAGAGCCTCTAAGGTTTTCTTTGAGTTTAAGAAATAAGCAAAAGTCACAGCCTCTTTCATCAATAGTTTAATAACGAGAGCCTCTAAGGTTTTCTTTGAGTTTAAGAAATAAGCAAAAGTTACAGCCTCTTTCATCAATAGTTTAATGACGAGAGCCTCTAAGGTTTTCTTTGAGTTTAAGAAATAAGCAAAAGTCACAGCCTCTTTCATCAATAGTTTAATGACGAGAGCCTCTAAGGTTTTCTTTGAGTTTAAGAAATAAGCAAAAGTCACAGCCTCTTTCATCAATAGTTTAATAACGAGAGCCTCTAAGGTTTTCTTTGAGTTTAAGAAATAAGCAAAAGTCACAGCCTCTTTCATCAATAGTTTAATGACGAGAGCCTCTAAGGTTTTCTTTGAGTTTAAGAAATAAGCAAAAGTCACAGCCTCTTTCATCAATAGTTTAATGACGAGAGCCTCTAAGGTTTTCTTTGAGTTTAAGAAATAAGCAAAAGTCACAGCCTCTTTCATCAATAGTTTAATGACGAGAGCCTCTAAGGTTTTCTTTGAGTTTAAGAAATAAGCAAAAGTCACAGCCTCTTTCATCAATAGTTTAATGACGAAAGCCTCTAAGGTTTTCTTTGAGTTTAAGAAATAAGCAAAAGTCACAGCCTCTTTCATCAATAGTTTAATGACGAGAGCCTCTAAGGTTTTCTTTGAGTTTAAGAAATAAGCAAAAGTCACAGCCTCTTTCATCAATAGTTTAATGACGAGAGCCTCTAAGGTTTTCTTTGAGTTTAAGAAATAAGCAAAAGTCACAGCCTCTTTCATCAATAGTTTAATAACGAGAGCCTCTAAGGTTTTCTTTGAGTTTAAGAAATAAGCAAAAGTTACAGCCTCTTTCATCAATAGTTTAATGACGAGAGCCTCTAAGGTTTTCTTTGAGTTTAAGAAATAAGCAAAAGTCACAGCCTCTTTCATCAATAGTTTAATGACGAGAGCCTCTAAGGTTTTCTTTGAGTTTAAGAAATAAGCAAAAGTCACAGCCTCTTTCATCAATAGTTTAATAACGAGAGCCTCTAAGGTTTTCTTTGAGTTTAAGAAATAAGCAAAAGTCACAGCCTCTTTCATCAATAGTTTAATAACGAGAGCCTCTAAGGTTTTCTTTGAGTTTAAGAAATAAGCAAAAGTCACAGCCTCTTTCATCAATAGTTTAATGACGAGAGCCTCTAAGGTTTTCTTTGAGTTTAAGAAATAAGCAAAAGTCACAGCCTCTTTCATCAATAGTTTAATAACGAGAGCCTCTAAGGTTTTCTTTGAGTTTAAGAAATAAGCAAAAGTTACAGCCTCTTTCATCAATAGTTTAATGACGAGAGCCTCTAAGGTTTTCTTTGAGTTTAAGAAATAAGCAAAAGTCACAGCCTCTTTCATCAATAGTTTAATGACGAGAGCCTCTAAGGTTTTCTTTGAGTTTAAGAAATAAGCAAAAGTTACAGCCTCTTTCATCAATAGTTTAATGACGAGAGCCTCTAAGGTTTTCTTTGAGTTTAAGAAATAAGCAAAAGTTACAGCCTCTTTCATCAATAGTTTAATGACGAGAGCCTCTAAGGTTTTCTTTGAGTTTAAGAAATAAGCAAAAGTCACAGCCTCTTTCATCAATAGTTTAATAACGAGAGCCTCTAAGGTTTTCTTTGAGTTTAAGAAATAAGCAAAAGTCACAGCCTCTTTCATCAATAGTTTAATAACGAGAGCCTCTAAGGTTTTCTTTGAGTTTAAGAAATAAGCAAAAGTTACAGCCTCTTTCATCAATAGTTTAATGACGAGAGCCTCTAAGGTTTTCTTTGAGTTTAAGAAATAAGCAAAAGTCACAGCCTCTTTCATCAATAGTTTAATAACGAGAGCCTCTAAGGTTTTCTTTGAGTTTAAGAAATAAGCAAAAGTTACAGCCTCTTTCATCAATAGTTTAATGACGAGAGCCTCTAAGGTTTTCTTTGAGTTTAAGAAATAAGCAAAAGTCACAGCCTCTTTCATCAATAGTTTAATGACGAGAGCCTCTAAGGTTTTCTTTGAGTTTAAGAAATAAGCAAAAGTCACAGCCTCTTTCATCAATAGTTTAATAACGAGAGCCTCTAAGGTTTTCTTTGAGTTTAAGAAATAATCAAAAGTTACAGCCTCTTTCATCAATAGTTTAATGACGAGAGCCTCTAAGGTTTTCTTTGAGTTTAAGAAATAAGCAAAAGTCACAGCCTCTTTCATCAATAGTTTAATGACGAGAGCCTCTAAGGTTTTCTTTGAGTTTAAGAAATAAGCAAAAGTCACAGCCTCTTTCATCAATAGTTTAATAACGAGAGCCTCTAAGGTTTTCTTTGAGTTTAAGAAATAAGCAAAAGTTACAGCCTCTTTCATCAATAGTTTAATGACGAGAGCCTCTAAGGTTTTCTTTGAGTTTAAGAAATAAGCAAAAGTCACAGCCTCTTTCATCAATAGTTTAATGACGAGAGCCTCTAAGGTTTTCTTTGAGTTTAAGAAATAAGCAAAAGTCACAGCCTCTTTCATCAATAGTTTAATAACGAGAGCCTCTAAGGTTTTCTTTGAGTTTAAGAAATAAGCAAAAGTTACAGCCTCTTTCATCAATAGTTTAATGACGAGAGCCTCTAAGGTTTTCTTTGAGTTTAAGAAATAAGCAAAAGTCACAGCCTCTTTCATCAATAGTTTAATAACGAGAGCCTCTAAGGTTTTCTTTGAGTTTAAGAAATAAGCAAAAGTTACAGCCTCTTTCATCAATAGTTTAATGACGAGAGCCTCTAAGGTTTTCTTTGAGTTTAAGAAATAAGCAAAAGTCACAGCCTCTTTCATCAATAGTTTAATGACGAGAGCCTCTAAGGTTTTCTTTGAGTTTAAGAAATAAGCAAAAGTCACAGCCTCTTTCATCAATAGTTTAATAACGAGAGCCTCTAAGGTTTTCTTTGAGTTTAAGAAATAAGCAAAAGTTACAGCCTCTTTCATCAATAGTTTAATGACGAGAGCCTCTAAGGTTTTCTTTGAGTTTAAGAAATAAGCAAAAGTCACAGCCTCTTTCATCAATAGTTTAATAACGAGAGCCTCTAAGGTTTTCTTTGAGTTTAAGAAATAAGCAAAAGTCACAGCCTCTTTCATCAATAGTTTAATAACGAGAGCCTCTAAGGTTTTCTTTGAGTTTAAGAAATAAGCAAAAGTCACAGCCTCTTTCATCAATAGTTTAATGACGAGAGCCTCTAAGGTTTTCTTTGAGTTTAAGAAATAAGCAAAAGTCACAGCCTCTTTCATCAATAGTTTAATAACGAGAGCCTCTAAGGTTTTCTTTGAGTTTAAGAAATAAGCAAAAGTTACAGCCTCTTTCATCAATAGTTTAATAACGAGAGCCTCTAAGGTTTTCTTTGAGTTTAAGAAATAAGCAAAAGTCACAGCCTCTTTCATCAATAGTTTAATGACGAGAGCCTCTAAGGTTTTCTTTGAGTTTAAGAAATAAGCAAAAGTCACAGCCTCTTTCATCAATAGTTTAATGACGAGAGCCTCTAAGGTTTTCTTTGAGTTTAAGAAATAAGCAAAAGTCACAGCCTCTTTCATCAATAGTTTAATGACGAGAGCCTCTAAGGTTTTCTTTGAGTTTAAGAAATAAGCAAAAGTTACAGCCTCTTTCATCAATAGTTTAATGACGAGAGCCTCTAAGGTTTTCTTTGAGTTTAAGAAATAAGCAAAAGTCACAGCCTCTTTCATCAATAGTTTAATAACGAGAGCCTCTAAGGTTTTCTTTGAGTTTAAGAAATAAGCAAAAGTTACAGCCTCTTTCATCAATAGTTTAATGACGAGAGCCTCTAAGGTTTTCTTTGAGTTTAAGAAATAAGCAAAAGTCACAGCCTCTTTCATCAATAGTTTAATGACGAGAGCCTCTAAGGTTTTCTTTGAGTTTAAGAAATAAGCAAAAGTCACAGCCTCTTTCATCAATAGTTTAATAACGAGAGCCTCTAAGGTTTTCTTTGAATTTAAGAAATAATCAAAAGTTACAGCCTCTTTCATCAATAGTTTAATGACGAGAGCCTCTAAGGTTTTCTTTGAGTTTAAGAAATAAGCAAAAGTCACAGCCTCTTTCATCAATAGTTTAATGACGAGAGCCTCTAAGGTTTTCTTTGAGTTTAAGAAATAAGCAAAAGTCACAGCCTCTTTCATCAATAGTTTAATAACGAGAGCCTCTAAGGTTTTCTTTGAGTTTAAGAAATAAGCAAAAGTTACAGCCTCTTTCATCAATAGTTTAATGACGAGAGCCTCTAAGGTTTTCTTTGAGTTTAAGAAATAAGCAAAAGTCACAGCCTCTTTCATCAATAGTTTAATGACGAGAGCCTCTAAGGTTTTCTTTGAGTTTAAGAAATAAGCAAAAGTCACAGCCTCTTTCATCAATAGTTTAATAACGAGAGCCTCTAAGGTTTTCTTTGAGTTTAAGAAATAAGCAAAAGTTACAGCCTCTTTCATCAATAGTTTAATGACGAGAGCCTCTAAGGTTTTCTTTGAGTTTAAGAAATAAGCAAAAGTCACAGCCTCTTTCATCAATAGTTTAATAACGAGAGCCTCTAAGGTTTTCTTTGAGTTTAAGAAATAAGCAAAAGTTACAGCCTCTTTCATCAATAGTTTAATGACGAGAGCCTCTAAGGTTTTCTTTGAGTTTAAGAAATAAGCAAAAGTCACAGCCTCTTTCATCAATAGTTTAATGACGAGAGCCTCTAAGGTTTTCTTTGAGTTTAAGAAATAAGCAAAAGTCACAGCCTCTTTCATCAATAGTTTAATAACGAGAGCCTCTAAGGTTTTCTTTGAGTTTAAGAAATAAGCAAAAGTCACAGCCTCTTTCATCAATAGTTTAATGACGAGAGCCTCTAAGGTTTTCTTTGAGTTTAAGAAATAAGCAAAAGTCACAGCCTCTTTCATCAATAGTTTAATAACGAGAGCCTCTAAGGTTTTCTTTGAGTTTAAGAAATAAGCAAAAGTTACAGCCTCTTTCATCAATAGTTTAATAACGAGAGCCTCTAAGGTTTTCTTTGAGTTTAAGAAATAAGCAAAAGTCACAGCCTCTTTCATCAATAGTTTAATAACGAGAGCCTCTAAGGTTTTCTTTGAGTTTAAGAAATAAGCAAAAGTCACAGCCTCTTTCATCAATAGTTTAATGACGAGAGCCTCTAAGGTTTTCTTTGAGTTTAAGAAATAAGCAAAAGTCACAGCCTCTTTCATCAATAGTTTAATGACGAGAGCCTCTAAGGTTTTCTTTGAGTTTAAGAAATAAGCAAAAGTCACAGCCTCTTTCATCAATAGTTTAATGACGAGAGCCTCTAAGGTTTTCTTTGAGTTTAAGAAATAAGCAAAAGTCACAGCCTCTTTCATCAATAGTTTAATGACGAGAGCCTCTAAGGTTTTCTTTGAGTTTAAGAAATAAGCAAAAGTCACAGCCTCTTTCATCAATAGTTTAATGACGAGAGCCTCTAAGGTTTTCTTTGAGTTTAAGAAATAAGCAAAAGTCACAGCCTCTTTCATCAATAGTTTAATGACGAGAGCCTCTAAGGTTTTCTTTGAGTTTAAGAAATAAGCAAAAGTCACAGCCTCTTTCATCAATAGTTTAATAACGAGAGCCTCTAAGGTTTTCTTTGAGTTTAAGAAATAAGCAAAAGTCACAGCCTCTTTCATCAATAGTTTAATAACGAGAGCCTCTAAGGTTTTCTTTGAGTTTAAGAAATAAGCAAAAGTCACAGCCTCTTTACTCAATAGTTTAATGACGAGAGCCTCTAAGGTTTTCTTTGAGTTTAAGAAATAAGCAAAAGTCACAGCCTCTTTCATCAATAGTTTAATGACGAGAGCCTCTAAGGTTTTCTTTGAGTTTAAGAAATAAGCAAAAGTCACAGCCTCTTTCATCAATAGTTTAATGACGAGAGCCTCTAAGGTTTTCTTTGAGTTTAAGAAATAAGCAAAAGTCACAGCCTCTTTCATCAATAGTTTAATAACGAGAGCCTCTAAGGTTTTCTTTGAGTTTAAGAAATAAGCAAAAGTCACAGCCTCTTTCATCAATAGTTTAATAACGAGAGCCTCTAAGGTTTTCTTTGAGTTTAAGAAATAAGCAAAAGTCACAGCCTCTTTCATCAATAGTTTAATAACGAGAGCCTCTAAGGTTTTCTTTGAGTTTAAGAAATAAGCAAAAGTCACAGCCTCTTTCATCAATAGTTTAATAACGAGAGCCTCTAAGGTTTTCTTTGAGTTTAAGAAATAAGCAAAAGTCACAGCCTCTTTCATCAATAGTTTAATAACGAGAGCCTCTAAGGTTTTCTTTGAGTTTAAGAAATAAGCAAAAGTCACAGCCTCTTTCATCAATAGTTTAATGACGAGAGCCTCTAAGGTTTTCTTTGAGTTTAAGAAATAAGCAAAAGTCACAGCCTCTTTCATCAATAGTTTAATAACGAGAGCCTCTAAGGTTTTCTTTGAGTTTAAGAAATAAGCAAAAGTCACAGCCTCTTTCATCAATAGTTTAATAACGAGAGCCTCTAAGGTTTTCTTTGAGTTTAAGAAATAAGCAAAAGTCACAGCCTCTTTCATCAATAGTTTAATAACGAGAGCCTCTAAGGTTTTCTTTGAGTTTAAGAAATAAGCAAAAGTCACAGCCTCTTTCATCAATAGTTTAATAACGAGAGCCTCTAAGGTTTTCTTTGAGTTTAAGAAATAAGCAAAAGTCACAGCCTCTTTCATCAATAGTTTAATAACGAGAGCCTCTAAGGTTTTCTTTGAGTTTAAGAAATAAGCAAAAGTCACAGCCTCTTTCATCAATAGTTTAATAACGAGAGCCTCTAAGGTTTTCTTTGAGTTTAAGAAATAAGCAAAAGTCACAGCCTCTTTCATCAATAGTTTAATGACGAGAGCCTCTAAGGTTTTCTTTGAGTTTAAGAAATAAGCAAAAGTCACAGCCTCTTTCATCAATAGTTTAATAACGAGAGCCTCTAAGGTTTTCTTTGAGTTTAAGAAATAAGCAAAAGTCACAGCGCACAAGATCTGGAGTATAGAGAGAGTGCGGATCTGTCTTGATGCTCATCTTAATCAAATAGGTTGTGACAAAGATGGAGTTGTAGAAGCGTGTATTATCCTGGTGGAAATGCCACTGACCCGATTTGAAGAGTATTGGTGTCTTCCGACAGAATCTCTTCCTGAACTCCCTGAAAACCTCAACATAATATTCCTTGTTAACTATCTGTCCAGTGGTAACCTAGTGCATATAGATCATGTTCGTGCTGTCAAAAACAGGGATCATCATAAGTTGCTGAGTGGATTTGTTCTGTCTGGCTTTCTTGGGTCTGGAAGAGCTAGCATGCTTCCACTGGTCTCTGGGTCATCTCAGTAGATATCGCTTTCATGGCATGTTACCAGAGCATTAAGAACTGTGGGATCTGAATTGATCAGCTCGATCATCTCCTTGCTGTCATAACAACGTATTTCTTTCTGATCACTTCTGATCACCCTTGGGATAAATTTTACACAAATCTTCTGCATCTTCAGTTCCTCACGAATAACTGTGTGTACAGTTCCTGTACTAACATCACACTGTATACTTTGTGTTTCTTTAGGCACATAACAGTTATAGTCAATGAAATTCTTTATTTGGCCAATCAACTGTGGCATTCTGACTTCCTTACACCTCCCACACCTCTCATCATCCGTCACAGACTCTGCCTTTCTTGAATCTATTATGCCACTCAAAAACTGATGCTCAGTTCATGCAAGATGGTCTAAAAGCAGTCAGAAACATCTCATACGTTTCTGTGGCATTTTCTTTTCAAGGTTTAAAACAAAATTTTATTGCACATCGTTCTTCTAAAGTGACCTCACGTCCAGATTCCAATTTTTGAAATTCACCAGCTATGACAATCAGGCTTTAGTAGGTTGTATTCCGATTCCTGCTGTAGCTGTAAATTTGAACCTGAAATCATAAAACTTGGTCATTCATTTCATAAAACATATAACAATACCATACTGAATTTTTAAGAGTCTACGATAATTTTAATTTCCATTACAAAAAATCTGGAGACTTTTTTAAGTTACCTTATATTATCTCATTTTATAATACATAAACATTAATTAGCCGGATTTTCGTGTTTATAATAGCATTGCATGTGACAGATAGATATTTGATTCTATTTTAGGCGTTTTTATTCTTGTACTATATTTTCTACACACATATATGCTTTGGTTCATTTCCAAATATTTGCTGACAAAATTGAAAAAAATGTAGACATTTCTTATAAAAATTACAAATCACCTATAAAAATCATTGCTTTATCTAATTTACTTTTCAAATATATTATATATTGTGATCTTTTTGGTTGGAATAACTATTACTTACTTATTTCTGGGAATTATTTGCATAGCATAATATGAGTTACAGTACTTTGATTTCTAGCACCTAGTTCTAATTTTATTCTAGTGCTTTCATACAAGCGACCTCAAATATTAAGAAGGCAAATGGCCTTCGGCTTGATAACAGCTTCAGTATTGTTATGTTTTTTTTTTATTTAAAATTTTTAAATCACTAATTCTTTTACATATGTATTTATATTGGAAATTAGGAAAATGTATTTCAATTTTAGATACTTTTGTTGATAATAATTTATTTATTTGTTGATAAATAGTTTATTTTAAGAGTTTCATTTTCATAATTTATCTTTATTTATACATTTATCCGTTATTTTTATAATACTTTCCAGTTGTCAGGTCATTATTTAGTTTAGTCATTCTAAATACGCTTTCTCCTCTTTTTATACACACATCTGTGTTCATTTTGTATGCAGAAAAATATACAAAACTCTTTGTAGTTTTTATTTTCACTACATTATTTCATATAATCTTCCTTTGCATGCAATACTATTTTCAGACAACATATTAAATTAGACTATACGCTTCCTTTTTTCAATCGAATGTGACTAATTATAAAAAAAAGAATGAAGAGGTAATAAAGTGTTTTAGGCAGATTGCAGACGGAACATAACTTGCTTTATTGAATCATGGTTTTCGCTGCCAGTTAATTTATAAAGTGGGTGTTGAGATAACGAATATGCGATATTCTACCTTTTTTAGTTACCATGTGTGCATAACTCACTGAGACACGTGGATGCCGTTGCTATTAGCTGTTCTCTTGAGTATCAACACGATGGTCGGCAGAGAAAGAGAAAGGGGCAATGATGAAAAAACGATTGAATTTACATAGTAATGCATTTATTCTCACAAAGGCAGATTATCTAAGATAAAACATAAGAAGTATGTATTAAACATAACAAGAGGGGGACAACAAAGACACAAAGTGAAAGAATATGTCAATATCCCAAAACAATTAATAAAATGTTAATGTCCCAACACAATTAATAATATGTTAATGTCCCAACACAATTAATAATATGTTAATGTCCCAACACCATTAATAATATGTTAATGTCCCAACACCATTAATAAAATGCTAATGTCCCAACACAATAAATAGTATGTTAATATCCCAACACAATTCATAAAATATTAATGTCCGAACACAATAAATGATATGTTAATATCCCAAAACAATTAATAATATGTTAATATCCCAAAACAATTAATAATATGTTAATGTCCCAACACAATTAATAATATGTTAATGTCCCAACACCATTAATAAAATGCTAATGTCCCAACACAATAAATAGTATGTTAATATCCCAACACAATTCATAAAATATTAATGTCCGAACATAATAAATGATATGTTAATATCCCAACACAATTAATAATATGTTAATGTCCCAACACAATAAATAATATGCTAATGTCCCAACACAAAAAATAATATGTTAATGTTCCAACACAATAAATAAAATTCTAATGTCCCAACACAATAAATAATATGTTAATATCCCAAAACAATTAATAAAATGTTAATATCCCAACACAATCAATAAAATACTAATGCCCCAACACAAAAAATAATATGTTAATATCCCAAAACAATTAATAAAATGTTAATGTCCCAACACAATAAATAAAATGCTAATGTCCCAACACAATAAATAATATGTTAATATCCAAAAACAATTAATAAAATGTTAATGTCCCAACACAATGAAATGTTAATGTCCCAACACAATTAATAAAATGTTAATGTCCTAACACAATCAATAATATGTCAATGTCCAAACACAATTAATAATATGTTAATGTTCCAACACAATAAATAAAATTTTAATGTCCCAACACAATTAATAAAATGCTAATGTCCCAACACAATTAATAATATGTTCATGTTCCAACACAATTAATAATATGTTAATGTCCTAACACAATGAATAATATGTTAATATCCCAACACAATAAATAAAATTGTAATGTCCCAACACAATTAATAATATGTCCATGTCCCAACACAATTAATAATATGTCCATGTCCTAACATAATTAATAAAATGTTAATGTCCCAACACAATTAATAATATGTTAATGTCCTTACCTTGCACAATTAATAAAATGTTAATGTCCCAACAGAATTAATAAACTGTAAATGTCCAAACAAAATATGTAAATGTTCCAACACAATAATATGTTAATGTCCCAACACAATTAATAAAATGTTAATGTCCATCACAATTAATAATATGTTAATGTCTCAACACAATCAATAAAATGTCAATGTCCAAACACAATTAATAATATGTTAATGTCGAAACACAATAAATAAAATTTTAATGTCCCAAAACAATTAATAATATGTTAATGTCCCAACACAATTAATAATATGTTCATGTCCCAACACAATTAATAAAATTTTAATGTCCCAACACAATTAATAAAATGTTAATGTCCCAACACAATATGTAAATGTCCCAACGCAATAATATGTTAATGTCGCAACACAATTAATAAAATGTTAATGTTCCAACACAATTAATAAAATGTTTATGTCCCAACACAATTAATATAATGTTAATGTCCCAACACAATAAATAAATTGTTAATGTCCCAATACAATACTTGCTCTTGAAATGACAAAATTATTAAAAATAATGAAGATGTCAAAAATTAAAAAGCAGCAAAATTACCACAATATAGGAAAATGTTAGTTAAAATTCCACAAAAATCAGGGAAATAAGGCAACTTGTAATCTTCTTTCAGTGTACGAAATTTCACTTCTCTGTGGTTCATAGCTATTACAAAATTAACAAAAAATTAAAAAAAATATTGACCTGCAATAAAGCGATGCACAGAGTTTAGAGTTTGCAATTTGAAGTTGACTTTTTTGCATATAGACTAAACAAAAATAATTGTGCTTTTATTGCATCAGTGAATTCAGGTTGTTACTATAAAGAAGTATACTTTCGAGAACCTAGATTTAATTCTTACTTTAATTTGGCAATAATAACTGAGAATCGTTTAAAAATCATTTAATACTTCTATATATGAATCATGGAACAAGAAAAATTATATTCCTTTCGATTAAACGAAAGGTTCAGTTAGAAATTCTTTATAGGTCTTTGAGTTCGAAAAGTTGCATCTGAAGTTAAATACAAGCAAAGTTGACTTTTAATGCAAGGTAAATAATGTTCCTAAATTAAAAGCAGCCTGATTGGGTAAAATAATGAAAATTCCCCTAGTCGAGAAAGATTTGTCTTCTTCTGATTAATGAGCAAAACCAATACAATATTTTGATTGTAGACTGGAGGGAATGCTGCTTTCACATTTGATTTACTTTTCATCTATAGTAAGTTATGAAAAGATATATGGCAATTAAGCTACACAGAATATTTTCATCCACGCTAGGATTCGTCAGGCTTATGCAAACGTTTGTGGTTATCTCACGTTTTTATATAAGCACAGTCTATTGAGTTTTTAGTTAGTCAATCAGCTTCCTAGTTTCTACCGGGCCCCTCTTAATCAGCTAATAGGCAGGCACTTACAGGACAAAGGACTTGTTGACCTTAGGTTCCACCCTTCCGTTGTGTACTTTTTTAGTGGGAAGCGTAGATATCTAGTGATCTAACTTATTTTAAATGTTAAATGTGATTTTTTATGTATGTTTATTTTATTTATTTATTTTCTATTTTTATTGTTAATTTTTTTATTATTTTGTATCGCTATCCTAGAGTTAAGTTTATCCTGTGAACACAGTTGTTCGCTATTTCTCTCCTACAGTTTAATAGATGTTGGGCTTCTTTAAAGTATAGAATAGCGAATTTTTCATGAAAGCATAATCTAGATGGATCCTCTAGGTCTCTACATGTGTTTGCTTGTCTTACTATTTTCCATTCGTCTACCGGTGAGCGTCCGCTTTCTTTGAGTTCTTAGTATTGGTTTGCTAGTGTTGTTTTCATTCGGTAGTTTTTAAAAATTTTTTAACGTACTTTTGTGGTCATAATATTGGGTTTTGAAATCTAAGGAAATCATACCTACGTAATATTATTAATATTAGTTTGTTATGTTTGTTAGATGAAAGTACAGACTATGTTGATATAGATAACAGAACGTGTTAGTTTCTTTCTTTGATAGAATTTCTAAGTTATATTATTTTTTACGGTATTTGCGCTTATTACGTTGTTAGAAAATGTTTTTAAAAGATTAACACCCTAGGAAGAATTCTTTTTAAAAAATTGACACCTTAGGAAGACGTTTCTTTATTATACGTAAAGGTTACATGAAACCTTTTTTACAGAAAAAACGCTTCAAAATAAGTTAACATGTAAACAGTTATCAAGGTAGGGAGACTATCTTTTTTTTTTGGTAATATTTATTTGTTATATATTTGTCTCTTTTTTAATACTTTTTTCTATGACAAGCAGTGTAGATCACTTGATACAAAATATTATAATTTAATTAATTCATAGGATTCAATTAAGAATAAACACTGAAATAAGGCCCATAAATTTTATTTTTAGCTGTTGACAATAGATTAAGTATAAATAAATTAATTCTAAACATATATTCATTAAAAAATATGGAATATTTTTTAGTTAAAATTATTTTAATTCCTCCGGGTAATGCCGAGAAACAGTTGTTGTTTAACAATCTTATTTGCATAAGCAAAACGGCTTAATGCTTAATATACATAATAAAATTGCTAAATAAACACTTATTTAGTCCCCAGAGCTGAATATAAACAAAGAATGCTACAATTAAGAAAGATTTAGTTTCTGGTATTCTTTATTCTTATCTTTTTTCCAGACTAAGTGATTATTTATTTAGTAATATTATCCGTGTAACTAATAGCATCAGCAAAAAAATCCAGCTTATACATATATATTGTCAGCAACAAATTTCCAATATTAACGCCCAACCCACAAACACACATGCTCATTTAATGAAAATGAATTTTACATTGATTGAGCCATTATTTATAAGAATTACCATCGTAAGGATCTTCCTAGTTGGAATAACTATCCTTTCAAACAAACAGGAGCTGAAGAAATGTTGGTATTGTCAAGAATATGCTGTAAGAAAATAAAAGTGGTCAGGTAGAATCAAATATCGATGAATTAGATGCGATGCTATTTATGAGTGAATTATAAAAATTAATAGTTCATCATGGGGCTCTAAAAATAATAATAAAAATGTATTTATTAAAAACGCTATTTTGTAACATCGGGTGTTGGGGAGAGTGCTGCAACTGAAAATGGAAAGAAACCAAGAACGAACATTTAAAAGCAGGAAACGAGAAGCTGATAAACATACAGAAATGTATGCATGCAGAAACGAGAGTGGCAATGCCAATAGTTCAGAGACCACACAAGTCTGTAACCTTTAACAACAGTGACTGCCACTCCCACATTGGTCTCTTCAGTCACAAGACAGACAGGACAAATAGGCTAAGGATGCATCATCCAATGATCGACTCTAACCGACGGAAGCCTACTACGACTACTACTACTACTACTACTACTACTACTACTACTACTAAAATCATGTTTCAACAATAAACCAAGTTTATAAATGAAAATCATTAAATTTAAATTAAGTTTTAAGTTAAACTCAATTATCGCACATTCAAAAATCGTAATTAGGTTTGTTGTGAATGGAATTTCAAGAAAACCTAGTTTTACTTAATTCCAACGTTTCCATTGAATGTATTAGGACTCAAAATTAAAAAAAAATCTTGTTATTTGCATTTCAAAGTCTTCCTTTATCCTGTTTTGATGATAATTTGAAGGAAAATGATTTTCTTGAAATTTAAAGCATTCATTTCTGTAAATAAAATTAAATGAAAACTTATTTTTTACATTTTACAGTTTTCAACGAGTTTGTTATGGCTAAAGATAAAAACAAATCATTCATATAATTTGAATGATTCATTAGATGCGTGATGACAGAAAATCGAATAAAAAATTTGTTTTTCCAAAATTTTTCCTCATGCTTATTTATTTATGAACATATATAGCATTAACCTCTTCCCAATGTTCATTTTGCTATCTATTGTGTTTTCACATTTTGAAATTTATATTTGGAAACCATGATAATCGTTTATATATATATATATATATATATATATATATATATATATATATATATATATATATGTATATATATATATATACATATATATATATATATATATATATATATATATATATATATATATATATATATATATATATATATATATATATATATTAAAGTCTTGATGGGTCCATAGAACCACTTTTATCAGCAAACTTCATGGCAACATTCATGGCAACATTCATGGCAACATTAATGTTTTTTACACCGATCTATATTCAGGAAACAAACAGTAGCACGCCAGTTAGTAAATATTGTAACACTGGGTGAGAAAATGTCTTAACAGAAATATTTTGATACTAACTGTTTTTTAGAATTTCACAAATACATGACATCATAAACCCTGTGTATCGCTTTATTGCAAGTTAATATATTTTTTAATTTTTATATTGCTATGAAACGCAAGAAACTGAAAAAGGAGCATAAGCAGGTGCCTTATTTCCCTGATTTTTGTGGAATTTGAACAAATATTTAGAAAGTTATGCTTATTTTGCTATTTCTGCTAATTTTAAGTGTACTTATTGCAGGTCTCCCAAAATACCTAGAAAGGATTCATTAACAGCGAGTGAAAAAGAACATGTTGTTGCAGGCGTTGCAGAAGGTTTATCTTACATAGATGCTATATTTGACAAGGCTAGAATACCTTCCTTGTCCAGAAAGACATGCTGCAATGTCTTAAACAAAATTGCAAGAAGCATTAAGCTCATAGCAAGACCTGTTTAAAACCAAAATCATAAAGAATGACGTTAGGTTTTAGCTCAGAAATACATGAAAACCAGCTTTGAAAATGTTCTTTTCACCGACGAGGTCAGGGTAGCCCTGGATGGACCAGATGGATAGGCCAAAGTTTGGAGTCTTCTTGGATTCCTTACTCCTCATCGATTCCATCGTCAACAGGGAGGTGGAGGTGTCATTTTTAAGAAATATGAAGTGAGAATATTGTTTTATTATCGAAAATATACATTTTAGCCACTTAAAATTACCCCCCCAAATAGAAACATATGCATACCTTTCCAAATATTTGTTCAAATTCCACAAAAATGGGAGAAATAAGGCACCTTGTTATGCTTGTTATGCTCTTCCAGTGTACCGAATTTCACTTCCTAGCATTTCATAGCAATTTCAAAATTTAAAAAAAATATTGCCTTGCAATAAAGCGATACACAGGTTTCTAGAACATCATGGGAAAATAGTATATAAATTATATTCTGCCCCAGGGTTCTGTTTTGGCACCGACTTTGTTTAACATCTATACAAATGACCTACCAGAATTTACAGACATCCGTAGATTCATCTATGTGGATGACACGTCTCTTGCGACACGAGCTTTGAAGCAATTGAGAAAAGAATCTCTAGTGCCTTAAAAACCCTAGCCTCCTACTATAAGAAATGGTTCCTCAATCCCAATCCTGGGAAAACAAAAGTTTGTAGTTTCCACCTTAACAACCACATAGTCAACAGGAAACTGAAGATCCAATGAGAAGGTAAGGAGCTAGTAAATGAACCAAATCCAGTCTACCTTGGCATCACACTGGACCGAACTCTCTCCTTCAAGACACACATAGACAACCTCCGAAAGAAGATCGCGTGTAAAATTAACTTAGTCAACATACTGGCTAACTCGAGTTGGGGAGCAGACCCACACACGCTAAGGACAACATCATTAGCCCTATGTTACTCCATGGTTGAATATGGCGCTGCAGTATGGTCTCGCTCAGCCCATGCTCATCGCATTGAGGCAGATCTCCACAAAGCTTGCCGGATCATAACCAGAAACTTAAAAAGCACACCTCTACCAGCCCTATACCGATTAAGTGGCATCCCACCACCTAAAGTCCGCCGGGATATAATTGCGAGAGGTGAGTGTACTAAACAACTTGAAGACCCAGACACCCTCTCTATGGCTACTCGGAGGTGGCTAGACGACTTGTGTCCCGGCGGAGCTTTGCCACAGTGGAGGAACTACCGGACACTCCTACATCCTCTTACCGGCTGCAGATGTGGAGAGAGGTAGACCCTCAGTCTACAAATATAGCACTGCCAGAGCCCAGTGAAACCTGACCACCTGGCACACACCTGTCCCGTTCGGAGTGGGTCACTCTAAATAGGGCAAGGGCAAAAGTTGCAAAAACTGGCGACAACCTCCTCATGTGGGGTTACTCTACAACTGCTGAATGCCCCTGTGGTGCCCAAGTTCAGACCATCGAGCACATTTTAACATCTTGCCCACTGGGGCCCAACTGCACGGACGAAGACCTCAGTGTTGGTAATGAAACCGCACGCCGCTGGTTGAAGAGATGGAGCGACAAGATATGATGAACTGTGTTGGGACATTAACATGTAATAAGCATTGTGTTGGGACATTAACATATAATGTATTGTGTTGGGACATTAACATATAATAAGTATTGGGGCATTAATATATTATTAATTGTGATGGGACATTAACATTTTATTGATTGTGTTGGGACATAACATATTATTGTGTTGGGACATTAACATTTTATTAATTGTGTTGGGACATTAACATTTTATTAATTGTGTTTGAACATTTTTAGAATCAATATGTATTGGATTTTAAATCTTGCTTAATTCGTGTTGACT
This sequence comes from Euprymna scolopes, assembly GCF_053919585.1. Taxonomy (NCBI): domain Eukaryota; kingdom Metazoa; phylum Mollusca; class Cephalopoda; order Sepiida; family Sepiolidae; genus Euprymna; species Euprymna scolopes. The sequence goes on along the minus strand of NC_136497.1, from coordinate 103,538,049 downwards.
TATGAGTCCAATTCAAATCAAATCAAATATGGGAATGTTCAAATGTGATATAGTGCTGATTATGAATCATACCTTTTTAATGCCCCAAAGTAGGAATATTCATTAATTGATATTTGTTATAATTTCACAAAATTGGATGTGTGTTAATCTTTGCGAAGGGCTATGTTTTGATCATAAATTCTAATGATAGGTTGATGAATCCTGTACACGCAAATACATAAATAATATGTAAATTTATGGGAATGGAGGGTACCATGGTTTTGATTGTCTATCATGCAGATTATTTAATTTGTTTATGATGTATTTTCGTCTTATTACGGAGGTTCGTCATCTTTAATGTAGGTCGTCATGAGACGAAGAATGGAAAAGACTAATTGATAAGAGTGTGCTGCATTTTTTGTTTCCTCTGATCTGATAATGTAGCAATATTAGATGCTGAGTGTCTAAAAATAAAGTTTAAAATTTGAAATTGAAAATACCACATAGATACCTATAGCAGAAAAATGGAAAACTCCATTAAAAGTCAAAAATTAAATTTAGAAGTTTGTCTTACATGTTAAGGAAATTGCGCCATGGGAGGAAAAATGTCAAAAAAGAAAAGCGAAAGAGTTTCTGTTATTGGGAATTAGGCATCAGAGTGATTGAACATGGTTTCTGAGATTTTTACCACCCTGAAAGGAAAAATAAAGAACATCTTGATATAAATCATTTTGTAGATTACTTTAAAAAGTATACTCATTTACAGAGACATTAATGGAGTTATTTGTTGTTCTTTTTTATTGTTTTTATTAATTTAACCATTAAGAGGGTGACGAAAAAAAGAAAAACATCTCTGCAATTTATACTATCACTATTTCTGAGGACGTCGCTATTTCATGAACTAACTACTACATAACAACAAGAGTGACGAACAGCAGTTTTCTGTTTCACTTGTTACTTTAAAATAGTCATATGATATGCAACTAACATCACCTTTCTTGCAGCCATCGTTCTCACATATATATTTAATATTAATCCTTTATGGTAGGCGCAACTATCGTTCCCACATATCATCAAAATAAAAAATATCTACTTAATGGATTTTAATTGTTTGCCCTGACAATACATACCTATTAGGACTGTGTTTCAGACTATTAATGTAAACACCTCTGTCTGTTTTTACCCCATTTCATGTATCATGTTATATTCTGTCACTTTTATGTTTGTCTCAGACAAACCTTCTCTATGTACGATATATTATTAATTGTGATGGGAAATTAACATTTTATTAATTGTGTTGGGACATTAACATTTTATTAATTGTGTTCATCCTATGCAAATTAACCTGAGTTACTGTGCTAAAGCGCCTCTACGGGACTGTAAAACGGAAATATTCATTTATCATCATGAAAATAGGTTACTGTTGTTTAAATCAATAACACAACAAAGTATTTCAAAATACACTATGTATCATAACGATGAAAGGCGCAAAGTTTAAAACGTGTACGCATTGTTCAATTATTTTTAAACACTTCATAATAAAATTATATTCATTGGTTTATATATATATATATATATATATATATATATATATATATATATATATATGTATATATATATAAAATGAAAATTACAATTGAATTTACCAAAATGATCCAAGATGGTAAAATTAAAGTAAATTATAAATATTAAAGAATTAATATTTGTAAAATTATCTCAGCCAGATATAAAAGCTCGATAAAACTGTTTGCTCATATATATATATATATATATATATATATATATATATATATATATATATATATATATATATATATATATATATATATATGAGCAAACAGTTTTATCGAGCTTTTATATCTGGCTGAGATAATTTTATAAATATTAATTCTTTAATATTTATAATTTACTTTAATTTTACCATCTTGGATCATTTTGGTAAATTCAATTGTAATTTTCATTTTATATATATATATATATATATATATATATATATATATATATATATATATATATATATATATATATATACGTTAGCGACGAAACAGAGAGAAAAAGAAAATGTTACACACAACTACCTCTCGTTAGCTATCGACGTCACATTCTTTTTTGTTTTTAATAATAAAAAATATTCATGTCAAAATAAAGATCACACACTCTATATTAATGCAAATTGATTTGCTGATAATGTTAACTATTTATATGAATAAACGCGAATGTTTTTGCTTTTTTAAGACAAAATTCAGTCGTTTCGTCTGCACGTTTTTGTTTTTATTCTGATCATCAAACAACATGACTATCAAAAAAAAACATTTTTAGTTATAGAAGGCAATAATAAAGTATAACCATACATTTACCGAATTCTCTATCACATTATTCCAGTCTAATAATACTGAACCAACAGTGGCACATCGTCGCAATAACTTATTCATTCTTTCACTATTTCTGCTTTCCTCCCTTCTTGACATCAACTACTGTTTTTTTTTTTTATTTCACCTTACACATTTACAGATTTAAACCTATTTTTAAGGCACTGGATATGACCTTAAACTATATCCGATGGTGAGGCCCCAGCTTGCGAGCTTTGGGGAGTGTGGAGACACCCTTTAATTGCCATTGCTCCCAGGTCCACTCTGACCCGGAGTGGTAGTACCTGTTAGGGTCCCAATTATGGGTTAAATATAAACCGACTTGCAAATACATATTCTATTTAAAAACATTTCTTCAAAATCACCGGATTCGGCATTAAATAACTTGAAAAGGGCTGATATGCCGTAAAACAACCTATTTTAAATATTCTATAACTTTACACATTTCATGTTAGTTTATAATAATTAGACTAGCATCTGGAGCGGAGAAATAAGAACAATGATAGATTATTTGTTACTTTTTACAATATTTTATTGTCATAAATGAATGTTTTTATTATTATTCGTCTAGAAGGGAGGGTGGAATATTATTGATTAGTTGAGATATTCCTAACCATACATGATTTTTAATAATCAACTATAAAATTGTTACTTATTGGGTCACTGTTTGAACTCGGGTTACATTGTCTGAATCAGAAAATAGTGAATTAGTAAAGCCAGTTAAAAGTTCTCTCTACCTAACTATACGTTAAATAATATTACTATTCTCGTCGATATTCCCTTTTGTTTATAATAAACTATTCCAATTTTTCAAATTCTTTCTTTTGTCATAATCTTCGAATAAAGACAGAGAGAGAAAGAGTATAATGACACAAGAGTTATATACAGCTTGAAACCAAGAGCAGCATGTCTCACAACATACAATGACAGCGGTTGAGAATGATAGATAGAAACTTAGCAAAGTGTTGGACGATGAGTTGATTGCAAATTTCATCTAATAAGTTTTTTCAAACATGAATCAATCTCAAAACAGGAATATTTTAGAATGTATTTTGTCTGATTAAAATATATAATCATTGATTAAATCAGTATAATAATAGATTCTATTTCATTGATTATATTTACTTCTGCTTCTTCCAATTTAACACCAAACAAGAAATTGTAAGTCATCCAAGAATTACATATGAACCTAACCATCGACCGTCTTACACCTAGCATGGCATATGAATATCGGCTGAAGTTTTATCAACATTGCAAGTTACAAATAACTTGTAAAAAAAATTATGGTTTCACGCGTCACATGAATTCCAATCAGAACTCCCATCGTTTCTGAGATAGTATCAGTATGAAGTTTGCAACTTTTGTCATTATAGAAGTAGACTGCTGACTTGCCAGACATTGTGACACCGAACCCATGGAGTGACTGCTGAAAGGTAATCGCCTGCACATCGGCATGAAAATGGGGCAAAGCTCAAAGAGATTGCGACAGATAATAGTTTCTAATACTAAGATTTACCAACAAGTTGTGCTTGTGTGTGTGTGTGTGTGTGTGTGTGTGTGTGTGTGTGTGTGTGTGTGTGTGTGTGTGTGTGTGTGTGTGTGTGTGTGTGTGTGAATCGATGTGTCTGTTCGTGTGCGTGATTAACATCACTGATTTTCAAATAAACTATCGGCTTTCCATGTCAGTTTAAAGAACTTGTCTGTCTAGCTGAACTGAAGAGTTCTGATACAGCTATGGTATATATAAAGTAATAAAAAAAATTCTTTCAAATTAGGAACCTCAAGATTTTGGTCATTTTAAATTTCATGGACATCTTACAAAAGGCTGAAATTTAAATCACATAAATATTCTGAATTTGTTCTTTAAACTTAAATTTATCTAATATAGAATAGATGATGTTAATCGGATTCGCAGTTGTATTGCTAGTATCGCATGCGATGAAGATCTGACATGCTAATAAATGGATTAGTACTTTTATATTTCAATATCGATTTAAGTCGCGTGATTCGACCTTCATAAATGATGTCTTCAGACAAAACAGTTCACATTTTATTTGTTTCTATCACCCGTTCGATTTACATTGGAACATTTTGAAAACATTGTCATTATTATTCTTTTCCATAATCATTTTTCATAACAAAACTGGATTTTTTTTGCATATTACAATAAAAATTACAATTAGCAAAAACTCAGTGTTTTACTGGTTTTAAATAACAAACTTCGTTCCATTGATTTTTTTTTCATGCATTGGGCCTTACTACTAATGTATCAACATCCATGGAAAGCTGGGCTACATTTAAAACTTAATAAACTCTGAAGTATTTATACGATTTTAAAATTAAAAGCAAATAATTATATAACTCTTATTTTATTCACGAAAACACACAAGTTAATTTGGAATGACAATTAGTATTGCTAATAATTATAATGAATTATAATGTAGTTTTATAAATCAATTAAAAATTTTAAAAAAACTGTATCTTGCATAAACATTTTTCATTATTCTACTCTTGGCCCTCCGATAACTCCACTCACACAAAAAATTATAACCAGCCTGATCATTTTATTGATAACGCCTGGATAAATTTAAAAGTTAATAAGTCTCTAAATTATTTCTATCATTTATAAATGAAAAAATTATGGTTTCGAAATTAGCAACTCTTATTCTTACTACTAGGAAGTCAACAATAATATGGCGTGTGACTTCCAAACGTCGGGGTTATTAATATGTAGCGTGGTCCTTAGCTTTGGTAGAGGCCATCTTGAAGCATCTTTGTGTATAGCCAAGAACCACATTGACATTCACTATGAATTGGGGTATTAATGTTATGTTTTAGTAAAGGAAGAAAATGGAGAATATAAAATGAAATAAAATGAAACATTGAAATAATACAAGAGTCACCAGGTAACAACGACGATCTAAAACATAAAAAAAACTTTTATAAAAGAGAATTTGAAGAAATAGGTAATTTTATAAAACATTTTATACAAGAATCCGAATATAAAATTTATTTTTCAACAATGAAAATGTTCATAGTTTTACAAGTTGACAAGTTGAGTAAATAGTTTCAAATCAAAACGTTCATTATGTGAATATGTGTGTATTTGAGCATTCAGCAGTGTTGTATTATGTATGTGTGTAAATTTTCTTTGTTTTTGTAGTGCATATATATGTCTGCACGAGTGATGAAAGGCTGGATACGTGAGACATTGAGCTCTTTCACACTGCTATCTCAGGGCCAAAAGCCGGAGTGGGGTGTTGGGTAGGTCTCTTTGCATTTTTTTCATTGAGTCAGCCACAGGAAATTTCTCAAACAGATTTTCTTGACTTGTCTTATAGGAATTTCTAAGTTCAAACGGATTACTTCATTCGCGTATAGGTGTTACTTTTTGAGGTTTGGAAACATTTCATTAGCTAAAAATACTTTTGAGTTTACATGCCCATGTCAAAATGTCAAAAGTTCTTTGATTTGGGAAGTGAGGAAGAAAGTAAATTCCAATAATGTGGAGAAGGAAAGATGGCCATTTGCTTTTCAACATTGTAATGCTATCGCTCGAGCGGAATTCCAGTACCCCATCCGCGTAGCTAACCCCAAAAGATTCATCTCCTAGGTCAAGAAAGGTGGGATTAAATCCGTCAGCTAATTGCTAAATCTAATAGAAGTGTTACTATAATTCCTATGAAACCTGATTATATTAGTTGTACATCTACTAGTAGATATCACAGTATATATATATATATATATATATATATATATATATATATATATATATATATATATATATATATATGAATGATAGATTGAATGTAAAAACAAAGCAAAAGACGAAAACACTAATTGTTTTGATTAAGATTAGTTTTCGAGCAATAAAAAGTAGCAATTTGCTTTAATTCCTGATTGTTGAGGAAAAATGTGAAGTCAGAAATTGAAACTAGCTAAGATCAGAGTAATAGCATTTGTCCATGGAAATATGGTTGATATGAAGCCAGTCTGGAGAAGACGGTTGATTCATCATTTTTCAGCAAGAGTTCGAACCAAAGAACTGAAACCATAATTAGACCAAACTTAAAGACGGAGAACCACCATAATCAACTCATGATCAGCAAAGACATTCCCTAGACATTGTAAAGAAATTATCAAGAAATAGCCAGTAACTTGGAAAGGCTTGCTACATTCAATCCGTCCGATAGACTACTCCAGAAAAGGGAATAAATTATAACCAGCCTGATCATTTTATTGATAACGCTTGGGAGGCGAACCCCCCCCCCTGTCTCTAAAGCAGTTATGTCTGCGATGAGGCATAGGACAGGACTAACAACGAAAGCAAGAGAGAAGAAATAACAGCTTGCGTGACCATAGCGTGACCATAGCGTGACCATAGCGTGACCATAGCGTGACCAGCATATTTGTGCACTGATTCTGTTTTTTTTTTTTTTTTATGTGAGACAACATGCGAAGTTGTATCTTTAAATAAACAGATATTTATTTATTTAAAGTTTAATATTTTCCGCTTATAAAAAAAGCCTTCCTCAGGATTATTTAACAAAAAACAATAAATTATATTAGTTTTCTTTTCTTTTTTCTTCTTTTATGTGCCATGGTGTCGTTCTGGCACGTTGGTTATATGTTGTAAATCTGGTGGACGGTGATGTTCGTGCGCTAGTGTGAAGTATGAGTTTTAGTAAGATCCACTTTAAGAAGCACACGGACAAGGATGTTTGATATGTGAGATTAGAAGAACGGTGACGAGCGAAGTTGTATCTTTAAATAAACAAGAAAGACAAAGACAAAGAAAAAGAAAAAGGAAGGAACTGAAAAACAGAGGAAGGGAAAAGGGGGTTAGCGTGATTTCATAGTCATAAGAAATGGGAGGAGGGAACAAATTGAAATCATCTATGAATAAGGTAAGGAAACAGTTAAAAACCTTGAGTTTTGTCTACCGTAGAAAAAACATTAAGAAAGAAAAATGTCAGCTGAAGGGGTAGGGGTGGATAAAAACACAAGGTTTCCAGTCAGGAAGACACATACTTATATGCGTATCAGTAACTTAAAAGGCCAAACAAGTTCGTTTTATGTGTCCATGGGACCCCTAGACTCGGCAAACATGACTGACCTAGTTAGCCTGTACAACTTATATAATATTACTAAGAATATTGACGTGAACACTAGATGCTTCTACAGAGATAATGGCCTTATGGTTGTAAAAATGTCTAACGGCCCAAAATGTGAAAATTTAAAGAAAAAAACTCAGAAAATTTAAAAGAATTAATCTTAAAGTTGATATTAACTCTTATTTGAAAGTGGTGCATTTCCTCGATGTTACCTCCAATCTGATAAAACAATCCTACAAACCATATAGAAAGGACAACGCTAATCCATTGATATGTTCACCCAACCTGAAACTGGTGATTAAATATATCCCAAAATCTATTAGTAAAATAATTAATGACAATTCATCGAACAACCAAATCTTAGATGTCCATAAAAACGTTTATAATAAATCCCTTAAAGATAGTGGATATAAAACACTCAGATAGTGTATACCAAGATATTATCAAATTAAAATAATTCAGACAACAGGAAAAGGAAAATCATCTGGTTTACCCCTCCCTATTATCGCATGGTTAAAACAAACATAGGAAAAAATTTTCTTAATCTTATTAATGTACTTTTTCCACCAAAGAACATTCTCCATAACAGTTTTTAACAAAAAAACTCTCAAATTAAGTAATAGTTATAGCGATAACCTCGAAACAATTATAAAAAAAGAACTAGTAAAATATTAAATAGCAACCAAGGGCCAAGTGTATCTGAACTCAATAATGCTAGATCTTGTAATTGCTTAAACAAGCCTGGATGCCTACTTAAACGCAATTGCTTAGTCAAATCTGTGATATATAAAGCAACCATCACAACTGAAGAACATTTCAATGTAAGTAAATACTATATTGGCATGGCTGGTAACCCTAACCTTCAATGAGAGGTTGTCCGGTCATAAATATTCGTTTAATGATCCAAAATACAAGAACCGAACATCACTCGCCACATACTATGGAAATTTAAAAGATCAAAACTAATACTAGTTGTTAAATAAGACATTCTTAGGAAAACAAGCATATGCGAACTCATTAACTCACTTTGATACCTTTGCTTGAGCGAAAAATTGTTTATTTAGGAAAGAGATAAACTCCTGTATAAGAAAATGAAACCTCTATTAACTGTGGACACTATAAATCCCATCTTCTTAGCCAGTTTGATTTCCTTTACCAACTTTGTTCTATCTTTATATTTATTGTTACTTCATTTTTCATTCTTGCACTATTATGAACTACATAATACGCAAAATTGTGTGTTGATTACTTGTCATTTTTTAATGTGGATTATGTTACATACTTTGCCTCTCCTCTTATCACCTTCTAATATAATGCAGAGGAAAAAAATATATATATACAGATTGAAAAAGGAGTGTATATCTCCGAAATATATCTCTCTCTTTAAAAATAAACATTCGTTTATTTTATAAAGGTAAAAAAAATTTGGCTTTAAAGTGTTTAATGTAACACGTCTCTTATTTGATTTTCAAATTTCACTAAACGCTTTTAATGGATGCACCTACCCAGACTATATATATACTAGCATTTCATATGGAAACAATTTTGGGTTTACTGTAAATTTTTACGCAAATATTATTCAAGTGTAAATCATATAGAATATCTGCATGAATATAATTACACGTAATAGTTAACTAAAGATGATTATCCCATAAAAAAACAGAAAAAACGAATTGGGAATTAATTAAAATGAATATTTAAAAGAATATGCAAATTAGCTAGATCTTTTGATAGTGAATGCAATTCCACAATCCATATATAAGAAAATTGTATTTTCTTTTAAAATAAATAGAAAAGAGGGTGTTGAATATGAATATCAATACACACAAAAGTAAAACGAATTTATAGGAGTATATATATATATATATATATATATATATATATATATATATATATATATATATACTAGCATTTGCGCCCGGCTTTGCCCGAGTGTTTGGAGGTGTATGTTGAGCAAAAAAATAGCGGTACATATTTTTAACTTTGACCCCTATTATGACCCCTTAACATTTATTGTTTGGAGAAATCAAGTTATTAAGTAAGGTTCATGTCCAAGGAACCTATATCTAAAATTTCAAGTGTTTAGACCCAAAATTTTCGGAGGAGTTTGGTAGAGTTCTTAAAGGTCAAATCGTTGAACTTTGACCCCTTACCAGCCAAATTTCTGGCCGAAGAACGATCACAAAGATTTTCCCAAATCTCAGTACCCTGTATATCAAATTTCGAGTAAGTAGACTAAAAATTGACAGAGTTATTGTGTAGGAAAATGTACACAGAAACACAGACACGTTCACTTTTATAGATATCCTAGCATTTCAGCCCGGTGTTGCCCGGGTGTTTGGGTGTGTTGAGCAAAAAAAGAAAAAGAAAAAAGTGGTAGTAGGAAGGCAGGCTCGAACCCATACCGCGAAAGAAGGAAAGAACGGGAAAAAAACCTGACGTCTTTGCTGTTACGACCAACGCCAAACCGGAAGTGACGTAGGTTTAAATTAAGGCTAAAGAATCGAAAGGAGAGGATGACTTTCCAAAATATCGGCGAAAAAAGCGACCACCCCTGTTGAAAAGTGCACAGTTTAAGGTGAAGATATTAATGGTTTTAGCCAATTTTTCGGTATTTGTCGTCTGAAGGGTCGAGCTTAAAAACGATACTTATCTTGTGAAAAACTTTCGCCTCTGTCGAAAGTTTTAGGCAGACATGCAAACAAACATACATACATTTATATATTGGTAACTTAAAATTTTCTAACCAAACCGATTAAAAAGCTTGCCCTATCTCTGAATACCCTTTATGTAAAATTTAAAATGTTTGGACGAGAAATTGTCTGAGTAATTTGGTAGAGATCGCAGAGGTCAGTCTTTTTTTAACTTTGACTCCTATTATGACCCCTTAAAATTTATTGTTTGGGCCTCAAATTAAGTCATTAAGTTAGATTCAGGTCCAACAAACCTATATCTAAAATTTCAAGTGTTGCGACATAAAATTGGCGGAGGAGTTTGGTAGAGTTTTCAAAGGTCAAATCTTTGAACTTTGATTCCTTGACAGCAAAATTTCTGGCTGAAACGAATTACAAAGATTTTCCCAAATCGCAGTACGCTGTATATCAAATTTCGAGCCCGTAGACTTAAAATTGACAGAGTTATTGCATAATGAAATGTACACACACGGACACACAGACACACAGATACACACACAGACACGTTCACTTTGATATATATAGATATACTAGCATGGGTGCCCGGCGTTGCCTGGGTGTTTGGAGGTGTATGCTAAGCAAAAAAACAAAACAAAAAACGGTAAATTTTTTTAAACTTTGACCCCTATTAAGCCTCCTTATTCTTTATTGTTTTGGGCTCAAATGAAGTTATTAAGTTAGATTAATTTCCAAGGAATCTATATCTAAAATTTCAAGTGTTTAGACCCAAAATTGTCGGAGGTGTTTGGTAGAGTTCTCAAAGGTCAAATCGTTGAACTTTGACCCCTTAACAGCCAAATTTCTGGCCAAAAACAGATCACATAGATTTTTCCAAATCTCAGTACGCTGTATATCAAATTTCGAGTGTGTAGACTAAAAATTGACAGAGTTATTGCGTAGGAAAATGTACACAGATAGACACACAGACACACAGACACGTTCACTTATATATATATATATATATATATATATATATATATATATATATATATATATATATATATATACATATAAACAAGTAAATAAGGATTTTCATAAATATATCTGAATTTAGTACTTAAAAATTGCGAGTGCAAAGAATTTCTGGATCCATTTCTTCATTGCTGTTCATTGAACGAATCCTTATTTTTTTACCATAAAAGACTTGACACTTTCTATAAAGTTCTTTTCAACTGGTGATGTCCATTAAGGACGGCTGCCACTTTCCATGGATGTATTATTCGTCTCAATTTAACTCGTTTCCTATGTTAAGCAGAGGCACTTAACGTACTTGCACGCAGAAGCAAGCACCTATCTAATTACAGACACAAAACGCACATCGGTTTTAGCTCACCCTCATTTCTCTTCTCTCTCTCTCTTCTCTCTCTCTCTCTCTCTCTCTCTCTCTCTATATATATATATATATATATATATATATATATATATATATATATATATATATATATATATATATATATATTAGTGTTATTCACCCAGCATTGGCCGATATATTGCAATATGTATTGCAAGATATATTGTTGATTCTAGCTAGATAGTTTAGTTCCCCATAATCGAAAATTAGTTTTATCAATTTAAGTTTTATGCATGTTATGTAGTGCTATTTACCTGACGTTTCCCATGTGAAAATATACGTAAGTATTTATGAAAAAATAATTTTAAATATATTCATGGCGTTTCTGATTTTTGAGATGAGGATTGGTTATTTGTATTATTATTCATCGGACTACTGTTCTCTTCTTGAGTGTGATTTTCACAACATATTGGTCGATATAACCTTCGACCTTCTTCAGGTGTATCTTGTCGAACTTGAGAATGTTTCTGCCAAACTCAGGAATTTGGACGGAATTTCGAGCGGAACCCTTTATTTACTTCACGAGGATAGCGTGCTCTTGTTCAGTCAGCCATGACTGGATAGAGGTCCTAAGTAATTTGCAAATGTATATATCGGTCGCCTACACTGAGGATTGAACCTTCAACCTTCAGGAAAATATCACTTTTACAATTGATTTTTCCCAGTACTCTAACCACTATGCTATACGTCGAGAACATCACAAACATGACCTCCCACAACACCAACGCCAGCCTAATCGCTGCCATCTACCAAGTATATGACAAGCTCCCACTGGCACTTGTGAAAAAGGCATGCTCCCAGTTCCAGATCTGCATTGAATAAATCTACTACATAATCAAATTACCTGGATTCATTTTTTCAATAAAATAAATAAAATAAAATAAAGCTGCAGTGTTGTTTTCTTTAAAGCAACAACTTCACAATTCTACCCTGTATATTCTGGCAATGATGGAATGGTCTTAAAATGGAAGACTCTCCCGTATATTTTGATATATGAGGTCTTGACAACTTAAACATGTTTAATTCGATGAAGTATGCCTACATCTACTCAATCATAAATTGCATCCGAGTTCTGCAAGAGATCTGCAAACAAGCCAACAATGGAGGCAAGAATGAAGATTACACGAATAATCGGCTGGGATACTTGTAGATGTTTTGGTTATTTCACGTCTAACGCACAGTTGGTTAATTTAAGTTTCATAGAACTGCCTGATGCCCCTGTGACGGGCAGATCTGCATTCATTTCGTTTAGAAGCAATTCATTAAAAATCATGAAAAGAAATATCTGCACATGTCATATTTTTTTCAACTTGTCCTTAAATCAAGGCAGAAGTCTACCCACATTCTGCTGTCAACTGGTGAGCTCGCCATACATCACTTGCTTTGGTATCTGGTCGTCTTCCATACGCAAGATGTATCATGCCCAACGTAGCTGTGATTGCATAAAAAAGCTTTAAATTCTGCCAATACCGCAGATTGTCAGACCAAAAGCCTTGCAAGCAGCAGAAAACCTGTCTACAAGCAGCTGTGCTTCCTCCTGAGAGGTTACACAAAGTGAAACCTCTAAAGTGCAAAGTGCAAACAAAAGGTCCCTAATGGCAGTTTGTCGAATGAGGGTCTTAGCTTTGAAACGCTGCTGGTTAAAGACACCACCACTTGTTCTGAATTTGAACTCTACACCTGTATCTATATCAGCAAAAGCATATTTCAGTATAACTGAAAAGAACAAAGCAAACAGCTCAGGGACCATTACGCAACCTTGTTTGGTACCATTTGTCACATTGAAAGTTTCCGAAGACTCTCCATTTGAAACAACAGATGCCTTCATTCCATCATGGAAAGACATGATTACATTCAGCATTCAGTTGTCAGATATCATCAGCCTTTTTAAAACCTTCCAGAGAGCTACAAGTTGACTGTGTCAAAGGCCTTTGTAAAGTCAATGAAGACCATCAACAGCTCCTCATTCTTCTCACAAACCTTTTCAGCAACCTGGCGGAAGCAAAAGATCATATCATATCCCGACCAGCACGAAAACCACACTGAGATTTGGGGTAGATGTCGTCAACAAGATCTTTGACTATTCTGTTGAGAATAAGTCTTGCAAAGATCTTCCCTACAATTGATAAAAGTGAGATGCCACAATGGTTGTCACAGATTTTTCCATTGCCTTTCTTTTTATACAGGTTGAGGAAAAAGCATGCTCCCAGTTCCGAACCCGTATAAGGGCGGTGATCGAAGCTGAATGCGATTGCATTGAATAAATATAAGCTCTACTACATAATCAAGTTATTTGAATTGATTTCTTTAATAAAAGATTTAAAATAATGCTGTAGTGTTCTTTTTTTTTTTTTTTTTTTTATTACATTTTCACCCCAAACAAGGCAAATTGCCACTTTGGTGTAGGGGGCTACTATCAGGGGAAACACTACTGTGGTACTATGTAGGGATTTGGGCAGCAAGGTGTCGGTTCACCTTACACTTGAACTTCTGCACGTCAGTACTGTTGGGGAAGCAGGGACCTGGAATGGAATTCCAGAGTCTAGCGGTTCTGGGGAAGAAACTATTGGAGTAAAAAGATCTTTTACATCTAGGGATCTCTACAGTGTGGGGGTGGGATTTAGCAGCCTGTCGGTTTTGTCGAGGGTGCTCACGTCGTGGGGGCACAAGTGATTGCAGTTCGTCAGAGCATTCGCCACTAAAATACTTGTAGAAAAGGCAGAGGGATGCAACATTTCGTCGATGGGACAGAGGCTGAAGCTTAGATGCCAGTTCAGGGCCTATCAGGTTTGCGACTCTCTTTTGAACCTTGTCAAGGAGCGAGAGACTAGTAGCAGATGCACCAGCCCAGATGTGGCAGCAATACTCCATACATGGGCGAATGGTGGCCTTATAGAGGTACAGGATACTTTCGGGTGTTAGTAGTTTTCTAGCACGGTAGAGAGAGCCCACCTTTCTTGCAGCGGCCCTGGCAATGCCTTCAATGTAATTGTTCCAACTCATGTTTCCTGTGAACGTTAGGCCAAGGAGTTTGAAAGATGGACTCTCAGATAAAGAGTCGTTGGCCATTGCTATGGGTGGTAGAGAGGGTTTCTTGTAATTATTGAATGAAACTAGTTTAGTCTTGGCAGCATTGAACGCGACCAACCACTTTTGTCCCCATTCCACTACAGATTGGAGGTCTTCCTCTAGTGTTTCTGCCATTTCTTTAGAAATGTGTTCATTCGTCTTCCTGTCGTGCCTGCCATAGAGTGTAGTGTCATCAGCATATATACCCATCTCAGAGGCAATGTTGTCGGGGAGGTCATATATGAATATCAGGAACAATAGAGGTCCAAGGATAGAACCCTGGGGCACCCCCACATTTATATCATATTGTTTAGATGTACGACCGTCGAGGACAACCTGGATTTTTCTCTTATCTAAGAAGGATTTAATTATGTTAAGTATTCTACCAGTGATACCGTATGATCTGATTTTACTGAGGAGACCCTCATGCCATATCCTGTCAAAAGCCTTAGATATATCTAGAGCTACCGCTCTGCCCTCCCCCGCTTTGTCCAGTGAATGGTATATACGTTCAGAGATCACAGTTAGGATGTCTGCTGTGGAACGGGCTTGTCTAAATCCATATTGTTTGTCAGTCAGTAGTTTAGCATCTGTAAGATGATGGACTAGAGCATGGTTAATTATTGTCTCAAATATTTTGGCAAAAAGTGGGAGGAGGCTAATGGGGCGATAATTTGATGGGTCTGTCCTTTCGCCAGAATTCTTGAATACTGGTACAACAGAAGCAGTTTTCCAACAGCCCGGAAAGCAAGCTTCATTAAGGCATTTGTTGTAGAGTTTGGAGAGAACTGGAGCTACTTCGGCTGAGCACTGAGTTCTTTTCTTAAAGGCGACAACTTCATCGTTCCACCCTGTATATTCGGCAATGATGGATGGTCTTATATATATATATATGTTAGAATTTTAAGAATAAATTATATATATGTGTATATTTATGCATATATATATATATATATATATATATATATATATATATATATATATAGTCCGTTGATTATACCAACATTTTTGCTTACATATGTGCATACATGTTTCAGTGGAGTCCCAATTTATAGACAACACTTCATCAGACCAAAAACGAATCAATATCAATTCTTTATTGGTCTGACGAAGTGTTGTCCCTAAATTGGGACTCCACTGAAACATGTATGCACATATGTAACCAATAATGTTTATATAATAAACAAACTATATACCATCTCTATCATGCATTGAGCACTCCTTAATAACCACTTAAGTTCCACTGGATTTACCTCTGGGAAACTAACCTATACAACCGGTATGTGTGTGTGTGTGTGTGTGTGTGTGTGTGTGTGTGTGTGTGTGTGTGTGTGTGTGTTAGTCTTGGAAGGATTAATCGGAATCGGGATCGAAAAAATTGGAAGTTTATGGAGTATCAGAATCAATATCAGAAACGGAAAACAATAATTAACACCTATAAGTGTATTTTTATATTTGCAGAAATATATGCGCCTATTAAATGGATTTTTATAGTAATTCGACACCCCTTACACAAAAAAAAATATTTTTAGAAAGTTTGGACTCGGTATTGTATCAAAATTGGGAATTTAGAACAGGGAAAATCTTCTCATCAGTCATACATACATGCATATAAGCCCTGTGTATCGCTTTATTATGTTTTTAAATTTTGAAATTGCCATAAAACGCAGAGAAGTGAAATTTGGTACACTGAAAGTGCATAACAAGGTGACTTATTTCCCTAATTTTTGTGGAATTTGACCAAAGATTTTGAAAGTTATGCCATTTTTCTATTTTTTTGGTAATTTTAAGTGCGTATCACTTTATTGCAAGTGTCTAAAAATGTATATTTTCGGTAATAAAACAATATTCTAATGTCATATTTCTATTTATATGAAATAAAAAAAAACATATCCAGTAACAATATTAACCAAAAATAAGAGCGAATTTCACATTATTTTGTTTAAGGAAATATTTATTTATCAACATAACTCCCATGCTTCAAAACCACTTTGAATAGCCTCTTGACAACTGATGATGTCAATCGAAAGATTTGAGATGTGATTCTATAGGAAACTTCCAAAATCTTCCTCCAAAGTTCATCCTTCGACGAAAATTGAACACCGTCATAAACATTCATCTTTATTATTGACCAGAGCTGCTCAATTGTGTTTATATCTGGAGAACAAGATGGCCATATCATCAAACTTTCTCCATTAATACCTAATGACTTAAGGGCGCATTTGCCTTGGTTGAGTGAGATGGCGCATTGTCGGACATAAAAATCAATTTGCAGTGACATGCCAATGGATGGTCATCAAGCCATGATGACAAATGCTCATTTAAAAATAAAACATAAGACTCCCCAATTAGTTCATCGCAGATTATTCCAACCCAAAACATGACACCTCCACTTCCCTATTGACGACGGAATCGATAAAGGGTAGGGAATCCAAGAGGACTCTAAAATTTGGCCCACCACTCTGGTCATCAAGGGTTGCTCCGGCCTCATCGATTAAAAGAACATTTTCAAAGCTGGTTTTCATGCATTTCTAAGCCCAAGCCAAACGTTTTTCCTTATGAGTTTGGATTAAAACAGGTTCTGCTATGGGCTTAATGCTTGTTGCAATTTCGTTGCAGCATGTCTTTCTTGACAAAGAAGGTATTCCAGCCTTGTCAAATATAGCAGCACTGTTGCTGCACGGCTGCTTGATAAGTTGATGACGAATTTTTCTGACATCATGAGCAAAAACTGACTTTCTTGGGTTTTTGTTCTTCCTGCCTTTGATTTTTTTAGATTTTCAACGAATGAAGACAACTTACTTTGATCTCTTCCAGGCTCCTTGACTAGAGGCAAACTTTCTGCAAGGCCGCAATAACATGTTCCTTTTTACTAGCTGTCAATCGACCCTTTCTAGGTATTTTGGGAGACCTGCAATAAAGTGATACACACTTGAAATTACCATGAAATAGAAAAATTAGCATAATTTTCCAAATATCCACAAAATCAGGGAAATACGGCACGTTATGCTCTTATAGTGTACCAAATTTCACTTCTCTCCGTTTCATAATAATTTCAAAATTTAAAAAATATTGATCTGTGACGTGACCGTACCAAGGAGCAGTAGGGCTCCCCATTTGGGGTAGGTTGAGACTCCCGAGGCTCTGGAGAATGCAGGGCAGCTGTGCATGTGTTATTTGTTTAGTATTATTGTATGCCTGGGCATCAGCAGCTGACCTTGCTGAAAGGAAGATTAAAGTTATAAATTTTATTATTTGTATGAAACCGACATACACATTTTATTGTTTGGTGGAAAACTGGCAACTTATGTCACTTTGAGAATAGGTAACGGAAATTGAGGTTATAAACTAAACCTTTTGGGGTCCTGAGAAATCAGCAGACCGCAAGCACACAGGGATTCTCCTGACATGACGTAGCCAGTGGTGATTGGTCTAGAGCAACCTATCCTACCCCGATACCTAAGTGAATCCCCGCACCAAAATCCTCAGTTGGAGAGAGTTGGAGAGAGTGGGAGCTGAGTTCTGAGCGAATCTAGTCCTAATGGAAGAGTCATCGCCACCCTCTCTTTCCGTTCGTCACCACCGCAAAAACTGAGAGTAACTAAATCTACTTGGAACTCAATAGTGCTTGTTAAAAATCAACCACTGAACAATTGTATATGTGTATATCATATTTTGTATATCTAACTTGAATTAACCAAGTAGAATAGAGATATCTGAGTCTGTCTTTCTTTTGCATGTATGAAAATCTATTCACTTTCAGCATGACAGTGGCATATCAACCTGAAGGTGAAATCGACTCCGACCAAATCTATCAACGAAATCCTGCTGCACAAGCACGATGCATATGTGACAAGGAGATCCCCATTAGGGATCGCTGATGGTTCACATCTGGTTGCCGGTGACTCAGACAGGTCAGAAATTTGCAATAAAGCGATACACAGGGTTTATGAGGCACAGTTTATTTTATAGATGCTGGCTAAGGAAGAAGTGCCCTTTGTGGGGGTAAAGTGGGGAAGGCGTTTTTTGTTGAATAAATCCTTGATTATTAAAGCAGTGGACATCAGTATATTTAGTTCAGTTGTGAATTGTTTTTGTAAGGCGGTAAGATTGGTATAAGTGGAGAGTATGATAAAAGATTTGTTTTTATTCAACTTTTCAATGTTATTTGACGTTGTTGTAGGTAGAAATTTGTGTAGTGTTAGTCTGTTTTTGCTGTGAATATTAAAAGGTTTGCATTTAGTGTTTTGAATGGTTATTTTAAATCTGTTAATGTGCTCTCAATACAGAAGTAGGTGAGGCTGCATGTCGGAGAACTCTAAGGAACGATCCTACGATCATTCCAGATTTTATTCTGCTGTTGTGGTGAGAGTAGAAACACATATGAGGTAATTTTTGTTCATAGAAGTTTAAGTCATCCTAGATGTTGTAATGAGTAATTTCTAATTTAGAGTTAGAGGAAATAGTGTGTTCAATTTTATTGAGTTTGTCGACAATATCAGGGAGATAAATATGATGTGGACAGATAAGGAGCCTGTCATCAAAAGTAGTAAGAATTTTTAAATATCTTGGATTTGAGGCTTCGTTTTCTAAAAGTTCCAAGAAAAGAGGGGGCAATTTATGGATAAAGCGAACCCTTGTTTGTATAATTTGCTGGTAAAGTTTAATTAATCAGTGATTATATAGTGTATTTAATATTTGGATGAAGAGTCGATGAAAAGCGATTTGATATCTAGATTGGTCATTGTAATGTTTTTCATATTGGTGTTTTGAAGTCTTTGTAACGGACTATGTTTTTTTATGAAAGCTGAACTGATGGGATCGAAGAAAAGGAGAATCATTTCTGCTAATTTTCCGGCTTCCTATTATTGTAAAATACCCTTACACGAAACTATTTCCATCATTTCATTCATTATAAACTATTTTGTCTTAAATTTATTTGATTTTGGTATAGAGCTTTGTTTTCATTTGTATGCTTGAAGAGATAAATCCCAAATATAGTAGACATTACGGCTTTCTATAACTAAAAATAAAGTTCAATTGAAAAAAAAAGACATGCTTGCTGAAAAGTTAATCTCTTGATTCTCTTCTCTGACAACAATGCCCAGTAAGAAATTGGAAATTACTTCTTCATTTAGTACTAACGTTCGTTGATAGACAAACTCAATTGTTTCCTTTCTGATATAGCAAGCCCAAATGACACAAGTTTCACTTATAACCGCCGAGGAGATTATTCCCATCCACAAAGAAAATCAATTTCTTTCAGGAATAGTTTTATTCGACAGATTCTTAAAATAAGATTAAATGAACCAGAACAAGTGATTTGGACTTTTTGACATGAAAATTGCATTAAAGTTCGATCTGGAAGTTCACCGGATTTGCAGGTCAGGAAGCTGGTATTAACGATGGAATCTTAATAATGTTGTACGATTGAAATGATCGGTTTTAGATTTACTTATCAATTTGAGCATTCTAATTTTCTATATGATATCTTCACGTATTACATAATCAATTCCTATCATAATGAAGTTAAATGATTTATTGAAAATCAAAATGATATTAAATAATTTGCTTTTGTGGTCTTGGTAGGAGGTTGTTAGAGAAAAGGGAAGACAGAAGTAGTGAGAGTAGAAGAGATATAAAGTGATTAACTTTGTATGCTGGTTGTTAAAGATAGGGAGAAGTATATATGTAGAAAGGCGAAGAAAGAGAAAGAATGATGGAAGAAGAAATGTAAAAGTAGATTAAGAGAGGAGTGAGCGGAATGTATGCGAAATGGAAGATCGGAAAGAAGAAACCAACACGTAGAAGTACGATTGGGAATGCGAAAGAAGGTAAAATGAAAAAGAAAGTGCGAAAGAAAGTATAAGACGTGGGAGAAGAAGGATAGAGAGTGGATATGATAGAACAAGGCCTCTTGATTTTCTGACCAACATCTGTCTGGTCTAAGTTGAGTTCGACAAAATCAAATCAAAATGTAATTAGACTGCGTTGCTATGGAAGTGAAGATGCTAACCGAAAACTGTTTAAGAGAAGGAAGCGGAATGAAAAGCGGTTTTCACAAAGAGGAAATTGCAGTGTTTGTTTCTTGAATTACATCTCCTTTTTTTCACTGGAAACCATTTTAATGCAATAAAAAGAAATACAAGTCGTAAAAGACGTAGGAATCATCAACCGACGAAAATACTATTTCAAACAGAAGCATGACAGTCCAAGGAAATGCCATTACAAATATATATATCTAACTTACCATCGAAAATTCTATTCAAAGCTTAAACATGATAAACTAACCAATGTGCTACTTCAAACATTAATAACCATTGAAACTTCTATTTAAACATGGCAGATAAATCAAATACCACTTGAGACATAATTGTAACAATTCACAAAAAATGCTATTTCAAATCTCAGCATGACGGACAACCAAAGAAAATACTTAAAACATAAGTCTAACAAAGAGTAATGAATCATTGAAAATTCTATTCAAACTTAAGCATAGCAGAAGAACCAAAATGATATTCAAATGTATGAGTAACAGAGCAATGAAAATTCTATTTCAAACGTAAGCATAACGTTCCCGAGTGGAATATGGACATTTGTCACACGATCCATGGGTACATTAGTTATGGAATAAATCTAGAAGTGAGTGTTGCTGATCTACACGATCTGGGAAGTGGACTAAGACAGTGACTGTCTTATGAAATGAGCTATAAGTGACCGTGGCTGTGGTAAGGAATGGACTATAAAGGAACTATATTATGTTCTGCTACCATCTGCATTTGTGTACCTTGTGAAACCAAGCCAACAACAACATATATATATATATATATATATATATATATATATATATATATATATATATATATATATGAATATGTGAAATTTACGTTATATATGAAAACCAAACAGGGGAAGATATAACATAGAAGAAATATTTGGAATCAAGTCTTTCCTTGCTGTTCTTTCAGATAATTCGAAACCATAGCAGCAAATTTTAGTTTCCCTTCAATCAATTGATGGTTTTAGGGAAATATCAGATATTTTGTAATTCCTATGCAAAATTATGAAAACAAATGACTATGATTGAAACATTTTATGGCTGAAAAAAAGTGCCAAAATAGGCTTTGAATGATTGATGATCCCCTTTAATTTGCGACTTTACTGGAAAATGTCACATAGCCAACTACACAATTCAGGTAATTAGCTTTCCAACAAGCTTTCATTTGTAAAATTCTGATTAATAATCGCTGAGATTTGAAACTTATAAAATTGCCAAAAAAAGGTGGTATAGTAAATAATTATATGTGTGTGTGTGTGTGTGTGTGTGTGTGTGTGTATTTTATTCAATTTTCACCCCAATGCTTATATCTTTGATTCTATGGTACGAAACTATCTGAAAATTTGCAGGCTTTTTGAAGATTATAATACTATTCTATAGTTAACATTTTATGACAATTAGTAGAAAAGAACCAATATTTTCAAACTACTAAAATATGCTCAAATTTGCCTACATTTGTATATACAGTGTCTTGAAGGCCAGCATCAAATGTCTCCCTTGTGGCCTTTCCAGGCCACTAATATATAACTACAGAGATAAATATAAATATTATCTTAAAATTGGAATCTATCAAAATAAGGAAAAGCTCAAAATAGTAGATATTTTTTGTTACAAGAGAGTTACCGCTTATCAAATTCAGAAAGGCACTCGAGGATAAGGGTTAATGAGTTTACCATGGTTACTGAGACAACAGCATGGTGATTGTTAGTTGAGGAAATTGATTATTTAATCGGACTGCTCAACGGGAACTTGTTTACATTGGACTTAACAAGCAGGTTGTAGTCAACTGGAAAGCAGACCAGTGGAACTCAGCTCCACAGATGGCTAGTTTTAGAAAAGAAACTTTGTCCATTGAATTTGCACTTTGATATGTCAAGAGCTACTGTTCTAAAGAGGAAACTCCTGTTGATAGATTCAATGATTGTATGTGAGATTACAGTCAGAACATCAGTTGTAGATCTTGAAGGATGAAAACCATATTGCTTGACACTGACTAAGTTGTTTTTACCGAAGTCGTTGATAATTTCTGTATGTAACATGGATTCAAACAACATGACACATAAGACTAATGCAGAAAACCCATCTCCAGTATTTTCAAGTATTTTCAAGTGAGGTTTTCCAGGCTTTTAGGAAACATTTCTCCTTTAGGCATTGATTGAAAATATCATTAATTTTTTATCTTTCAAATTTTAATCATTTTTTTACATTACAATTCGCCCTAAGATTCCAGACTCTTCTTTTCGCTTCACAGATTATTTCATTAATTTATTAATTAATTGTTTTTTATCTGTTATAGTATTGACAATTACCTTAAAGTTTCATGTCTCTGTTGCAGATATTGACGGTGCAAGACTTTAAGAAAACAACTCCTCTCATGGACGTGCGTCATAAGCAGAGATGCGTCATTGAAGTTTTATATATAAACAGTTGTGCAGATCGATCAATGTTTCAACAATTTCTTATTTCGTCAGGACTCTAAGTGAATTTTGTAGTCAGAAAATGAAGAATTAAGATAAAATTTTCCCAGAAGACCATCGAAAAAGTGAAAAGAACGACCCCTTTCTTATCTTATCTATCAGGTTGACAAGAAAGTCCTTGCAGTTTTTCACTCTAAAATTCAGATGAACATTGCAAGTCACAATCAGGTCGAAAAACCAGTCGTTCTTGTTGCGTAAAAGAAGTGAAGATGACACGTCATAATAGTGGGGTTTTTTTTTTTTTTGGTTGTCGTGGAATTCGTTAGACACACCTTTATTAAGTTGTTTTTGTCATTCCAATCTCTCAAGTGGTTGAAAATCATCATATATGTTCTGTCAAATTCAGAAGCAAGTTTTCAAATAGTTGTGCATGGATTGGTTTCGACTAAGGCTCTTAATTGATTGTTGTCGACATCCGATGGCTGACCATCTTCAAGGCTTCAAGACTCTTGTCACTGCCAAAAAATTTCTTAAATCACCATTGTGCTGTGCATTCCATTGTGGTTCCTGGGCCAAACACTTCGTTTATATTGCGAGTTGTTTCAGCAGCTTTCCAGCCTAGTTTGAATTGAAATAAGAAAATTGTGCGAATTTGCTTTTTTTTCCATATTGTATTCAACATTCTGAAAAGAAGACATAATTGTTTTAAAAGGATTGTAATTTAAATGACTAAAAAGAGCGAAATTGCTCTTTAAAATGATATATAAAGTAAAGGCATTATAATGAAAATTATTTGAAAATACACCATTTGAAATATTTGAAAATACACCATTTGAAATATTTGAAAATGCACCATTTGAAATATTTGAAAATACACCATTTGTAATATTTGAAAACACACCATTTGAAATATTTGAAAATACACCATTTGAAATATTTGAAATATTTGAAAATACACCATTTGAAATATTTGAAATATTTGAAAATACACCATTTGAAATATTTGAAATATTTGAAAATACACCATTTGAAATATTTGAAAATACACCATTTGAAATATTTGAAAATACACCATTTGAAATATTTGAAATATTTGAAAATACATCATTTGAAATATTTGAAATATTTGAAAATACACCATTTGAAATATTTGAAAATACACCATTTGAAATATTTGAAAACACACCATTTGAAATATTTGAAAATACACCATTTGAAATATTTGAAATATTTGAAAATACACCATTTGAAATATTTGAAAACACACCATTTGAAATATTTGAAATATTTGAAAATACACCATTTGAAATATTTGAAAATACACCATTTGAAATATTTGAAAATACACCATTTGAAATCAAAATCTAAAATTCTGGAAGAACGTTCTTTTCCATCTACTATTTTAGAGTATATCCATCTCGGTTGGACCTGGATATTTGGGGCATAGCTTGATCCTATGCCCACCTGCTTCGTTCCCTCCCATTAAGTGTTCAAGGCCTGTTTGTTTGACCACCCAAAGAGTAATTGAATCCAACATGTTTTGGTTATTGAAAAAGTGTTTTTGCTTTTAAATGAAAATTCGTTATTTACTTTATTTTTTAACAAGGTTCGTTAAGTTCATTGATATTATTTTTAATGAAACTAATCTCTTCGTTTAAACAATATTACAGTGTTTGGTTGCGAACAATCTGAGCGAGGTCATAAGCAATGGAGAAATCGTGACAACCCCCCCCCCCTCATCATCTGTCTTGTTTGAGTGGTTTAATTGTTCCATATTGTGAACATTAAAGTCTCCACAAACGTGAATGTTAGCTGAAGAATGAACAGATAAGATGTGGTCAATTTTCTCAGATATGCTTTTAAAGATAGTAACTCTGCTCTTGTGGGGGGCGATAGAGGTCAAATATAAACGCAGTCGTGTGAGCAAGTGCAACCCGGAAGCACATATAGTGTCATTCAGGATCTTCTCTGGAAATGTCCTTACCACATGGAAAGCCATCTTTAATGTAAGCACATATTCCATGCCCATGGCGATCTTGAGGTTCAGATTTGGATGTTAAGTTAGAGTATCCTTTAAGTCCAAACTCTTTAAGGGAAATAGTCGATTCAATGCCAGTTTCACTTAGGAATAGTAGGTCTGGTTTAGTCTCCTGTAATTAGGTTTCAACCTCTGGAAGGTTGGAACTTAGACCCCTGATGTTGGAGAAGGAGACAAGGTAGTGGGGTCTACCTTGAAAATTAAAGATCTGGTTTTAATCATGTGTTTTTTGCCTGGAAACTTTTCTATGATTGAAGTTTTGGAATTTGTGGAATAGGTCGAAAGGCTTGGTTAAAGCAGGGCAGAGAGGGAAAGTAAGAGAAAAAAAGAAACGAAAAAATACATATTTTTTGTATCACATGATAAGGTAAAGCCGTAAAAATTACCCACTAATATCGCACCAAAAAGCCCCACCAGAGCGACTGCGTGGTCAGAATCCATTCACCAAATGGCAATATAGCAGCCCCAGTAAATATATATATATATATATATATATATATATATATATATATATATATATAGAGAGAGAGAGAGAGAGAGAGAGAGAGAGAGATACATATAATCATATGCATACATACACATACATGTATATACAACATATACATAATATACATGAAAATATATATACATACATATTACATATATATACACATACATGCACATAATTTCCCTGCCTATACACCCTCATATATACATCTACACACGCATCCATAAATATATAAACATTTATGTATACATATGTACACCCACATACAGACCCACGTTACCACAATGCAGTTGCACAAATATAGAAAAATAGAAGGTAACATCACATTTATATTTACAATCATACACTCCTATGCATATACCTAATATACTAAACGGTGTAATTATATTCTATAAACCTGTTGGTGCTATAATTATTATTAGAACCTGAGACATATAATAATAGTAAACTTGATCGCTGTTATTATTTGTATTTATATATCTTAATATCCATATTTTACCCATCTCTTATTTTTACTAACACTAATTCTTCCTGCATCTATTATTAAGAATGATATGTTTCCCCAAAAGGGCCGTTAGTTTCGTCTGGGATGTTATCGTGGGTTCACTAGGTGATTACCAAACTTATCTAGAGAGAAACATTTAAAATGCCTACAGCTAATACATACTTCACCTCTATGATCAAGCAATTTATTTTTATCTGGGAATGTAATTATATTTAATTTTTCATTAAAGCGAAGAAGATAGGTGAAGTCATGCCGTGTCAGAGTGTAGTTATCTTTAGGACGATCCATCTTACTCTGGGTTTAAGATTATGTTCTTCAAGGGATAGTACATGTTTGGATAATACGATGCTTACACCACTATCTGGGTTGCTAAATGATATTTTATGGTTTCTATATCTCGTTTTAAATTCAGTTCTTATCCTGTCTATGTAATATTTTATGTGGTTAGAATTGTTTTATGGGAATATAGTGTCCATGTAGACTAGACTTTTTCTTAACATTTTTCTTATAATGGACATTTATTCTGTATTTATACAGTTACATTCTCTGCTGTCAGTATTGCTATTTTGTGTATTGTTAGTTCTGTCATTTCCATTTAGTATTTTCTTATTATGACCTTTAATAAATATTTCTAGATTATTAGTACAACTATAGCTAAGTTTCACGATGTTTTTTGTTTTTTTTGTTTTAACTTTATGTAGCAGCTTCTTAATCAGGAAGTGTTTATTTAAAAGAATAAGAAATGCATGTCCAATGCATGTTCAATGCATGTTCAATTTTGATTGAACGGAGGAGCATACCAGATAATTTTCCGGCTTTTACTTTTCCTTCTGTTATTTCTAGTGTTTCTGTCGCTATCTTAATTTTTGTATAAATATAATCACTATTTTTAACGCATGTTATGTGTATTTATACATGATGATTGCAACGTCTTGTCAGACGAGAGCCACTCCCTCAGTCCATATGCCTGAAGATGACTTTTTAGCCCTGCCAGCGACTTGCACACCCTCAAGCAGACATGACACTGAAAACGTTCACTGGTTTGGATGAAACTAACAGCAGATAAACCTGTATCATCAGGCGGTTTTATGTGATTGACAAAACCTGCCTTAGACAACAGAGCCCGATCACACACCTGACAGATTCAGAGATCTCCATGGTTGGGTGGCAAGGTTTGGCATTTGCTACATGCTCTCTTAAGCTTCGCTTGGTCTATTTTGGCTGCTTCTAAGTGTTCTGCATCCCTATATATCAGTGTCCTCCACTGCTTGCGATCATACGCTAGGGACTCCATACTGCCAACAGGAATATGAAAGCTCACTAGACTCTCCTTGATGCTATCATGAAAACGTCTTTTGGGCTTGTGCTGGGGTCTTTTTCCAAGGATGAGCTCA
This sequence comes from Euprymna scolopes, assembly GCF_053919585.1. Taxonomy (NCBI): domain Eukaryota; kingdom Metazoa; phylum Mollusca; class Cephalopoda; order Sepiida; family Sepiolidae; genus Euprymna; species Euprymna scolopes. The sequence continues at coordinate 103,510,575 of NC_136497.1, read as the reverse complement.
CCATAGAACCACTGTTTTGGGAGTCGATAGTCTTCAAACCGGATGAGATGACCCACCCAACGCATCTGGTTCTTAATAACAATGGTAGCAATACTGGTTGTTTTGGCATTTTTTAAGACATATGTATCAGGGACAAAGCTATGCAACTTTGAACCAAGAATGTGTCTAAGGCAGTGTTGATGGAACCTCTCGAGCAATTCTATATGTGACCGGTACAAGGTCCAAGTTTCAGATTCGTAGATTAGGGATGGTACTACATATGCTTGATATACTGACATTTTAGTTGTCAGAGTTAGATCACCGTCAGACCAGACTCTATCTTGTGACCTTCCAAAAGCATCAGATGTCTGGCTGATTCTCTGTCTTATTTCTGCATCAAGAGTGCCATCATTTGATTAGGAACTCCCAAGGTAGACAAAATTTTTTACGACTTCAAGATGCTTTCCACAGACGAAGATATCAGGTTCCACATACAGCTCATCAGGAGCGGGAGTGTACATGACTTTAGTTTTCTTAATGCTAACTGTCAGTCCGAAGCAGGTACAAGCATTTGTAAAGAGATCCATCACTAGTTGCATATCTACTGGAGAGTGTGTTACCAGGTCAGGTGTGTTACCAGGTCAGCATACAACAGTTCCCTAATAAGTCCATCACTAACAAGTGTTTTGGTTTGGAATCTTCTGAGGTTGAACACCTTTCCAGTCATTCGGAATCTAATGTAAACACCCATATCGCAATCATGGAAACCATACCAGAGAACAGCAGTCAGATAGAGCGAAAAAAATGTTGGTGCAGTTATATCACCCTGCTTCACACCATTATCAATGGGGAATTCTTCCGAAAGCCGACCATTGAAGTTGACGCGACCTTTCATACTACGAGGAAGTTGCTTGAACTTGTCTGTAAAATCAAAAGTACAGCCAAATTTTTCCAGCACTTTCCAGAGAGCCTCACGGTTGACTGTGTCAAACCCCTTGGTCAAGTTCACAAACACCTGGCAATGAAGCATACGCTGCTCAATACATTTTTCCAAGTGCTGTCTAGCAGAAAACACCATATCCACAGTTCCTCACCCACCTCTAAAACCAGACTGGGATTCCAGAAGGATATTAAGACATACATACTTTTCCCATCGGTTTAGCAAGAGCCGTGCAAATACCTTTCCAACCACACTCAGCAGCGAGATACCTCGATAATTTCCACAATCAGATCTTGTACCCTTTCCTTTGTACAACATAACCAAGATGGCATCTACCCAATCTTGGGTAACCGGGTCACCCTGCCATACTGACAGTATCAAAGAATGGACCACACAATGTACATTGACACCACCATGTATCAGCAGCTCAACAGGTATTTCGTCCAGCTCAGGGGCTTTGTTCGATTTTATCTGTTTAATGCAGTCAACTGTTTCCACAAGAGTCGGTACAACATCAAATTCCGGACAAAAGGGATATTTTCTATTGCAGCAACATCAACATTGGATGGGTTATAAAAATGATCATGAAAGTGTTCATGCCATCGATGCATAATTTCATCTGAGGTTTTCAGCAAGGTTTTTCCATCCTTCGCCAGAGTAGTGTAGTTGAAGAGGATTTCGGACCATAAGCCTGATGAAGCAAAGTGTAAAATGTCTTGACATCTCTATGATCGTAGGCAGCTGTATCTCCCTGGAGAGGTCAGACCACAATTTGTTTTTTATTTGGCGCACACAACACTGCACCTCACTCCGAACAGAAGAGAAGTGGGCAGCGAGTGCTGGCTCGTTCAGAGGTGAAGAGTTGAGAAGTTTCAAATAAGCTTTCCGCTTTCTATCAATTTGAAAGTTAATTTGTTTGAAATTATCAGCAAACCAATCTCGATGTCTGGGAACCTTCAATCCAAGAGCTTCAACACCGTTTTGGCATATTGTATCTCTTACTGTCTCTCAATCACAATCTGAGAAATTTATTTGGTTGAAAGCAGATTTCAAGGAACTCTTCAATTTGGAAACATCAATACATTTAGGCACTTTGACACCATTGAAATGGCTTTTTTTGCGAACTATAATTTTAATTTTAGCTCTGACCATTAAATGATCAGAACCACAGTCGGCACCACGCAGTACTCTAACTTTGCAAAAATTTCCAAGATCACCACGTCTACACAGTATGTAATCAAGCAAATGGCTATGTTAGATTGGGGATGGAATCAGGTCTCCTTGTTTTTCTGGTGGGAAAAAGTGTTGGTGATAACAAGATTTTGTTCGCTGTAGAAATGGAGAAGCAGCATGCCATTTGAATTGACTATACCTATGCCATATGGACCCAATGGAGACCAAGTCTCATTGTCTGATCCAACCCGTGCATTGAAGTCACCAAGAACCACCAAACTCTCAGCACTTGGCAAACCGGTGATAATAGATCTAAGCATATGATAAAAGGAAGTAATATCGTCTTCAGACGAAGTAAGAGTCGGTGCATAGACAGAAAGAACATTCATGTAACGACCAGCAGCAAGGGGTATCCTCAATGTCATTGCATGGTCATTTATGCCTACTGGCTGTTTGATCTTGTCAATTAAGGAGTTGTTAACTGCAAAACCAACACCAGCATCACGTCTCTCCTTTTCAGCTGTACCAGACCAGAAGATTATGTAGCCCGACTCGCGCTCAACCAGTTGATCCTCACCTGCGAAACGTGTCTCAGAGAGTGCAGCAATGTCTATATTGTATCTTTGCAATTCCTTATTCAAAATTTCAGTCTTTCGTTCTAGTCTTTTACCATTGTCAATAAGTGTTCTCACATTCCAGCAACAGAGCTGGAGTGGGTATCGTTTAGCATAATATCTTCTGTTCCTGTTAATATGGACAGCCATCGCAAATAGGACATTTCTTTTTGACAAATGTCTGAAGAAGTATCTGTATAAAGATGTTATTACAGAGATTTAGCTTTGTACGACAGCTAGTCTCTCTCTCGGTTCAAAATGTTGATATCCAGCAACAAGCAAGAGCAAGATAGCCAGGAACAAATCAAACTGTAGACCAGCTTAATGCGGGCACTGCTCTTCTGCTTTATGGTTTTTTAAATCAGACATTTGTTTCTCCTAGAGAGGTTGCCTTGACCATAAATTTCTGGAGCCCTCTCCACCCCAGATAAAACAAATCCAACACATGCAACATGTAAAACAAAGCAGTCATGAATCTCGGCGTTAATTTTTGAATTGAGAGAAGCGTTTAAAAACGGTAGAATTACTCAATGATCATGACGACAGTGATGATGTTTACAATTAATATATATATATATATATATATATATATATATATACACACACACACATATATATATATATATATAAAGAGAGAGAGAGAGAGAGAGAGAGCGTTCACTTACTAGATGGCAAAATATTCAGAGTTCAAATGAAATCTTTTTTAAGTGTTCTTTGTATTCATGAAAGTATTCTCCTTTCGAATAGCATTTTTATCGTATTTTTTAAGGGAATCCTGCTTTTCTTTTTTTTAAACATAGTTTAACATCTCATGTTTTTTTTTAAACTTCTTTGCATAAATTCTTTCGTGCTTGAGAATAGTGCATTCACCAAAGTGAGCAATTCCTTTTTCCTCTACGAGAGCAGAAAATCAACCGAATTAACCAAACATTCTTTGCACTTATTTTGCGAACAACAAGCGAACAATTCTTCATGTATTTACAATATTCTTCCCTTCAAGTACATCAGAAAAGATAAATTTCCAGGTTTCAGCAGAATTTCATAGTCGTTTTTTTTTCAGGTAGCTTAGAAAAACTTATTGAGACGAATTTTCAATTCTTGTTCTGTAATTATCCTTTTCGAGATAATTAAAATATTCACGTTTCTCTGCCGTTACTCGAATTTACAACTAATTTCTATGTCTTAGTTAAGACAGAGTTGTTGAGTGTCCACGATAAGATTTCTGGTCTCTTCTTCCTTGCCAAGTAGCTTAGACATATTTAAACACGTCTTTACACCAAAGCGTCCCTTCAGTATGTATGTATGTATTTACACATAATACATACACACACACACACACACACACATATATATATATATATATATATATATATATATATATATATATATATATATATATATATATAAGTTTGTTCTTGACACCAGAGAAGCACATTGCTCTACTAAGCAGAGAACTATGACAAGATATTGTTTCAATAAAATACCCGCCCGCTTGGAAGGGTTAGTGTTAAGAAGGGCATCCAGCCATAAAACTTTGTTTCCAACTCATATGTCATGTCATACATAGCAGAACTTACAACCATCGGAGATGCAGAAGAAAGAGAAGTAAAATTGAGTAGAAAGAAAGAGAAAGAATATATACATGTGTGTGCGTGTGTGTGTGTGTGTGTGTATGTGTGTGTGTGTGTGTGTGTGTGTAAATGCTACTTTGTTTTCAGTAAAACTTGAAATATTACATTTCCACATAAATAACAAGTCTAGATAATATGAAATGGGATCGAGATTGTTTAACGGTACATCAACGATATCAGCTCGTAAGAAGGGACACTTTGAATTGGAACAAAAATAAAGATTTCCTCAATCTAAATGGAAATCTCGGTAACTGAGGGAGAACAGAAAAGATGAAGTGTAACACTTTGATCCTACCCTCCCCCCCCCCCCAAAAAAAATTATTTAGTTATATGATAAGTTTCTGAAAGTTATTTACTTACATCTTTTATTTCCTTATGGGAATTGGAAGTGATTTATTTTTCCAAGTAGTCTATTATTTGTAAGTTCATACATTTTCAAACAACATGATGAGGTACGTGATAGTATTCTTGTGGGGATTGCTACACATTGGACAATAGATGAAAATATGTTTGACTTTGAGGTTGATTGATCGCAGTAGTTTCACCAAAGTCAAGCTTCCACTTTGGAGATGTGAGTGTTAGCAAGCATGTCTATCTTAATACCATCTCGTCTTCAATCGGATAGCATTTCCACGTTTTCTCTTACTCTTGATATTCATATAATTTAACGTTTAAGAACACATCAAATATTGTTTCCCCAGTTTATCATTATCTTACTTGCTTCTTTTACCTCTGATACCTCCACAGTTTATATATTTGTGTAGCAAAAGAAGAATTAGATTTTTACATTGTTCTCTCTCTCCCTCTCTCTCTCTCTCTCCCTCTCTCTCTCTCTCTCTCTCTCTCTCTCTCTCTCTCTCTTATATAAGGTAAAGCTTGACGTTTACATAAATTTGAATCGGGTCTTGAAATGAAGTGTTTGATGAGAGGAAATTTCATTTATTGGAAAACTTGCATATTCTTTCGTGAATAAAAATGTGGTGGCGTTACACAGAAAAGGGTTAATTAAATCACTTCCACTCTGACCGGTGGAAGGTCAGTTTCCGTTAAAGTCAAAGCTGTACTGGGAATGTGTTGAACTTTCAATCCATTTCGAAATAGATCACAGGGAAAACCTTGAATAAAATGATGTCCGAGGTCTTTCAACTGACATCGATTAGGCTCTATTCTACATGAAACCATCGAATATGATGACAAGAATTAATTAGAAATTTATTAAATATTTATGGTATTCATAAAAGATTTGCCGGGGGTGTAATTAGCTCAACAGATATTGTGACTGACTATGGAATCAGATATATCGTTTTCAAATCCTATCGGAAGTTTTTCGTTTTTTTATAAACTAATATTTTTGGCAAAGTTGTGAACCGAAAATACCACCAACCAGGTATTAGTAAAATAGCAACTTGCATTCAACAAATTGTATTCACTGTTGACAATATGTTATGCGCTTTTCTATTAAATAATTGAAAAAAATTGAAAAAATAATTGATATGTTGTAAAATTTTAAAAAGTGAATATTGAAACATTTAAAAAGAAGAACTCATATTTCCTAAATGTAAAGATATATTATTTCGTTAACTTCAAATGTTTCATTTTTATTCTTATTTACTCCAAATCAGGCATATTGCCACATGGAACTATTTGGGATTATGTCTATAGGATACTGTGTAGCGGAAGGAAGAAAGTATTAGAGCGAATTGCATCTAACGATCTTAACAGTGAATGGGTGGGATTTTGTTGCTTGCCATGTTAGTCGGAAATATATATGTCAAGGGGGCACAAGTTCTGTGATTTTATCAGAGCACATTTCATTAAAGTACTTGTAAAACAGGCACAGGGATGCAACATTGCGGCAAAGGTTGGAACTTGGTTTATGGTGGAGGTTAGGGTTAGGCTGGAGACTCCAAATAGTGAATATTTAATATCTTTTATGTTTTAACCGTGTTGAATAAATGATATTGATAGTTGAACAAATGATATCAACAGTTGAACATTGGTTTTCCAGCCTTGCCGGATATTATCTTAATAGTAATTCACCAATATACTCTTAATCAAGTAATTAGTATATCTATCATGTATCTAAATCACAAATAGATGAAATGGAATTAATATAGGAACGATGGAGTAAACAAAATAATTAAATGGCTGACAGTTTAAATTGTTTGTAAGTCCATAATTAAATTCAAGGAAAAGAAGATATCATCTGCAAATAAGAAGAGAATAATACCAGCAGGTGCAATGCCATGAAACAACTTGATGTGATGTAGAGTCATCGGCTGACCACCAAGTGACAAGATTTTTATGTTCCTTCTTATGATTAACTCAGGTTAAATTGAAAATGTAATTTCAAGCTAAAAAGAGAACACCATAGTAGGTGCTATGTAAACAAATCAAACTGATGATGGGCTATACAGAGAGCAATCTGCTAGTCGCAAACTAATCTGGACGCAGCAGGATGATAAGTGTCTCTTTTCCAAGTTTTGTTCTAATTAAAAAAGATGGCTGGGAAATCAGTGTTGCACTTTTTATATGTAAATATTATGAAATATTTAATGTATTAACATTATCAAAATCTAAAAAATATGATGTCTACTCTCTGAAGGAAACACAGCTTACTATGCTCACATGGCATCAATGAACTCATACAACTTGTATATAATCCAAGAATTTGCATTCAAAGTAAAAGGATACACTTAACATTCTTTTGAAGCGCTGCTGACAAACAAATTTTCACTTTTGAACAGCAAAGAATTTTTAAAACACAGCGAACCACTTTGTTATTATTATAAGAAACTATATTTGAAGTTTGCCATAAATTATTTCATTTAGATTTAAATTTTGAAAAATTATTTCAATTGATTGCAGTAAATGATAACACACGTTAATTTCATTTGTAATGTCAAGGTTTCATTTGTTTATATTAAAACTAAAGAATAATAAAGGTTGTGGCGTTTCATACTCGTACGTTATCAAGAGAATGTAATCTATTCAAGTCATTGACTATGTACTATATTTCTGTCTTCACAAATATATTTCTGTCTCATACAAATATCTTTCCACTATTCCACAATGCATTCCACAGTGGCGCTTATTCTCAATTTTGCACAACCTAAGACTAACTCAATGCATGTCGAGTAACAGTTATTATTTATTTTTTTTTTTTGTAAAGACTAATATCTATGTTGTAATTATATAATAATACGCTAAGGTATATTATTATATTCGGCGTTTGTACGTACGTTATCAACCTTCACATAATTAAAAAAAATTACATCGTCCGATCAGAAAAATAGACATTGATGAGTAATCCTATGTTGCTGAGGTAAAAAAAAATAATTTTTTTTTTACTATTTTAAAATGAATTGTTCTAAAATTAGATTATTCAGATCCGTTCAATCTTAAATTTAAAAAAAATGACATTCGTTATATAGATTTAGAGCATATTTAACTGACAATTACTTTTTAAAACAAGAAAACAGAAATATTTAGTGTTTTAAAAAGAATTGAATTGCTACACTTTAAATTATATATATATATATATATATATATATATATATATATATATATATATATATATATAAGTAGCCTGTTTCTTTATTATGGACGTCATGTATTTCTTTATACTATTGACCCTGACAAACATTTATTATTTAAAACATAATTATTATTATCAACAGTAAATTATTGAGATTGACATAAAAAGCTAGTGTTCGATAAAGTGTTATTTAAGAGAAGTTCATTTAATTTTATTACAGGAATAAAAGAATCTATTTTTGCCTAAAATGTACTGTCATTTCGACTTAAAGATCATTCCTAAGTTTGATGGAGCAGTCATTGAATGGATAGTGAAAGTGGAATTAAAGTGTGGCTTATGTGGTTAGCAAGTTATGGGGTTAACAAGTTATGTGGTTAATAAGTTATGTGGTTAGAAAGTTATGTGGTTAGCAAGTTATGGGATTAACAAGTTATGGGGTTAACAAGTTATGGGGTTAACAAGTTATGGGGTTAACAAATTATGGGGTTAATAAGTTATGGGGTTAATAAGTTATGTGGTTAATAAGTTATGTGGTTAGCAAGTTATGGGATTAACAAGTTATGGGGTAAACAAGTTATGCGGTTAATAAGTTATGGGGTTAATAAGTTATGTGGTTAGCAAGTTATGGGATTAACAAGTTATGGGGTTAATAAGTTATGGGGTTAATAAGTTATGGGATTAACAAGTTATGGGGTTAATAAGTTATGGGGTTAACAAGTTATGGGGTTAATAAGTTATGGGGTTAACAAGTTATGGGGTTAATAAGTTATGTGGTTAGCAAGTTATGGGGTTAACAAGTTATGGGGTTAATAAGTTATGTGGTAAATAAGTTATGTGGTTAACAAGTTATGGGGTTAATAAGTTATGGGGTTAATAAGTTATGTGGTTAATAAGTTATGGGATTAACAAGTTATGGGGTTAACAAGTTATGGGGTTAACAAGTTATGGTGTTAATGAGTTATGTGGTTAGCAAGTTATGGGTTTAACAAGTTATGGGATTAACAAGTTATGGGGTTAGCAAGTTATGGGGTTAACAAGTTATGGGGTTAATAAGTTATGTGGTTAGCAAGTTATGGGGTTAACAAGTTATGGGATTAACAAGTTATGGGGTTAATACGTTATGGGGTTAACAGGTTATGGGGTTAATAAGTTATGTGGTTAATAAGTTATGGGATTAACAAGTTATGGGGTTAACAAGTTATGGGATTAACAAGTTATGGGGTTAACAAGTTATGGGATTAACAAGTTATGGGATTAACAAGTTATGGGGTTAATAAGTTATGGGGTTAATGAGTTATGTGGTTAATAAGTTATGGGGTTAATAAGTTATGTGGTTAATAAGTTATGGGGTTAATAAGTTATGTGGTTAATAAGTTATGGGGTTAACAATTATGGGATTAACAAGTTATGGGGTTAACAAGTTATGGGGTTAGCAACAATTAACTAAATAATAGAAATCCGATTTAGTGCAATTAAAGAAATTACATTTACTGCCTTTGTAGATTACAGATTTATGGCATATAAGACTTTTGAGGCATATAGGTTGCGTCTGGGTGAAATTTGTGGAAGCTGTTAGCTTTATTTGGAGGAATACCAGATCATGTAATGGTGTGTGTGTGAGTATACAATAGATTCTTGACCCTATGAAAAGATTGCTGTGGGGAAACCAGGCGTGGCTGTGGTACCTTTTACCAAAATCACTGAACCACCTGCTAGCATATGCTGATCTGATTATAATGTTATAAATGCAATGTCCCTAATCATTTCATAAGAAACTGTGTACAGAGGAGGCGGTCAACACTGTTATCAGTATATAATAAGACTGGTAGGGAACAAAGTTGAGAACAAGACATCAGCTCCAGTTTTTCCCATAGTCAGAATGTTTCAATATTTAACCTTGCATTGTTTGCTTCAAATATTTGATTTGTTTCGATTATTATTGTTACAGACATTCTATTATCTGACAAATATTCCATGTGTATCTGTTTGGCTTGACTATGCAAACTGTATACAGTTTGCATAGTCAAGCCAAACAGATACACATGGAATATTTGTCAGATAATAGAATATGTTAGATAGTTTAGCTATAGCTAAACTATCTAACATATTCGATTTTTTTATCATAAAGCACCAATAAATTACATTCTGGCTGTTCATTACAAAAAAACAAACCAACAAAAAAATAATCTTAAAATTCTTTTTCACACACCGGGTCAAGAAAAAGTAATTAATCACTCTCTATTTTATTCAGGCCGGAATTGCTCAACCACTTTATGGCATTTTTCTCAGGGGAGTGTGAGTCAACAAAAAATTCAGCCACCATCTTTGCCATTATCAATCAGAGACCTCGGTTTCACCTCACTGCACAATTCGATGAAATACTGTCTAATGGTTTCTCTAACCCCATTTTCCCCATGGGTGTCAACAACTCTCAGGCAATCTCATGCATTTTCCTATCACGATGCCACCTATCACTATAAATCACTCATAGTAGTAGTTACGTTTGGAGATCAAAACAGAAAACTCCTAGTCAAAATGTCTCAAACATTTACACAAGATACCTGTTCTAATATAATAATTTACTCAAACTTCTAAGCTCTGTACTTTCAACACTCCCAGCACATATGCTTGGAAAAACGCCTCTCCTACCTTAAATATAACCCTTGTTTTCAAAAGATAGAATGAGCTTCTGACTCTAGCATCTTATTTTTGTACTCCTACCAATAATGCTCCTACAGCTCAAACCTTAACAATTGTTTACAATGTTAATGATCACTCACCTCTGACGTGGGTCTAATATTTTGCCAAGACACTTCAGAATACAAAACTAGAGTTATCTCACATGCATACCACTCAGTGTGACTTCATATGGTACCATGTTACCCCCACTGCTAATATCAAGCTACCCCAACTGTGTGTGTACCATTGAGTGATCACCAAAAAGTTTCAATTGAGCGTGAATGCTACAAGTAAGATGGTCATAAAGTGAAGATTGGAACACAATATTTCAATTTTAGCATGAGTAAGATTTGATCAGACTCAAGCAGACCTATTGACAAGAGTTCCACTGCAGTGGTTCATTGATATGAAAAGAGCTATGTTTAAATTCAGACCAGGTCATATAAAAAAAAGTGTTAAGTCCTCACTTAGCACGAGAAACGTACTCTCATACTTCGCCACTGGAAGTGGACAATGCATCATAAAAAAAGTGCTGAATGAAGAGAACCAGATTCTGATGCAAATAATACTGGTTCTATCCATCGAGTGGGAGGGGGCTTCTCTTCACAGATGTAGTAGTTGCAACTAAGTAGCATACACAGGTAAATCAACACTGAGGTCAATAAAGTAATTAAAATGGAGGGCGGCAGTTGAACTTTGAACAACTAAGAGAGAACATTGCAGTTGAGATTTCAATAAAAATAATTTCATGACAATTTCATTAGAATTGACACAGTCATAAGTAATAAAATGAGGGTTTAGGGAAGACATCAGATTAATTCAACCAGTGAAAAATATAAGTTGAAGCAAAGTAAAAATGCATATAATAAATAGCAATCAATACAATTTTGTAATAATATTAAATCTTTGACTATTCTATGCTCAATAAAATATTTTCTAATTCTCTTACGATGATGTCTGCTGTTTCTGCTCGAATTTCTCTCCAATTTTTTTTTTTTTTACATTGTAGTCACCACTTCTCAAAGCCCAGAAGCCACTCGGGGATAAGGGTTATTGCGTGTACAGTAATCAATGGGATAGTATCGTAGTAATCGTTAGTAATAGAGATTTGATAAAGTGTCTTTCTTAAGGGGGTGGTTCATCAGGAATTTGTTTATGTTGGACTTGAAGACATCCAAGTTGTAGTCAGGTGGGAAACAGGCAAACGGAAGAGAGTTCCACAGGCGTGCACTTCTAATAAAGAAGCTTTGTTCATGGAATCTACATTTTTATTTAGGCACAGATAAAGAGTGGGGAAAATTATTGACAGTGGTTTCAGCTAGACGGGTGTTTTTCATTAAAGATTGTTGAGGGGGGTGGCAGAGATTGGAGATCAGACGAGCACTTCCCATGGAAATAACGGTAAAACAAAGACAGGCTCGCAACGTCTCTTCTGTGGGAGAGAGGTTGCAGGGAAGAGAAAAGGGGTATCCTTACTAAGCCACAAAGTCTATTTTGTGCTCTGTCAAGGCAAGATAGGCTGTTTTTAGCAGCTCCTACCCAGATGTGGCAGCAGTATTCCATCCTTGGACGTACTTGGCTTTTATATAGATAGAGAATTGCATCAGCAGTGAGATATCTTCTGGTGCGTTTGAAGGATCCCACCATTTTTTCAGCAACCTTGGCAACAGTCTTGATGTACGTGTTCTATTTCAGATCAGGATTAAAGGTCAACTCCAGAAGCTTGTCAAAACATGGAGCCTCCTCAAAACGAGAGCCATCCATTTCAATTGATGCCAGATGGGGATCAGAACATTGATGATGTAAAGATAGGAGCTTGGTTTTAGATGCATTAAAAGTAACCAACCACCTCTTCCCCCACTGTACCACATGCTCAAGGTCAGAGGAGAGAGAATCAGAGAGAACTTTGTCATTTACGGCCTTTGATGTGTTACCATAGACGTTCGTGTCATCAGTATAGATGTCAACGAATGATTTAAGTATGTGTTTTGGGAGATCATTGCCATAGAAAGGAAACCTTTGTCGAGATGATATATAACCGAGAACAGAAACCATATTGCATGTCACAAATCTTTTGCACACTTACTCTCATCACCTCTAGGTAGAGCTTCCGCACAAGATAAAGCGTTTTTTCTACTCCTGCATGGTGTAGCTTATACAATTCCTTCATTTTATCTTGTGCGACACAGCATGCTGCTGTAGTCACCCTTTCTGGTTTAAGCCAGCTTTTTTTTTTACCCTAGTCAGTACGTCGACCTCATTTTTGCTAAAGGGCACAAATGTTACACTTAACTTTATGTCAAATTCAGAAATCATTTCTCTTAGTATCTCTTAATATCGGAGTATAATTAATTCTGCTGGTTGTTTTCTTCGAATCCTTTTCTCATCAGTTTGTATAGAATTAACCAAGCTATTAACAGTAATGAATCAGTTCATATCTCAAGTTCTTTCACATCTCATTTCAATGCAAGGTTCACACCCTTTATCGTAGCTTCCAACTCAGTGACGCTGACTATAATCACCTTTCTTCCTTAGGCAACTATCACTCCGTCAATTTCAACACATACGTTAGTGGCCATGCTATTTGTATCACACCATACAATGCCTTTTTCTTATTTGGGAACATGCCACCTCCCTCAAACTGGGTCTTTTGTAGAAACTATTCCACAGGCAAACCCTTGTACAGAGAGACCTTAGGCACTCGAAGATGATGTCTAGTAAGCATTTAAATTTTCTTATAAATAATAAACAAAAATTTATTATTAATAAAAATTAAAATAAAAAATTATTATGACAAAAATATTTAATAATAAAAATCACATTATTTAACACACATGCACGCTATGTATTTATATATTTTATTTTCCTTATCCGAGTTTAACCAATAATTTATTGTAAATTTTACCTGAGGCTCGGTATGAAAATCATCATCAAAATTGTAAATTATATAGAAGTAATCAAATGCAAGATATTGGTACAGGCTGAGAAGAAGTAAAATAATTTTTTAGTAATATATAATATTGAAAATAAATGAAAAATATAACAGGAATCGACATTGTGAAGGTAAGGTTAGAAATATATTTTCATTTCGTAAAATTAAATGATGATTAAAAAATACTAAAGTTAAAATATAGAATTTTGAACATTTAAAACATTAGATAATTGATCAATGAGTGAATATAAAAAGTAAATAAACATGGTAATTTGAGAATCAGTATCAAAGAAGGAAATACAGTTTGACGAATTATATAATAATAAAATTATAAAAACTTTAAATTTTTAATTCTTGACTTAACAAGTACGGAATGTAGATTTATTTTTTATTTATTAATAAAAAAGTGTTTGTATAATTAACCTTTTAATAATATTTCCTTTTCACGAAATAAAACATTAAGTAAAATAAAAATAAAAGATAAAAACAAAAGATACAACACTTTCTGAGATTGAATAGAATATAGCTGAGACTTATGAATTGAATCGAAGATTTTAAAATGCCGTTCAGTACTTTGAAAATGAATAAATTAAATAAATATTTTAGTTAAAAAATTAATTAGGTTTGAAACACACGGAGGACTAAGGTGATATAGAGATATAAATTAGTTTAAATATAAGTCTAAAAATAGGAATACGAAAACAGGGCAATTCTTAAATTCCATGGCAATCAGAAAATGATTAAACAAAATAAACATTCAATACAATAGTTCATAACATAGGCTCAATGAGAGGAGAGTAAAGTATTTCAAAGTTCAAATATCCCGGGAACATGTAGAAAATCAGAAATAAAAACAAATTAATAAAGAATGTTTAAGTTAGAGTTAAGTGAACAAAACACAGACTGAAAAGAGCACCATTTCGTTCAGTACAAGACTGTTATTGTAGGAATGTCTTCAGAAAGATTTTCTAACATGAATTTTCATCAGTAAGCGAAATGTTCTCAATTGATTTTTCATTATCTCTACAATAGGCATACTAATTAATATGAAGTTATCTCACACACAGGGTAATCTGAAAAGTGATACTTTATTAAATTTATACTAAAATTAGTGACCAAAAAAATATATAAACATCAGGAATTCAAACAATACTATTTTTTTAATTATGTACAAATAAGTGCCTAAAATGCATACATAGCGGATTTATGAATGTAGCATATAATTATGAAGTTATACTGGATAATCAAATAGAAGAGAAATTCTCTATATAAAATTATATGTTTTGCAATCGTTGTATATATGTGACTTATAAACTATCGTATATTATTTATATTCTTAATAATAATAATAATGTCAAAATTTCAAATAGTTATTTGATAAAGTCGTTGTTCGTGTAGGTAAAGTTATATCTATTTAGACAGCGTGAGCTATATGGGCAAATCGTGAATATAAAGAAGTAGCTTAAGCACACTTGGAAAGGAAGCGTATTTAACAAGATCATTAGAAAATGGCTCAAGTTACCTTTGATCCATTAAGTTTATTTTCTACTAACATCCTTATAATTGTTAAATACTTTTTGCATAAATAATTGGCATAACATATTTATTGCATAAAATATTAGTATTGCATATGTTGCATAAAATATTTAACATTCTATATTTCGCATAAAATAATTAGCATTACATATTTTTGCATAAAAAATTAGTATTACATACTTTTTGCATTAGAAATTAGTATTCCATGTTTTGCATAAACTATTTAAATTGTATATTTTGCATATAATGTTTAGAATTATATACCTTTGCATAAAATAATTAGTATTACAGAAAATAATTAGCATTACATATTTTTGTATAAATTAATTAGCACTACATAAAATAGTTAGGATTACTTATTTTTACATAAAATAATAAGAATTACATATTTTTATATAAAATAATAAATATTACCTATTTTTATATAAAATAATTAATATTACATATTTTTATATAAAATAATTTCTATTACATATTTTTATATAATTAGCATTAAATATTTTTATATAAAGTAATTAACATTACATATCTTTATATAAAATAATTAGCATTACATATTTTTATATAAAATAAATAATATTACATATTTTTATATAAAATAATTAGCATTACATATTTTATATAAAATAATTAGCGTTACATATTTCTATATACAATAATTAATATTACCTATTTTAATATAAAATAAATAATATTAAATGTTTTTATATAAAATAATTATAATTACATATTTTATATAAAATCATTAATATTACATATTTTATATAAATAATAAATATTACATATTTTATATAAAATAATTATAATTACATATTTTTATATAAAATAATTAATATTACCTATTTTTATATAAAACAATTAAAATTAAATATATTTATATAAATAATTAGCATTACATATTTTATATAAAATAATTAATATTACATATTTTTATTTAAAATAATTAGCATTATGTATTTTTATATAAAATAATTTATATTACATATTTTTATATAAAACAATTAATATTACATATTTTTAAATAAAATAATTTATATTACATATTTTTATATAAAATAATTAATATTACATAATTTTACATAAAATTATTAATATTACATATTTTTATGAAATAATTATCATTAAATATTTTTTATAAAATAATTAGCATTACATATTTTATATAAAATAATTAATGTTACATATTTTATATAAAATGATTAGCATTACATATTTTTATATAAAATAATTAATGTTACATATTTTTATATAAAATAATTAGCATTACATATTTTTAAATAAAATAATTTATATTACATATTTTTATATAAAATAATTAATATTACATAATTTTACATAAAATTATTAATATTACATATTTTTATGAAATAATTATCATTAAATATTTTTTATAAAATAATTAGCATTACATATTTTATATAAAATAATTAATGTTACATATTTTATATAAAATGATTAGCATTACATATTTTTATATAAAATAATTAATGTTACATATTTTTATATAAAATAATTAGCATTACATATTTTTAAATAAAATAATTTATATTACATATTTTTATATAAAATAATTAATATTACATAATTTTACATAAAATTATTAATATTACATATTTTTATGAAATAATTATCATTAAATATTTTTTATAAAATAATTAGCATTACATATTTTATATAAAATAATTAATGTTACATATTTTATATAAAATGATTAGCATTACATATTTTTATATAAAATAATTAATATTACATAATTTTACATAAAATTATTAATATTACATATTTTTATGAAATAATTATCATTAAATATTTTTTATAAAATAATTAGCATTACATATTTTATATAAAATAATTAATGTTACATATTTTATATAAAATGATTAGCATTACATATTTTTATATAAAATAATTAATATTACATAATTTTACATAAAATTATTAATATTACATATTTTTATGAAATAATTATCATTAAATATTTTTTATAAAATAATTAGCATTACATATTTTATATAAAATAATTAATGTTACATATTTTATATAAAATAATTAGCATTACATATTTTATATAAAATAATTAATGTTACATATTTTTATATAAAATAATTAGCATTACATATTTTTAAATAAAATAATTTATATTACATATTTTTATATAAAATAATTAATATTACATAATTTTACATAAAATTATTAATATTACATATTTTTATGAAATAATTAATGTTACATATTTTATATAAAATGATTAGCATTACATATTTTATATAAAATAATTAATATTACATAATTTTACATAAAATTATTAATATTACATATTTTATATAAAATAATTAATGTTACATATTTTATATAAAATGATTAGCATTACATATTTTTATATAAAATGATTAGCATTACATATTTTTATATAAAATAATTAGCATTAAATATTTTTCTATAGAACAGTAATCCTAATCTATAATATTAAGCTTAACGTCTGTCTGTGTGTCTGGTCACGAATAGGCTCCTATATGGTTGACTATAATAGAAAACTGATCACATATAATGATAAAAGACGTATCGAGACACAGAAATGGGTATGTTTGATCTGGCATAATTATGATTCATTAAAATTGTGGGATCTGCGTACGCGTCTGGTCCACAAAGTATGGAAAAAAAATGTAAAAATAATTTATAAAAACGTTTACAATTGTTGTTGATATAGATTACATAATAACACTTTGATAAATATGTTGTAACTTATATAGGGATGGTATAATAAAATTGGGGGTCTGCGTTCGTGCCTGGCCTCCATAGAATGGAAATAGGCACACACTTTAATAAAGACTTTCAATATCTGTCTCCGTAATTGCATTTTCTTTACATAAAATACTTATCATTTTAAAAATAGTGTTACATTAAATGATTACAAAAAGACACAATATAATGATGTTATGCAGCAAGGAATACGATCCATTTTACCATTAAGTTCTGCAAGTATGGCTAATTTTCTTGTTATAATTATACTATATATAACATAGACATAATGTCTTTTTTGCATCATTCTATTTTTGATGAGTAACCACAACAAGATTTCGGATGAAATTGAAGAATTCAAATCACAAATATTTTCCCGTGTCAGGAACAGCTATCTAGTTTGATGTAAAATACAGTATCTTTCAAATTATTTTTATTTCATACGAGATAATCACGTTGTTCTGAAAAGAATGCAAAACCAGTGTGATCGCCTTTCATTGAAAAATTCTGGCCATAAAATTAACTTGGAATTAATACAAAACTTCAAAGAAAATAAAATGTAATTACTTTTTCTTGAATATTTTGTGATCATTAACCTAGAAAATTATAGTAGAATATAATAATATAGAACAACAACAGTTTAATCACAAGTGTTCAGTAGTTCTACTTGTCGACCGGTAAATTTATTTATTCGCTTTAATAGCCGTGTAAATTGCACGGTATTATTTCCCTTTTATCTTTTTTAGAGTTGTCTTTTGTTTGTTGTTATTTTTTCGCATCAATCTATACAAGAGTACAATATTTCCACTGGTCGACCGATAAATTTATTCATTAGCTTGAATAACCGTGTAAAATGCACGGTATTATTATTTCTCTTTTATCTTTTTTAGGGTTGTCCAATTGTTTGTTTATCGTCAATATATATATATATATATATATATATACATATATATATATATATATATATATATATATAAGTGTTAACACGGTATTATTATTTCCATTTTATCTTTTATTTTAATTGTCGTTTTGTTTGTTCAGCATCAATCTATACAAGTGTTTAGTAGTTCTATAGATTAACAGATTGTGTATTTGTCAGTTAGAACGGTCTTCTTAATTGCACAGTAATATTATTACCTTGTAATGTTTGTAATATTTTGTTTGTTCATTGTAAATTTAATGATAATATTTCGGGTCACTGGAAGAATATTTTGAAAGTAGTTTTCTTTCAACTTAAATATTGATTGCCTCATAACAAAAATCTCTTACCCCATGGTCAGTTGAGCCTTTCACAAAAACTAGTTAAAACAATGTTACGTAAATAAAATATGCATTTTAAAAATTACTCTAATGACATTTAGCCTTATTTTAAAATTGTTTATGATTAGAAACCTAATCAAAATAGAAAAGCGAAAGTAGCATATTATACCAGCAATAGATGCAGTTCAAGGTTTTCTGACTGATGACAATTTGGAGCGATAGCAAACAATGCCCATTTTAAAACATTCTATCAATCATTAGTTCAATACAATCAATTGTAATTATACGAGGCAAAACGTAAAAGTAAATCAATATAAAGAAAAGAATAAAGTTTTATTTCAGGCAATTCAAGGAATATCATCCAGGCCATCATTTCAGATTTGAATTGAAACTTTATATAATAAACATTACAAAAACATACGAAAGTCATCCAAGTTGGAGTGAAGAATCCTCAAGTAAATTGACCTTCAAAATTTAACTGCCACTTTCGTATAGTAACAAAACGCTCAAACTATTTTAGAGTTTTATGGAACTACGTTGTAAATTTCAAGCAAGATGAAAACTGAAAATTGTTTCCCGTAGATAACTCAATTTATTTATTTGAGAAAATTGAAAGTTTTGTCGGATGTTTGACTTTTTTAGCAAGTTCATTAGTTCATATCTTATTATTCCATGTTATTTCTTATATGTAAAATATATTATAAGGAAGGGAATGATTATTCAAGAATAAATTAAAAATAAATAATTTTATATTTCTTTTAACACGCATAGATGTTATATGAAAGCTGGCAGAACAATGTAAAATTCTTTTATTATTGTCATAAGCATTCCTTTACACATGTGAATTTGTAAAATGTCTTATCAAATTGTCTCCCTGGTGTCCCTCATCCTTCCTTTATTTCTTATTAATAAGAAATAGCGACTAGGATTAAATATAAAAAACTATTGGAAATATAACTTTTACTTTTAAGTACAAAAACCAATATTTGCTGTATCTGAATGAAAAAACAGATTTAATTATGTACCTTATTATAGCTATTCCAATATCACCTTTCAAACATGTACCTTATTGTTGTTATTTCAATATGACCTTTCAAAACATGTACCTTAGTATGGTCATTTCAATATAACCTTAAAAATGTACATTATTATTGTTATTGCAATATAACATTCAAAATGTACCTTATTATTGTTATTTCAATATAACCTTAACAAATATACTTTATTATGGCTATTTCAATATAACCATAAATGTACCTTATTATAGTTATTTCAATATAACCTTTAAAAAAGTGTACTTTATTATTGTTATTTCAATATAACCTTACGAAAAAGAACGTTATTATTGTTATTTTAATATAAACATAAATATAATAATATAAACATAAATATAAAATTCAAAATATGTACCTTATTATAGTTATTTAAATATAACCTTTCAAAAAATTAACCTTATTGTTGTTATTTAAATATAACCTTTAAAAATGTACATTATTATTGTTATTTCAATATAACTTTTAAAAAATGAACATTATTATTTTTATAGCAATATAAACTTTCAAAAATGTACCTTATTATTTTTATTGTAATATAACTTTTTAAAATATTTACCTTATGATGGTTATTTTAATATACCCTTTCAAAAAATGTACCTTATTATCGGTATTTCAATATAACCTTTAAAAATGTACATTATTATAGTTTTTCAATGTAACCTTTCAAAATATTTACCATATTATGGTTATTTCAATACAACCTCTAAAAATGTACCTTATTATGGTTATTTCAATATAACCTTTAAAAATGTACCTTATAGTTGTTATTTAAATATAAACTTTCAAAAATGTACCTTATTGTTGTTATTGCAATATAAATTTTCAAAACATTTACCTTATTGTGGTTATTTCAATATAACCTTTCAAAAATGTACCTTATAGTTGTTATTTAAATATAACCTTTAAAAATGTACTTTATTATAGTAATTTCAATATAACCTTTAAAAAAATGTACGTTATTATGTTTATTTCAATATATCCTTTCATAAAAGGTACCTTATTATGGTTATTTATAAATATTATTTACAAAAATGTATCTTATTGTTTTATATAAGTATAACCTTTCAAAAAACGCACCTTAATATTGTTATTGCAATATTAACTTGCAAAAATGTACCTCGTTATGGTTATTCCAATATACCCATACAAAAATGTACCTTATTTTGGTTATTTCAATGCATCGTTTCAGAAAATGGACCTTAGTATTGTTATTTCTATATAACCTCTCAAGAAATGCACCTTATTATAGTTTTTTTACAATATAACCTTTAAAAAATGTACCTTATTATGTTTTTTTCACTAGAACCTTTCCAAAAATGTATCTTATTTTTGTTATTTTAATATAACGTTTAATAAATGTACCTTAATAAAGTTATTACAATATAACCTTTCAAAAAATGTACCTTGTTATGGTTATTTCAATATAACCTTTTAAAAAATGTACGTTGTTATTGTTATTACAATATAACCATTAAAAAATGTACCTTATTATCGTTATTTAGTATAGCCTTAAAATGTACATTATTCCTGTTATTTCAGTATAACCTTCTCAAATATTTATCTTATTATGGTTATTTTAATATAACCTTGCAAAAATGTACATTATTATGGATATGTCAATATAACTATTATGAAAACTGTACCTTATTGTTGTTATTGCAATATAACTTTTTAAAAACGTACATTATTATTGTTATTTCAATACAAATTTTCAAAATATTTACCTTATTATGATAATTTCAATATACCCTTTCAAAAATGTACCTTTTGTTGTTATTGCAAAATATACTTTAAAAAATGTACCTTATAGTTATGGCAATATAGCCTTTCAAAAATGTACTTTATTATTGTTATTTTAATATAACCTTTCCAAAAATGTACCTTATTATGGTTATTTTAATATATCATTTAAAAACTGTATCTTATTGTAGTTATTGCAAAATAATCTTTCAAAATGTACATTATTATTGTTATTTCAATATAACCTTTTAAAACTTTACATTATTATTGTTATTTCAATAAAACGTTTAAAAATGTATTTTATCGTTGTTGTTTCAATATAACCTTTCAAAAGATTACCTTATTATGGTTATTTTAATATAACCATCTGAAAATTTTCCTTATTTTTGTTATTTTAATATAACCTTTAATAAAATGTACCTGATTATTGTTATTACGATAGAACCTTTAAAAACATTTACCTTATTATGGTTATTTCAACATCACGTTTAAAAAACGTACCTTATTATGGATATTAAAATATAACCTTTCGAAAAATTTATGGTATTATCTTTATTTCAATATAACAATTCAAAAAAATGAAACTTATTGTTATTATTCGAAGACAACCGTCCAAAAAATGTACCTTAGTATTGTTATTTATATACAACTTCTACAAATGTACCAAATTATTGTTGTTATTTCAATATAACCTTACAAAATGTACCTTAAAATAGTTATTTCAATAGAACCTTTAAAAAATGTACCTTATTATTGTTATTTAAATATAACCTTTAAAAATGTACTTTATTATCGTTATTTCAAACTAACATTTCAAAAAATGTACATTATTATTGTTATTTCAATATAAAGCTTCAAAAAATGTACATTATTTTTGTTATTTAAATATACCTTTAAAAATATACCTTATTATTGTTATTTGAATATAAACATTCAAACAATGTACCACATTGTTATTATTTCAATATAAGCTTTCAAAAAATGTACCTTATTATGGTTATTTAAACATAGCATTAAAAAAATTACTTTTTTATTGTTATTAAAATATAACCTTAAAAAGTTACCATTATTGTTATTTCAATACAACCTTTCAAAAATTACCTTTTTATTGCTATTTCAATATAACATATAAAATGTACTTTATTTTGGCTATTTCTATATAACCTTTCAAAAAATGTACCTTATTATGTTTTTTTCCAATATAACCTTTAAAAAATGTACCTCATTATCATTTTTTTTAAATATAACCTTTCAAAAATGTACCTTATTTTTGTTATTTTAATATAATCTTTAAGAAATGTAACTTATTATTGTTATTACAATATAACCTTTCAAAAATGTACCTTATTCTGAGTATTTCAATATAACGTTTAAAAAACGTACCTTATTATGATTATTTCAATATAATTTTCAAAAAATTTACCTTATTCTTGTTATTTTAATATAACGTTTAAAAAACGTACCTTATTTTTTTTATTTCAATATAACCTTTAAAAAAATGAAACCTCAGCCCAAAAAATGTACCTTATTTTGGTTATTTCAATACAACCTCTTTACAAATGTACCAAATTACTGTTATTTCAATATAACCTTTTAAAATATGTACCTTATTGTGTTTTTTTTTCAATATAACATTTTAAAAATGTGCCTTATTGTTATTTTATTATATCCTTTAAAAAGATGTACCTTATTGGTGTTTTTTTTCAATATTACATTTCCAAAAATGTGCCTTATTGATATTTTATTATATCCTTTAAAATATTTACCTTATTGGTGTTTTTTTCAATATTACATTTCAAAAAATGTGCCTTATTGATATTTTATTATATCCTTTAAAAAGATGTACCTTATTGGTGTTTTTTCAATATAACATTTCAAAAAATGTGCCTTATTGATATTTTATTATATCCTTTCAAACAATGTACCTCGTTGTTTCAATATAACCTTTAAAAATGTACATATTTATTGTAATTTCAACATAACCTTTAAAAAAATGTATCTTATTATGGTTATTTCAATATAACCTTTCGAAAATGTACTTTATTATGGTTATTTCAATTTAAACTTTCAAAAATATACCTTATTATTGTTATTTCAATACGACCTTTCGAAAACTGTACCTTAATATTGTTATTTGAATACAACCTTTTAAAAAATGTACCCTAATATTGTTTTTTCAATATAACCTTTAAAAATGTATTTTAATGTTGTTATTCCCATGTAAGCTTTCAAAACAAGTACATTGTTATGGTTATTTTAAACTAGCCTTTCAAAAATGTAACTTATTGTTATCATTTCAATATAACCTTTTAGAAAATGTAAATTATTATTGTTATTTCAATATAACCTTTCAAAATATTTACCTTCTAGTTGTGTTTTCAATATATACTTTCAAAAACTGTACATTGTTGTTGTTATTTCAATAGAACCTTTCAAAAAATGTACCTTATTATTGTTATTCTATTATAGCTTTTCAATAAATGTATCTTATTGTGGTTATTTCAATATAACCTTTCAAAAATTTACCTTATTATTGTAATTTCTATATGACCTCTTAAACAGTGTACCTTATTATGGTTATGTCAATATAACCATTCAGAAAATGTACCTTATTATTGTTATTTCAATATACCTTTTTAAAGATGTACCTTAATATTTTTATTTCAATATAACCTTTAAAAATGCACTTTATTATTGTTATTTAAGTATACCCTTTCAAAAAATGTAGCTTATTATGGTTATTTCAATATAACTTTAAAACATGTACATTATTGTTACTACATGTAACCTTTACAAAAAATGTTCCTTATTATTGTTACTGCAATATACTTTTTTCAGAATATTTACCTTATTATGGTGCTTGCAATATGAGCTTTCCAAAATGTACCTTATTATGTTTATTTCAATATAACCTTTAAAAATGTACATAATTATTCAGATTTCAATATAACCTTTCAAATAATGCACCTTACTATAATAATTTCAATACAATCTTTCAAAAAATGTACCTTATTGTTGTTATTTCAATATAACCTTTCAAAAGTGTACTTATCATTGTTATTTTAATATAACTTTTAAAAAATGTTCCTTAACATTGTTATTTCAATATAGCCTTTCAAAATATGTACCTTATTGTGGTTATTTGAAGAGAACCTTTCAAAGAATGTATCTTATTATTGTTATTGCAATATAACTTTTCAAACAATGTACCTTATTATGCTTATTTCAATATAACCTTTAAAAGATGTACTTTATTATGGTAATTTCAATATAACTTTTAAAAAAATTTATCTATTGTTGTTATTTCAATATAACCTTTCAAAAAATATACTTTATTATTGGTATTTCAAAATAACATTTCAAGAAGTGTACCTCATTGATTTTATTTTAATATCAACTTTCAAAATATTATTAGGGTTATTTCAGTATAACCTTTCAAAATGTGTTCTTTATTATTGTTATTTCGATATAATTTTGAAACAAATGTACTTTTTATTGTTACTGCAATATAACTTTTCAAAAAATATGCATTATCATTGTTATTTCAATACTACGTTTAAAATGTAAACTTATTATTTTCATTGCAATATAACGTTTCCAAAAATGTACTTTATCATTTGTTATTTTAATATAACCTTTCCAAAAAATGTACTTTATCATTTATTATTTTAATATAACCTTTCAAAAAATGTACCTCATTATGGTTATTTCAATATACCCTTAAAAAATGTACCTTTTTGTTTTCTAATATAACCTTTCAAAATATTTACCTTATTATGGTTATTTCAATATAACTTTTCAAAAAATGTACCTTATTACGGTTATTTCAATATAAACTTTGAAAATATGTACCTGATTGTAATTTTTATATAACCTTTAAAAAACGTACCTTAATATTGTGATTTCTATATGACCTTTCAAAAAATGTACCTTATTAGGTTTTCTTCAATAGAACCTTTAAAAACGTACCTTATTGTGATTATTTCAATATAACCTTTCAAAAAATGTACCTTATTATCGTTATTTGAATATAACCTTACAAAATATTCCTTATTATTGTAATTTCAACATAACCTTTCAAAAAATGTACGTTATTGTTGTAATTCCAATATAACCTTTCAAAAATGTACCTTATTATGTTTATTTTAATATAACCTTTAAAAATGTACTTCATAATGGTAGTATAACCTTTCAAAAAATGAAATATAACCTTTCAAAAAATGTACCTTTCCTATTTCAATATGAACTTTCAAAAATGTACCTTATTATGGTTATTTGAATAAAACCTTTCAAATAATATACTTTATTATTGGTATTTCATAATAAAATTATAAGAAATGTACCTTGCTGTTTTTATTACAATATAAACTTTCCAAATGTATACGTTATTAGGGTTATTTCAATATAACCTTTCAAAAAATTTACTACATTGTTGATATTTCAATATAACTTTTCTAGAAATGTACCTTATTGTTGATATTTCAATAAAACTTTCCAAAGAAATGTACCTTATTATACAATATAACCTTTCAAAAAATACATTATTCAAAAGATGGTTATTTCTATATAAGCTTTCAAAAAATGTACCTTATGTTTTTCTCAATATAACCTTTCAAAAATGTACCTTATTTTGGTGATTTCAATATTACCTTTTAAAAAATCTACCTTTTTGATGGTTATTTCAATATAACTTTTCAAAAAATGTACCTTATTGTTGTTATTTCAATATAACATTTCAAAAAATGTACCTTTTTGTTGATATTTCAATATAACCTTTCAAAAAATTTACCTTATTGTTTTTATTTCAATATAACCTTTCAAAAAAGTTGACCTTATTGTTTTTATTTCAATATAACCTTTAAAAAAAGCGTATATTTGTTCTATTAGCAGGCCCCGGTCGTTTATAATGCAATAATATTTATACATTAAAGTAACTGGATATATAATACATATATAAAGTAGTAGCGTTCGTGTGTGTGTCTGTGTGTACAACTCCTTAACATCCCACACTAGTGAACCGATCATGACTAAACCTGGCATGATGGTGGTCCTCCACCAAGGAATGTTGCAATCCATTTTAATGGAGTAACTATCAATATCATAGCTTACAACCACATCTCTGGACCAATCATGACCAAAGCTTACATGATGACGGTCTCTGACCTAGAGATGGTGCACACAATTTTTTAAGATCAAGATCAAAGGTAAAGGTCGGGACTTTGTTGTATGCTCGGGTACCTGCTTTGCAGGTACTTGAACATACAGTAAAGCCTCATCCAAAGTACGTGTATCTTTACTAGTTTAAAATATTTTAATTCAATAGGAAAGCTAAATAATTTATACCCATAAATTCTTGAATATGTATAAAAAGAAGGCCTGCACTTTTCAAGTCATATTATCAATAATACAGAATATGCATTTGTATTGTCACGAACTTCAAGGCTATTCTATAGAAATCAGTTAACAAAGCTGAGGATTTGTCCCTTTCACACTTTACAATGATTAAATAACATCAGATGAAGGAATCATTTGATAACAATCGCAGAAGAAGGAAGAGGAGGGGAAGGAGGACGAGTAGATATTGCAGAACAACAACAACAACAACAACAACAACAACAACAACAACAACAACAAAATCTTGTCTTTTATTGTTTAGAAACCCAATTGACCAGCTTTTGTTGTTGCTTGTTATTATTATGCGTAAGCATTTTCTTTTCTTTTCTTTCTTTTACTTTTCTTTTTATTTTATTTATTTATTTATCCTTTTCATTTTATTTTTATTTTTAATATTTAATTTTTAATTTTTTAATGTTTTTTATTTATTTTTTATTTTTAATTTTTAATTTTTCTTTTTTCATTTTTTATTTTTCATATCAATTAAGTTTCTCTTAATTTGTGTAGCCTGTCTACTGAAAGCGGTTTTATTTTATTTAATCAACAATTTGAAGTTATTTTGGAGTGGTATTTGAAGCTCATGTTCTATAATTTAAAAATTTTTTAATTATATGTTTATTAATAAACAGATCCACCGGATCTCTATACAAAAAAAATTCTTTTTACCGGACTCAACAATGAAAATTGCTCCAGGAAAATTCCTACTTCGGACCATTACCTTTTGATGTGGATTACTCAAAATACAGTTTGGATCAATTTACTACACTGCTAGTCACTTCGGATTTTACCCTGCAATTTTGATGGGAATTTTTAGATCTTTTTCATTAACTTCCTTTACTCTATGACATTTAAATACTTAAAAAAAAATTTAATTGTGATTTTCCATGTCTCACTGACCTTAGCAAATGAGGTGTAAACCATTATAATTAATTGCTAATATTTTCTCCTCTGTAGAGATTGTAGACATCGAAATCCTATAGGATAAGGAGTTATATTTCAAATGTATTCTTTGTCTTACATAGAATAATAAAAATCTTTTGATTTGAAATTTAACCATTTCATGTCATAAATTTTTAAATTTATTGAATGACTAAAATTTTATATATATATATATATATATATATATATATATATATATATATATATATATATATATATATATAGTGTAATATTACTAGTAATAGTTGAGATGGTGGTATTCTGGAACGCCAAATGTTTAATCTAGTTCAGCCACTTTTCACAGAAGTATCTTTCTGATACCATACACACGTAACACACACACACATACATACATACATAGGCATATTCACATAGTGTATGCAAAGCGTGATTCACTAAACAGACGAGGCTGTTTCTTTTTTTTTTTTTTTCATTTTCCCAGTGAATTCTTGTCTTTATATTTGAATTAAAATCGAATAAAGTCTCATATTTAGTGATATAAATCTGTGTTCCTATATATTTCAAAATATTTTCCTTTCTCGTAATAATACTTGATACCTCATGCTTTAGTGTTAGGAAGGTACACAATAAATACTTTATTCCCATGCATCACAACCTCTTCATGTTATTAATTTTATGATATTTCACAGATTATTTTATTCTGAATGTTTTTTAGAAAATTTGTTATTGCTTGAAATGTTTGATACTTTTGGATATTTATTCTTGTTTCTTGTCAGTTATTCATATTTTCACTGCAGGTTTATCTAATTTACAGTACTGATTCTATTTTACATGTTGATTGGATCGCGGCAGGTACTACCAGTTTTGATTGGAGTAAATTCCAAAGTAATGACAACTAAAATTTAGTAGTCCCCTCTGCCAAAATGCTTCGAAATCAGTGCCTTTGCTAGCAAATACAGTTTTATGTCATAATCAGAAAAAAAGTGTTTCAGTGAATCGATCATTAATGCCTACGCAGTTGTCATTAAAAGTTGCAGACTTACTGCGTGTTAATTGGGAAGGAATGTACAATTTTGTTACAGTTTTATTTTCTATGAAACTGCTGAGTTAGAAATGGCAAGATTGAACTTTTGTTGTTAGAAACTATTTACCTGATAAGAATAATTAGTTTATTCAATGAGATAACATGAATACAAACAATAAGAAATGTGTAATTACGTTTTGTGCATTTGTGATGCAACATTGTCTATTTGTTTGAAATAAAAGAATGTGAAAATATGAACATTGTTCTGTCATGATCTCACGAATTCATTTTTATCAAATGATCTTTCCATTCAAAATCACATTCTCTAATAAAATGTATGGGTTTATTTAAAGCGATTCACACATGCATGAAGCACAATACCACAAAATCCTAGTTTCTCTTCACTTATTGTTACTAGTTCCTTATCATTTTTCAGTGAAGAATAAGTCAACTCAAAGAAGCAGTGCATATACTGCTAAGCTAACCTATCTATATATGTAATACCATATGGGAATCATCAATTACTAGCAGGGAAACCCAACCATGGCCTGGATTGAATGATGACCAACAAATGTTCCACATTCACTTGTATTATCATTGAAATCGATGAAATCTCCCATTTTTCCATCAAATCAATTGATTGCTTTTTCTAATTATGTATTCATCGCGATGTACTATAGAAAGTTTCACATACCTTGCACAGTGACTAAGTTCACAATACATTGTAGTATACATTGCACTGTAGAGAACCTACTGTTGATTTTATAAATCTATTTTTATATATAATGACTTAGATAAAAGTTTAAAATGCAAAAGTCAGGTATGATGTTTCAATTTTGCTCTGAACAAAAATATCAATTTCGAACACACCCCTGTTGATGTCTGGCCTTACTACGCTTGCAGTGATAATGGCTTGAATTTAAGTTTAAAATGAAAAAGTCAAGTATCATGCTTCAATTGTGCTTTAAACAGAAACATTTATTTGGAACGTACCTCTGTCATATCAAAGAACCTAATTTTGATTTTATGTCGGGATTTTTGGCTGGTGTGGTATAAAATTTCTCAAACACATTCCGATACAAAACTTATCTTAGAGCACTGCCAGGCACATAAAGTGAGTGAAATTTCATAAAAATTGGTACAGCCGTTTTCGAGTCCATATGGAACAAACTCACACGCATAGACACACACAAAGTTCTTTTTATATAATAGTAAACAAGAGATAAAGCCACCACAAAAACATATGCATATATATATATATATATATATATATATATATATATATAAAATGAAGCAAAACTTATCAAGATAGAGAAAGCTCAACACTGTAAAGAGAAGCAATTAAATATATAAAATAAAAGATGAAGAATAAAAGTTAGATATAACTTCATTATATCATCTGATCACTAAGAAAATAATAAGAGATAAATCTTTTTAGACCATGGCATTTCGAAGATAAATACTTAACATCAGAAGAGGAGAAAGGCCAATATTATACAAAATATATAATCTAGATTAAAGATGGCTTCAGAACATTTAGATTAGAAATGACAGAAATAAGATCTCCACTATTTTAAATCAGATTTTCACCATTTTGTTAAATGAGATTGCCGTCATTTTTTTTAAAATAAGATTTCCACCATCTCGATTTCCATCATTTTCACCATTTTGTTAAATAGGATTTTCTACCATTTTCTTTAATGTTTCATCCTTTGTTAAAATCATTTTGCCACCATTTTCCCCCTATCAGTACAGGCCAATAAGTCTCTTGTGCATCATGAGTAAGTTGCTGGAATCTGTGTTAAATAGAGAAGTAATCAACCATCTCAGCAAAAATAACCTTCTTAGTGACACACAATATGGTTTCCATTCTGCTAGATCTACAGCAGATGTGCTTACAGTTATATCTCATAGGATTAGCGAATCTCTCGATGGAGGAAACCTTTCTAGGGCAATTGCTCTTGATATATCTAAGGCAAAAGCTCACAGTATTAATGCTGGAGACCCTCAGGTGTCCATCCTGAGCCCAACTCTTTTCCTGATCTACATTAACGATCTTCCAAATAATATCCTTACATCATTTGTAGACATTTATGCTGATGACACTACCATCCATGGTAGCACATCTAAGTCAGTAAACGACCAAGTTCTCTCCGATTCTCTCTCGTCTGATCTTGAGCACGTGGTACAAAGGGGAAAGGAGTGACTGGTTACTTTTAATGCATCTAAAACCAAGCTTCTCTCTTTACATCATCAATATTCTGATCCCAATCTGGCATCAGTTGAAATGAATGGCTCTCGTCTTCAGGAGGCCTCAAGTTTTGACACGCTTCATGGCCTGACCTTTACTCCTGATCTTAAATGGAACAGGTACATCAAATCTGTTGCCAAGGCCGCTGAAAAAATGGTTGGATCCTTCTATCGTTCCAGTAGATATCTCACTGCTGATGCAATTTTTTACTATATTAGAGCCAGGTACGTCCAAGGATGGAATACTGTTGCCATATCTGGGCAGGAGCTGCTAGAAAGGACTTGTCCTGCCTTGATAGAGTTCAAAATAGACTTCATAGCCTCGTAGCAGATATCCTTTTCTTTTCCCTGCAACCTCTATCTCACAGAAGAGATGTTGCGAGTTTTTCTCTGCTGTATCGTTATTTTCATGGAAAGTGTTCGACTGAGCTTCAGTCTATGATCCTCTCTCGCCAAACTTTCACAAGAAACACTCGTCTAGCTGAAAACACTATCAATAATTCCCCCCACTCGTTATCTGTGCCTAAACCTAAACGTAGATTCCATGAACAAAGCTTCTTTCTTAGAAATGTACGCTTGTGGAATTGTCTTCCGTTTTCCTGCTTTCCATCTGACTACAATATGATTGTCTTCAAGTCTAACGTAAACAAGTTCTTGATGAGCCGTCTCACTTGTTAACAAATTTACCGAATTTCCATTACTAACGATTACTATATTGTCCAATTTCTACTGTACACTCTTTAACCATTATCCTCGAGTGGCCTCCTGGCCTTGATAAGTGGCGATATCTATGTAAAAAAAGAATTTTTTAAAAAATAAATTTTGTTAAATATAATTTCTACGATTTGTTATATATTATTTTCAAATTAGCAAATAATTGTCTAACATTTATTTTGTTAATTCTATTATTTTGTACAAATATGGTTTTTACCATTATATAAATATGATTTCCATATATGAATTAAATATGATTTCCATATATGAATTAAATATGATTTCTATACATGAATCAAGTACTGAAGTTCCCAGTTAAAAAAATAAACGGCCTCTATGAGGCTAAAAAATCACTTTATATCCTTATAAAGTCATAATCCCCCAGTACATGGAATATTGTTGTCACATCTGGCTGGTGCACCAACCACTCGCCTCTCGCTCTTAGACAGAATGCATAAATAATTTCTAATGCAGTAAGTTATGCACTAAGTGCAAAGCTTCATCCGCTGTCATATCACCACACTGTGGGAGTATTTCCATGGGATGTGCAGTGATGAACTTTCCTCAACATAAATACAATCCGAATCCACATGACTAGCAACAAAATCACACCCAGGCGCTTACATAACAGTAGATTTTCTACTCTAATACTTTTTTTCTTAGACTGCTTGACTTTGAAATTCTCCCCCTACTGCCTGTTTTTTCGTATCATATTAACATGTATAAGTTTCAGTTTAATGTAACGAAACATGTCCCTGCCTAAAGCCTCATTCAGGTTGCTCTCTATAAATCTATAGTTTTTCAGTAGCTTTATTGATGTTTTTCCTAATGGCTCAGAAATGGGTAGAATGGCAATTTTTGCGCACATCTAAAATTACAAAACTCTGATATCAAATGTTGTACTCGACATGTTGTTTACATATCCATATTATTAAGTTTGCACAGGCCACATAAGTCAAGAACGATAGACTAAAAGAAGTAGAGTCAAATATTGAAAAGTATAATATACTATCACCCAAAGAATGGTGCATGAAGAAGTTTGAATGTGAAACTGTAAACATAAATGCATTTTGAACAAGTTCCACTAGAGAAAACATTTTCCAATACTGAAAGAATTTTGATGAAAGATTGTATGAGGATAATATGATTGTTCAACAAGCAATTTCGCATTTGAAGAATTCATCCAATATTAACAGTGACAAAATTAGAAACATTTAAATAGAGAAAAGCCCAAAGATTGATGATATTTATTGTGAACATTTGAAAATACACGGTAAGACTTTAATGATAGGAATGCTCTATCTTTTTAACTTGAAAGAAGTAATGCTTCATATTTAGAAATCACAATATTTTGATTATCTACGTGCATTTCGTCTTTAAGTCTTTGTGGATTTGTGGAAAGGTATAGAAAAGAAGTATGTTGAATAAACAAAGTAATTAGAGATAGGAAGTTTTGGGAAGAGTTAATACATGATATATCTTGCTTGTGTTATGTCGATTAATTGGACTATTTTTCTCATCTTGGGTGTTACTAGCACAACGTTTTGATCGCTGCAACCTGCGACCTTCTTCGGGTGTTGAAAACATGCTTCTTTTTCTCTACTAAGAAAAGAGGGTTGGCTTTGCATTACAAGAAATTTCAGCCATGGGTTTGAGGGTGGGTCTGTAGATCATAAAGAAGGTTCAATCTTCAGGCGTCACGAAGATATTTTTTAAAGGTTACTGATGACTCAATTTTTTGGGATATCTATACTAATTATTAATATTAATGAAAAAATGCTTTACGAAACCGAGGATCGATACCTTCACGTATTTTTGTGAAAAAAAAACAAAAAAAAAAACAAAAGAAAACACACAATGCAAGGGGGTCAACTCCAAGGAAAAAAAAAGTTTTTTTTTGTGAAGTTACCTCCCTTAGGCTGGGCAATGGGCATATGTCTTCTTTGTTCTTTTTCTGTGATTTTGTTAGGCGCGTCCAAATGCAATTTAGTTCTATGCTGAGACGGCTACTTATGTTATTATTTTATGCTAACAATTAGTATAGAAAAATTGAGTCATAAGAAAGCCTTTAAAAAATATCTTAGTGCTCTTAAAATCGTCAACATAAAGATCGAGAGCTTTAAAGTCCTCACCTTCAGATTACTTAGAGGTACTGAACTGGCTGGTGTCATCACTCGGTTTGCTGTCCACTGATTTAAAGTCATCATAATCATCGACAAAGCTATTTGTTGCCGTACCTTCAAAAAAGAAAAAAAGTGGCCTGATGATATCTAGAATCAAATAATAATAATAATAATAATAATAATAATAATAATAATAATAATAATAATAATAATCTTCATCATCAAACGTACTGTCCCTATATTGTAGAATAAGATATATCATGCAATCCTGAATTTTTGAGATGAGATATGAATGCTTGTGTTATGATGATTAACCGAACTATTATTCTCATCTTGGGTTTTATTAGCACAACGTTTCATCTTATGGAAGAAATATATATACATATAGTTATTAAGACACTATTTAGATATCTGAGATCCATGTATACTTTCTAAATTGGATAAAAATCAGATGACAAATATATTTTATTTAGTTTATAAGGAGAAACACAAAGTATTATTTAAAGAAAGCCGAGCAGAGTAAAAATTTTGTTCGCCTAGAGTTTTATAAGCGATCAACCTCATCTTGGATTTTTTCTAAGAAAACAATTTAAAATACTTAAATTTCAATTTCACAATAATATCATAATAGGTCTCTTAAAAAAGATGCCAAATAAAGCAAATTTCTGCAAACTTCCAATTTATCACTCCTGCATAATGCTATGTTTCTGTGCAATCTCTATTTATAGTCCATTTTGTCATTGTGTTTACTCGGTTTTGTGTTTGTGAAATCATTTTGTCTTCCTTTATTATTGAAGCTGAAAATGCATTGCACTCTTGACCACAATGTCAAGGGAGAAAAGTGGAAAAACAACAGATCAGCCGAATAGACTGAGAGGATCAGCGTGGATGAAAAGAGCTCAAGTCAGACTTAATTGCACGACTTGATCCAGGCTTTTCAGCTCAGATGAGCTGAAGATTGTTAAGACAAAGCAATCTCTTCTTCTATTCTAAGTGTTTTGCATATCTTCTTCCCCATCAAATTTATGTACACACAATATCATTATTTACCTAAATATCTATCTTTTATATATATATATATATATATATATATATATATATATATATACTTTCTAAATTCAAAATGGTGTAATGCAAGCACCCTATAAAGTATTTTTGGCTTCTCTTCCAATTTTCTGATTTTTTAATCATGTCCAAACGCATTTTATTTCTTTTTGGTGGATTGATTGTTGCTATTTCTTCTGATGAGTTAAGGGCAAAATAGATTAAATGATTGATACAATAATTAAGTGATTAATTTTGTGCTACGAAAAAGATATTGTCAAGAATTGAAAGTGTAAACTGAATTCAAGGGAAAAATTGTAAGATGGTCAATATTAGGAAATTATGAATATAGACATTTGTCATTCATTCATTATATTGCTCTGTAATTACATTGATCTTCTTTAGTGAATAAAATATTTCAACAGAAATATATATATATATATATATATATATATATATATATATATATATATATATATATATAAACATATATATATAAACACTGTGTTTCGTTTTATTGCAAATAAATATTTTTTTAATTTGCTATGAAACGCAGAGAGGTGAAATTCGGTACACTGGAGGAGTATAATAAGGTGCCTTATTTCCCTGATTTTTGTGGAATTTGAACACATATTTTGAAAATAATACTACACCTCCTTCATAAACTTTTATCTTTATTATTGACCAGAGCTGCTCAATTGGGTTTATATCTGAAGAATAAGGTGGCAATATCATAAAATTTTCTCCACTAATGACTTAAAATAGGATGTCGTAGCCTTGGCCGAGTGGGATGGCACATTTTCATGCATAAAAATCAATTTGTGGTGACGTATCAATGGAAGATACTCGAGCCATGGTGACAAATTCTCATTTAAAAATAAAATATAAGACTGGCTTGTCAGTTTGACACATTCTGGACTCATAATGGTCCAGTTAGTTCATCGCTGATTATTCCAGCCCAAAAAAGACACCTCCACCTCCCTGTTGACGACAGAATCGATGAGGGGTAGGAAATCCAAGAGGACCAAACTTTGGCCCACCACTCTGGTCTATCAAGGGTTGCTCTGGCCTCATCGGTGAAAAGAACATTTTCAAAGCTTGTTTTTATGTATTTCTGAGCCCAAACCATAAGTTTTTCCTTATGAGTTTGGTTTAAAACTTTTTTTGCTATGGGCTTAATGCTTCTTGCAATTTCGGTTAAGACATTGCAGCGTGTCTTTCTGGACAAGGAAGATATTCCAGCCTTGTGAAATATAACAGCATTGTTGCTACCCGGCTGAATGATAAGTTAACAACCAATTCTTCCAACATCACGAGCAGAAACTGACTTTCTTGTGCTTTTGTCCTTTCTTGGATTGATGTTTGGATTTTCAACGAATGAAGACAATGTTCTTTGATCTCTTCCAAGCCCCTTGACTAGATCTATGAGAGATAAACCTTCTGCAAGGCCTGCAACAGCACGTTCCTTTTCACTAGCTGTCACTCGACCCTTTTTAGGCATTTTGGGAGACCTGCAATAAAATGATACACACTTAAAATTATTAGAAAATAAAATAATTAGCATTTTTCAAAATATTTGTTCAAATTCCAAAAAGTCAGGGAAATAAAGCCCCTTTTTATGCTCTTCCAGTCTAGCAAATATCATATATCTGCGTTTCATAGCAATTTCAAAACTAAAAACATATTGATCTGCAATAAATCAATACACAGGGTTTATATATATTGAGTCAAAGATTAAAAATATCATTTAAATCATGTTTAAAAATTAAAAAGGTAAAATGATCCTGATTTTATGTCCAGTTTGAAAAATATTTTATTAAATAGATCAACAGAAAACAATGGAAAGTTGTTTTAACGCTGCTGAAATAATAGAAAAGATTTCGCTCTTTTGAGAAAAAATACAGTCGTCGTCATTTCAAAGAGGTTATCATCCCCATATAAGCCACCTATGAAGGATCGAGAAAAACACCAATCGACGAATGATGATCCAATTAAACGGATATTCTATTTTTCTTCTGCCGGTTTACAATAACTACAAGCAGAATGTCTTAAAACGAATATCCAATATTCTATTTGAAATAAATTTTATGAAATAAAACTATATAAAATGTTTGTTTTTAGTTTTCGATTTCATCGCACATTCAATGTATTTTCGATTTAATGAACCAATAAAGGACAGGGGACAATGAAATGGTAATATCCTTTCTCTATATATATTAATTATTCATGCTAATTTTGTGGTATATATATCTGTGTGTATTTACTTGATCTGTTATCTACCCTTTATATTCTCTTCTATCAACCAATAATTTAGAAAATAATTGGCCTAAAATATTCTACATACAGCAAGCCTTGCAAGGTAGACCATCTGATAAAGTATTTCAAAGTAGACCACCTGATCAATATTTACCTGCAGGTATTTACTTCATCTGTGCTATACGTTGGATATTCTATTCCATCAAGCCATAAACTTATAAAAGAAAGAAAAACTGTTAATTGCTTTATTAATCTTAATGGCCTCATTAACATTCAACTAACATCATAGAATAACATGTGCTGTACTAATTGTTTAATTAAATAAAAATCGTTTTTATTAATTCGAATTTATGATGAAAATTACAGTTTTATTGACAGACAGGTTGCAATAGGTTTAGTGTTTAACTTTAAAGGTTTTTGTAGAGTAAGTATTGCAGTGTAGATACCCAATCCAGTATTACAATGTAGCCTACTTAGTCAAATATTGAAAGGTAAACTTCATGGTAAAGTATTGCAAGGTAACCACCTAGTTAAGTATTACCATGTAGACTAACTGATCAGATATCGCAAGGTAAACCACCTGGTAAAGTATTACAAGGTAGATCATCAAGTAAAGTATTGGTTAGACTACCTGACCAAGTATAATAAAGGTAGACAACTTGATTAAGTATTGGAAAGTAAACCACTTAGGCAAGTCTTGAAAGGCAGGCCACCTGATCAAGTATAGCAAGGTAGACCACCTGGTTAAGTATTGCAAGATAGATCACCTTGTCAAGTATTGTAAAGTAGGCTACCTGGTATAGCACTGCAAGGTAGACCACCTGATCAAGTATTACATAGTAGACGACCAGATAAAGTATTGCATAGTTTACTACCAGATCAAATAGTGCATAGTAGACCACCAGATAAATATTGTATTGTAGACCACCAGATCAAGTATTTCATAGTGAACCTTCAGATAATGTATTTTTTAGTAAACCATCAAATCAAGTATTGACCATCAGATCAAGTATGGCATAGTAGACCATCAGATCAAGTATTGTATAGTATACCGCAAGATCATCTATTGTATAGTATACCACCAAGTATTGAAAAGTAGACAATCAGATCAAGTATTGACTAGTAGACCATCAAATCAAGTATTGCATAGTAGACCATCAGATCAAGTATTGTAAAGTAGACCACTACATCAAGTATTGTATCGTAGACCACCAGATCGAGTATTGCATAGTAGACTACCAGATCAAATATTTTATTGTATGAAACCAGATCAAGTATTACATAGTAGACCCTCAGATCAAGTATAGCATAGTAAACTATCAGAATAAGTATAGTATAGTAGATCACCAGATCAAGTATTGCATAATAGACCATCAGATCAAGTATTGCATAGTTGACTACGACATCAAGTATTGAATAGTGGACAATCAGATCAAGTATTGCATAGTAGATCATCAGATAAAGTACTGTATAGAAGACTATTATATCAAGTATTGTATAGTTGATCATCAGATCAAATATTGTATAATAAACCATCAGATCAAGTATCAAATCGTTGACCATCAAATCAAATATTGTAAAGTTAACCACTAAATCAATTATTGTATCATAGACCACCAGATCAAGTATCGCATAGTAGACTACCAGATCAAGTATTGCATAGTAGACCTCAAGATCAAGTATTGCACAGTAGACCATCAGATCAAGTACAGTATAGTAGACCAGCAGATTAAGTATTGCATTGTAGATCTCCAGATAAAGTAGGGCATAGTAGACCACCAGATCAAACATTGTATTGTAGACAACCAGATCAAATATTGTATAGTAGACCTCCAAATCAATTATTGCATAGTAGACTATCAGGGTAAGTACTGTATAGTAGATTATCAGATCAAGTATTGTATAGTAGACAATAAAATCAAGTATTGCATAGTGGACCATCAAGTCAAGTATCGTATATTACACCATCAGATCAAGTATTGTAGCATAGATCATCAGATCAAGTATTTTATAGTAAACTATGAGATAAAGTATTGAAAAGTAGACCATCAGCTCAAGTATTGTATAGTAGACCAACAGATCAAGTATTGTATAGTAGACCAACAGATCAAGTATTGCATAGTAGACAGCAAAATCAAGTAGACCACTATACAAGTATTGCATGTTCGACCACAAGATCAAGTAGTGCATAGTAGACTATCAGATCAAGTATTGTTTAATATGCCACTAGATCCAGTATTCTGTAGCTCCATACATCAGTATAAGGTCATACGGTCTTAATATAAACATTTACACATAAAAAGATAAAGATGTCAGTTATGATGTTTCTACTAGGAGCAATGAGTAGTATCTGTTCTGACACTAAACTTTATCTTATTGTCAGCTATTTAGTGAAGAAGAATTTTATATAGACCGAGGCAAGTTTAATTCTTTGTCCCAATCTTTTGGGAGAGCTGGAGTGTTTCTATATTTAATACTGACCGTGTAACTTACTTTACTCTCTTGAGGAGGCAAGTAAATTGAAAGTTTTCGTAGTCACCCTCTTATTCGTCATTTTTTATAGATTAATTCTCAACCAGGTTCATATCTATTTATCAAATATCAAATGCATCTAATCATATGTTATTAAATCTGCAAATCATTCCAATGCAAAATATTTAATTTATGCATAATTCGATTATTCAAACTACTATTTTCTTCTCAGATGTTATTTTCTCAACGTTTTGGTCAATATAACCTCCGTTCTTCTTCGAGTGATCTTTATAAACTTAGGAATCTTTGTGTCAAACCTGGTAAACCTATATGAAATTTCGAACTGAACCATTTCTTTAATTCACTTGGATTCATTGTATTCGTTCCATCAGCCAGGACCTGATATAAGTGTTAATTATTATGTTATTCTTAGTTATTATCGCATGTAGGAAAGATTGTTACTTCAAACTAATTGCTGTTTAATGGCTTTAATGATCGTGACACGGGTTAGTTGGCATGTGCACAAATCTTGTATGAATTAGCCGGTAGTGACATGGTAAAATAATAAGTAAGACTAGAATAGTTGGAATAATCCAAATAATACCACATCAAGGCTTCTTTGTGTGGCAACCTATTTTGTCTCCTCCATATTATACTAGAAAGGTATTCGTTGTTGCCAGGGACATTAATAACAAAATAAAAGAGTAAAAAACTGTGTAACGACTTTATTTTAAAACTTCTTTCTCTGAATATATATATCTCTCTCTCTCTCTCTTTCTCATTCCTTCCCCTTCTTTTCCTGTTCCCTTTCCCTATTCAAGAAATATTTTTTCTTTCAACTTAGTACAGAACAGTTACTATACTTTGAGCTTAGCCAAAAGGTTAAGAAAGTGTATTTTATAGATCTAGTTAAAGAGTAAAGGTCGATAAAAAAAAATCCCTCATGATATGAGTCCCATGACTAATTTTGTTCCCGGTGATTCACAAAAGAACAAATATTACGTATAAAAAAAAAGTTCATGTTCTATCCGGGACAATACAGAAAAAAATACATCAGTTTAGTGGGTGTGTCTTGGTTAGACTTTTTCTATTTGTTGGATATGTATACACACCAACACATGAACAGGCAACTACTTTTATATAATAGATGTGCATAAGCTATAGACAAAACAAATAAACATTTCATCAAAAATAGTTGAAGTTTTAGTGTTTAAGCTATTCAGGCAAATAGAGCACCACATATTTTTCATCATATTTAGCATGAATAATATAGCACATCATTTTTTCATCATATTTACCATAAATAATATAGTACATAATGTTTTCATCATATTTACCATGAATAATATAGTACATCATGTTTTCATCATATTTACCATGAATAATATAGTAAATCATTTTTTCATCATATTTAGCATGAATAATATAGCAAATCATTTGTTCATCATATTTACCATGAATAATATAGCACATCATTCTTTCATCATATTTACCATGAATAATATAGCACATCATTTTTTCATCATATTTACCATGAATAATATAGCACATCATTTTTTCATCATATTTACCATGAATGATATAGCACATCATGTTTTCATCATATTTACCATGAATAATATAGCACATCCTTTTTTCATCATATTTAGCATGAATAATATAGCACATCATTTTTTCATCATATTTACCATGAATAATATAGCACATCATTTTTTCATCATATTTACCATGAATAATATAGCACATCATTTTTTCATCATATTTACCATGAATAATATAGCACATCATTTTTTCATCATATTTACCATGAATAATATAGTACATCATGTTTTCATCATATTTACCATGAATAATATAGCACATCATTTTTTCATCATATTTAGCATGAATAATATAGTACATCATTTTTTCATCATATTTACCATGAATAATATAGCACATCATTTTTTCATCATATTTACCATGAATAATATAGTACATCATTTTTCCATCATATTTACCATGAATAATATAGCACATCATTTTTTCATCATATTTACCATGAATAATATAGCACATCATTTTTTCATCATATTTACCATGAATAATATAGTACATCATTTTTTCATCATATTTAGAATGAATAATATAGCAAATAATTTTTTCATCATATTTAGCATGAATAATATAGCACATCATTTTTTCATCATATTTACCATGAATAATATAGCACATCATGTTTTCATCATATTTACCATGAATAATATAGCACATCATTTTTTCATCATATTTACCATGAATAATATAGAACATCATTTTTTCGTCATATTTACCATGAATAATATAGCACATCATTTTTTCATAAAATTTACCATGAATAATATAGCACATCATTTTTTCATCATATTTACCATGAATAATATAGCACATCATTTTTTCATCATATTTAGCATGAATAATATAGCACAACATTTTTTCATCATATTTAGCATGAATAATATAGCACATAATGCTTTCATCATATTTAGCATTAATAATATAGCACATCATTTTTTCATCATATCTACCATGAATAATATAGCACATAATGCTTTCATCATATTTAGCATGAATAATATAGCACATCATTTTTTCATCATATTTAGCATGAATAATATAGCACATCATTTTTTCATCATATTTAGCATGAATAATATAGCACATCATTTTTTCATCATATTTACCATGAATAATATAGCACATAATTTTTCCATCATATTTACAATGAATAATATAGCACATCATTTTTTCATCATATTTACCATGAATAATATAGCACATCATTGTTTCATCATATTTAGCATGAATAATATAGCACATCATGTTTTCATCATATTTACCATGAATAATATAGCACATCATTTTTTCATAATATTTACCATGAATAATATAGCACATCATTGTTTCATCATATTTAGAATGAATAATATAGCACATAATTTTTTCATCATATTTAGCATGAATAATATAGCAGATAATGCTTTCATCATATTTAGCATGAATAATATAGCACATCATTTTTTCATCATATCTACCATGAATAATATAGCACATAATGCTTTCATCATATTTAGCATGAATAATATAGCACATCATTTTTTCATCATATTTAGCATGAATAATATAGCACATCATTTTTTCATCATATTTAGCATGAATAATATAGCACATCATTTTTTCATCATATTTACCATGAATAATATAGCACATAATGTTTCCATCATATTTACCATGAATAATATAGTACATCATTTTTTCATCATATTTACCATGAATAATATAGCACATCATTGTTTCATCATATTTAGCATGAATAATTTAGCACATCATTTTTTCATCATATTTACCATGAATAATATAGCACATAATGCTTTCATCATATTTAGCATGAATAATATAGGACATCATTTTTTCATCATATTTAGCATGAATAATATAGCACATCAGTTTTTCATCATATTTAGCATGAATAATATAGCACATCATTTTTTCATCATATTTACCATGAATAATAGAGCACATAATTTTTCCATCATATTTACAATGAATATTATAGCACATCATTTTTTCATCATATTTACCATGAATAATATAGCACATCATTGTTTCATCATATTTAGAATGAATAATATAGCACATAATTTTTTCATCATATTTAGCATGAATAATATAGCACATCATATTTTCATCATATTTACCATGAATAATATAGCACATCATGTTTTCATCATATTTACCATGAATAATATAGCACATCATTTTTTCATCATATTTACCATGAATAATATAGAACATCATTTTTTCGTCATATTTACCATGAATAATATAGCACATCATTTTTTCATAAAATTTACCATGAATAATATAGCACATAATTTTTTCATCATATTTACCATGAATAATATAGCACATCATTTTTTCATCATATTTAGCATGAATAATATAGCACAACATTTTTTCATCATATTTAGCATGAATAATATAGCACATAATGCTTTCATCATATTTAGCATTAATAATATAGCACATCATTTTTTCATCATATCTACCATGAATAATATAGCACATAATGCTTTCATCATATTTAGCATGAATAATATAGCACATCATTTTTTCATCATATTTAGCATGAATAATATAGCACATCATTTTTTCATCATATTTAGCATGAATAATATAGCACATAATTTTTTCATCATATTTACCATGAATAATATAGCACATAATGCTTTCATCATATTTAGCATGAATAATATAGGACATCATTTTTTCATCATATTTAGCATGAATAATATAGCACATCAGTTTTTCATCATATTTAGCATGAATAATATAGCACATCATTTTTTCATCATATTTACCATGAATAATATAGCACATCATTTTTCCATCATATTTACCATGAATAATATAGCACATCATTTTTTCATCATATTTACCATGAATAATATAGCACATCATTGTTTCATCATATTTAGCATGAATAATATAGCACATCATGTTTTCATCATATTTACCATGAATAATATAGCACATCATTTTTTCATCATATTTACCATGAATAATATAGCACATCATGTTTTCATCATATTTAGCATGAATAATATAGAACATCATTTTTTCATCATATTTACCATGAATAATATAACACATCATTTTTTCATCATATTTACCATGAATGATATAGCACATCATGTTTTCATCATATTTACCATGAATCATATAGCACATCATTTTTTCATCATATTTACCATG
The DNA here is from genome assembly GCF_053919585.1 of Euprymna scolopes. Classification (NCBI taxonomy): domain Eukaryota; kingdom Metazoa; phylum Mollusca; class Cephalopoda; order Sepiida; family Sepiolidae; genus Euprymna; species Euprymna scolopes. Next base: position 103,465,809 of record NC_136497.1, on the reverse strand, counting down.
AATAATATAGCACATCATTTTTTCATCATATTTACCATGAATAATATAGCACATTATGTTTTCATCATATTTACCATGAATAATATAGAACATCATTTTTTCATCATATTTAGCATGATTAATATAGCACATCATTTTTTCATCATATTTACCTTGAATAATAAAGCACATCATTTTTAATCATATTTAGCATGAATAATATAGCACATCATTTTTAATCATATTTAGCATGAATAATGTAGAACATCATTTTTTCATCATATTTACCTTGAATAATATAGAACATCATTTTTTCATCATATTTAGCATGAATAATATAGTACATCATTTTTTCATCATATTTAGCATGAATAATATAGCACATCATTTTTTCATCATATTTACCATGAATAATATAGCACATCATTTTTTCATCATATTTAGCATGAATAATATAGCACATCATTTTTTCATCATATTTACCATGAATTATATAGCTCATAATGCTTTCATCATATTTAGCATGAATAATACAGCACATCATTTTTTCATCATATTTACCATGAATAATATAGCACATAATGCTTTCATCATATTTAGCATGAATAATATAGCACATCATTTTTTCATCATATTACGCATGAATAATATAGCACATCATTTTTTCATCATATTTAGCATGAATAATATAGCACATCATGTTTTCATCATATTTACCATGAATAATATAGCACATCATTGTTTCATCATATTTACCATGAATAATATAGCACATCATGTTTTCATCATATTTAGCATGAATAATATAGCACATCATTTTTTCATCATATTTACCATGAATAATATAACACATCATTTTTTCATCATATTTACCATGAATGATATAGCACATCATGTTTTCATCATATTTACCATGAATCATATAGCACATCATTTTTTCATCATATTTACCATGAATAATATAGCACATCATTTTTTCATCATAGTAACCATGAATAATATAGCACATTATGTTTTCATCATATTTACCATGCATAATATAGCACATCATTTTTTCATCATATTTACCATGAATAATATAGTACATCATTTTTTCATCACATTTAGCATGAATAATATAGTACATCATTTTTTCATCATATTTAGCATGAATGATATTGCACATCATTTTTTCATCATATTTAGCTTGAATAATATAGCATATAATTGTTTAATCATATTTACCATGAATAATATAGCACATCATGTGTTCATCATATTTACCATGAATAATATAGCACATCATTTTTTCATCATATTTACCATGAATAATATAGTACATCATTTTTTCATCATATTTAGCATAAATAATACCCCCCATCATTTTTTCATCATATTTATCATGAATAATACAGCCCATCATTTTTTCATAATATTTACCATGAATAATATAGCACATCATTTTTTCATCATATTTACCATGAATAATATAGCACATCATTTTTTCATCATATTTACCATGAATAATATAGCACATCATGTTTTCATCATATTTAGCATGAATAATATAGCACATCATTTTTTCATCATATTTAGCATGAATAATATAGCACATCATTTTTTCATCATATTTACCATGAATAATATAGCACATCATGTTTTCATCATATTTAGCATGAATAATATGGTACATCATTTTTTCATCATATTTACCATGAATAATATAGCACAATATTGTTTCATCATATTTATCTTGAATAATATAGCACATCATGTTTTAATCATATTTACCATGAATAATGTAGCACATCATTTTTTCATCATATTTACCATGAATAATATAGCACATCATTTTTTCATCATATTTAGCATGAATAATATAGCACATCATTTGTTCATCATATTTAGCATAAATAATATAGCACATCATGTTTTCATCATATTTACTATGAATAATATAGCACATCATTTTTTCATCATATTTAGCATGATTAATATAGCACATCATTTTTTCATCATATTTACCTTGAATAATATAGCACATCATTTTTAATCATATTTAGCATGAATAATATAGAACATCATTTTTTCATCATATTTTGCATGAATAATATAGAACATCCTTTTTTCATCATATTTACCATGAATAATGTAGCACATCATTTTTTCATCATATTTAGCATGAATAATATAGCACATCATTTTTTCATCATATTTACCATGAATAATATAGCACATAATGTTTGCATCATATTAAGCATGAATAATATAGAACATCATTTTTTCATCATATTTACCATGAATAATATAGCAGATCATTTTTTCATCATATTTACCATGAATAATATAGCACATTGTTTTCATCATATTTACCATGAATAATATAGTAAATCATTTTTTCATCATATTTACCATGAATAATATAGCACATCATTTTTTCATACTATTTACCATGAATAATATAGCACATCATTATTTCATCATATTTACCATGAAAAATATAGTACATCATTTTTTCATCATATTTACCATGAATAATATAGCACATCATTTTTTTATCATATTTAGCATGAATAATATAAAACATCATTTTTTCATCATGTTTAGCATGAATAATATAGAACATCATTGTTTCATCATATTTAGCATGAATAATGTATCACATCATTTTTTTATTATATTTACCATGAATAATATAGCACATCATTTTTTAATCATATTTACCATTAATAATACAGTACATCATTTTTTCATCATATTTACCATGAATAATATAGAACATCATTTTTAATCATATTTAGCATGAATAATATAGAACATCATTTTTTCATCATATTTAGCATGAATAATATAGAACATCCTTTTTTCATCATATTTACCATGAATAATATAGAACATCATTTTTTCATCATATTTAGCATGAATAATGTAGCACATAATTTATTCATCATATTTACCATAAATAATATAGCACATCATTTTTTCATCATATTTACCATGAATAATATAGTACATCATTTTTTCATCATATTTAGCATGAATAATATAGTACATAAATTTTTCATCATATTTACCATGAATAATGTAACACATCATTTTTTCATCATATTTACCATGAATAATATAGCACATCATTTTTTCATCATATTTACCATGAATAATATAGCACATCATTTTTTCATCATATTTAGCATGAATAATATAGCACGTTATTTTTTCATCATATTTACCATGAATAATATAGCACATAATTTTTCCATCATATTTACCATGAATAATATAGTACATCATTTTTTCATCATATTTACCATGAATAATATAGTACATCATTTTTTCGTCATATTTACCATGAATAATATAGCACATCATTTTTTCATCATATTTACCATGAATAATATAGTACATCATTTTTTCGTCATATTTACCAGGAATAATATAGCACATCATTTTTTCATCATATTTACCATGAATAATGTAGCACATCATTTTCTCATCATATTTAGCATGAATAATATAGTACATCATTTTTTCATCATATTTACCATGAATAATATAGCACATCATTTTTTCATCATATTTAGCATGAATAATGTAGCACATCATTGTTTCATCATATTTAGCATGAATAATGTAGCACATCATTGTTTAATCATATTAAGCATGAATAATGTAGCACATCATTTTTTCATCATATTTAGCATGAATGATATAGTACATCAGTTTTCATCATATTTAGCATGAATAATATAGCACATCATGTTTAATCATATTTAGCATGAATAATGTAGCACATCATTTTTTCATCATATTAAGCATGAATAATATAGTACATCATTGTTTAATCATATTTAGCATGAATAATGTAGCACATAATTGTTTAATCATATTTAGCATGAATAATGTAGCACATCATTTTTGCATCATATTTAGCATGAATAATGTAGCACATCATTGTTTCATTATATTTAGCATGAATAATGTAGCACATCATTGTTTCATCATATTATGCATGAATAATGTAGCACATCATTTTTTCATCATATTTTGCGAGAATAATGTAGCACATCATTTTTTCATCATATTTAGCATGAATAATATAGCTCATCATTTTTTCATCATATTTAGCATGAATAATATAGCACATCATTTTTTCATCATATTTAGCATGAATAATATAGCACATCATTTTTTCATCATATTTAGCATGAATAGTATAACACATCATTTTTTCATCATATTTACCATGAATAATATAGCACATAATTTTTTCATCATATTTACCATGAATAATATAGTACATCATTTTTTCATCATATTTAGCATGAATAATATAGCACATAATTTTTTCATCATATTTACCATGAATAATATAGCACATAATTTTTTCATCATATTTACCATGAATAATATAGAACATCATTTTTTCATCATATTTACCATGAATAATATAACACATCATTTTTTCATCATATTTACCATGAATAATATAGAACATCATTTTTTCATCATATTTACCATGAATAATATAGAACATCATTTTTTCATCATATTTACCATGAATAATATAGCACATCATTTTTTCATCATATTTAGCATGAATAATATAGTACATCATTCTTTCATCATATTTACCATGAATAATATAGCACATCATTCTTTCATCATATTTTGCATGAATTATATAGCACATCATTTTTTCATCATATTTACCATGAATAATATAGCACAACATTTTTTCATCATATTTACCATGAATAATATAGCATATCATTTTTTCATCATATTTAGCATGAATAATATAGCACATCATTGTTTCATCATATTTAGCATGAATAATATAGCACATCATTCTTTCATCATATTTACCATGAATTATATAGCACATCATTCTTTCATCATATTTAGCATGAATAATATAGTACATCATTTTTTCATCATATTTAGCATTAATAATATAGCACATCTTTCTTTTATCATATTTACCATGAATAATATAGTATATCATTTTTTCATCATATTAACCATTAATAATATAGCACATCTTTCTTTCATCATATTTAGCATGAATAATATAGCACATCATTCTTTCATCATATTTACCATTTATAATGTAGCACATCATTTTTTCATCATATTTAGTATGAATAATATAGCGCATAATTTTTTCATCATATTTACAATGAATAATATAGTACATCATTTTTTCATCATATTTACCATGAATAATGTAGCACATCATTTTTTCATCATATTTACCATGAATAATATAGCACATCATTTTTTAATCATATTTACCATGAATAATATAGTACATCATTTTTTCATCATATTTACCATGAATAATATAGCACATATTTTTTATTCATATTTACCATGTATAATATAGCACATCATTTTTTCATCATATTTACCATGAATAATATAGAACATCCTTTTTTCATCATATTTAGCATGAATAATATAGCACATCATTTTTTCATCATATTTAGCATCAATAATATAGAACATCATTTTTTCATCATATTTACCTTGAATAATATAGAACATCATTTTTTCATCATATTTAGCATGAATAATATAGAACATCATTTTTTCATCATATTTAGCATGAATAATGTAGCACATCATTGTTTAATCATATGTAGCATGAATAATGTAGCACATCATTTTTTCATCATATTTAGCATGAATGATATAGTACATCAGTTTTCATCATATTTAGCATGAATAATATAGCACATCATGTTTAATCATATTTAGAATGAATAATGTAGCACATCATTTTTTCATCATATTAAGCATGAATAATATAGTACATCCTTGTTTAGTCATATTTAGCATGAATAATGTAGCACATAATTGTTTAATCATATTTAGCATGAATAATGTAGCACATCATTTGTTCATCATATTTAGCATGAATAATGTAGCACATCATTGTTTCATCATATTTAGCATGAATAATGTAGCACATCATTGTTTCATCATATTTAGCATGAATAATGTAGCACATCATTTTTTCATCATATTTAGCATGAATAATGTAGCACATCATTTTTTCATCATATTTAGCATGAATAATGTAGCACATCATTTTTTCATCATATTTAGCATGAATAATATAGCTCATCATTTTTTCATCCTATTTAGCATGAATAATATAGCACATCATTGTTTCATCATATTTAGCATGAATAATATAGCACATCATTTTTTCATTATATTTAGCATGAATAGTATAACACATCATTTTTTCATCATATTTACCATGAATAATATAGAACATCATTGTTTTATCATATTTAGCATGAATAATATAGAACATCATTTTTTCATCATATTAAGCATGAATAATATAGTACATCATTTTTCATCATATTTACCATGAATAATATAGAACATCATTTTTTCGTCATATTTACCATGAATAATATAGCACATCATTTGTTCATCATATTTAGCATGAATAATATAGAACATCATTTTTTCATCATATTTAGCATGAATAATATAGTACATCAGGTTTTTATCATATTTACCATGAATAATATAGAACATCATTTTTTCATAATATTTAGCATGAATAATGTAGCAGATCATTGTTTCATCATATTTAGCATGAATAATGTAGCACATAATTTTTTCATCATATTTCGCATGAATAATATAGTACATAATTTTTTCATCATATTGTCCATGAATAATATAGCACATCATTTTTTCATCATATTTACCATGAATAATATAGAACATCATTTTTTCATCATATTTAGCATTAATAATATAGCACATCATTTTTTCATCATATTTAGCATGAATAATATAGAACATCATTTTTTCATCATATTTACCATGAATAATATAGTACATCATTTTTACATCATATTTACCATGAATAATATAGCACATCATTTTTTCATCATATTTACCATGAATAATGTAACACATCATTTTTTCATCATATTTACCATGAATAATATAGCACATAATTTTTTCATCATATTTACCATGAATAATATAGCACATCATTGTTTCATCATATTTAGCATGAATAATATAGCATATCATTTTTTCATCATATTTACCATTAATAATATAGCACATCTTTCTTTCATCATATTTAGCATGAATAATATAGCACATCATTCTTTCATCATATTTACCATGAATAATGTAGGACATCATTTTTTCATCATATTTACCATTAATAATGTAGCACATCATTTTTTCATCATATTTACCATTAATAATGTAGCACATCATTTTTTCATCATATTTAGCATGAATAATATAGCGCATCATTTTTTCATCATATTTACAATGAATAATATAGTACATCATTTTTTCATCATATTTACAATGAATAATATAGTCCATCATTTTTTCATCATATTTACCATGAATAATATAGCACATCATTTTTACATCATATTTACCATGAATAATATAGCATATCATTTTTTCATCATATTTACCATGAATAATATAGCACATCATTTTTTCATCATATTTACCATGAATAATATAGCACATCATTTTTACATCATATTTACCATGAATAATATAGCATATCATTTTTTACACGTCTGGATTTTTTAACATCTGATTGAAATAGATGCCATCCATCATCACTCACTTCTTTTATTTTATCACTCTACAAGCAAAAGAAATAAGCAACCCCTCCTCCTTAGGAGTAATTAATCTACATGTAGTTATCTGTAGAGAAAACGAAAGGAATAATTTGTATTTCACATTTTTGTAATTTGGCTAAAAACAAAAAAAAGATTATTGTAATGGTGTTATTTAACATATTCCAATGTTTAGTAAATTTACTGCGCATTAATATAGTCACGTGTTATCAATCATGGGAAAGAAAAAGAACAATATTTTATGTGATATTTTCGATATTTAAAATCAAGGGATTTGATTTTGTATAAAAATAAACATGAAAATGAATTCTCATCAAGAACTGGTTATATAATGAAAGAAATAAACAAAACAAAAACGAAACGTCAATTAGTCAAATAAAATAAATAATAATTTAAAATTTCTTCTTTTTTCTTTTCGCTTTTTTATAATTAAAAACAGAACATTTTTTGTTAATTAAAAGAATATGAATTGATTTCTTTATGAGATACATATCCAAACGTTCCATCAAGACTATCTTCTACGTTGAGTTAATAGAGAAGTGAAGAACATTTTCCTCTCACTTAATATATATAGTTTAGCTTGTGGTTTTTTTTCTGAATTTTGCTGGATTCCAGGACAATATACATCTGGTCTGGCGGAGTATCCAGTTAAGTGCCGTTACATGAGGTAATATCAAAATAGTTTATAAAATTTCATCAATCTTACTAGAAACCATAAATTTCAGTTCATGCCTAACTTGTTCACCAAATTTCAGCCTAAAACAATTTTTGCTCTAATTAGATTTTGTATAATGACATATAAAGACATTTTAGTATGAGATGTGGTCCTGAATGGCCTTATATTCAAATGTTTCCTAAAACAATCCCCAGGCTATTCTTGAACTGATCACAACTAAAACCAGAAGTGTGAGGTTTTCTGACAATTGTAATCCAAATGTGCTTACATCGATGAGTTTCAGTACAAAAATGTACTTATTAACGATTCTATAGATGCCTTTTTCTTTTAGTAAGAGTCACTCTGTGGAAATAAATGGAATTAAACTTCAATTTAAATTGAAATTGTTAAATATTCAAACAAAGTTTTACTACTTTCAATCTAATACACTTTATTTAAATTAAATTGTTCTGTTTTAGCTGAGTATTCAATTTGTAAAATATATCGCAGGTAGAAATTCAGCAATCAGCTAGTCAACGAAATGGGCTTACATATGAACGGATGACGTGTGCGCCAAGAAAAAATGTGACATCAGTATCACGGAAAGAATGTGTATTTGTGTTGACACTTTCAAAGAAATTCACGAGGATGACGGAATTCCTGTCTAAAAGATGGTGCATATCACTTTGCTACGGATGTCTGCATCTTAAACATGTTTTTAGCTGGGAAGTGTGAGTGGGGCAATTTCATCGACTGCCATTTAAAATCCGGTTCATTAATGCTGACACCATGTTTCATCGCCAACGATAACGGTCCAGGAATCTGTCACTTTCGACTTTGTACCACGTTTCTTGGACATATATAAAACGGTTGGATACATAATATTGCAACATTTTCCCATTAAAAAATATAAATATTTCAGATTAGCATTTAATTTGATCCATAATTATTAGACACAAATCTAGCAACATTTCATGAGTTTCAATGTCTTTTTTAAGAGCCGTTACAAATTGATATTTTCTGCAATTAAAATCATGATTTTGATCAAAATAAGAATAAGGATTCTAGATGTAAAGTTAAATATCGTTATATTATGATTTTATTCTTCGTAAGCTGAACTATATCTGGTGCAAACCTGTTCTGTTAGAGGAATTCATTTTATCCATTCTAGACTGGTCTTCTGTCATATATATATATATATATAACATTAATGGAAGGAATCAAACTTCGGCCTTATTATGACCCAGTATAAAGCAGAATCACTCACCTGCAAAAAAAAAAAAGAAATTAGTGAGTCATTTCACATTCCCATTTGTTTTTAAACATTCTCGATGATGTAATTTTGTAGTTAGTCTGAAGCAACTGTTATGTGTATTCATTATAGTTTTTAACAATTGAGTTAATATGTAAATTATTAATCTTGTTACAATTGCCATTCATTGATAAATAAATTATACATAAATGTTAACGATTCCATTTCTTATGACATTTAGCAGTCAATTCTTTCAATTTCTATGAAATCCGAAAGATTCGGATTTTACACTTTTTGAAATTATATTGGTAAATTTTCTGAAAGTTCCAAAAATGCATGAATAAGGGTTGGAAATTGACCAAAAATTCCAAGTATTTTTCAAAGAGTTGACAAGTTTGTTAATTGAATAATCGCCCATAATTAACAAAAATAGTAGATAAGTTTTCACAGCTTGTAATTGAAGACAATTCATTAAAATGACAAATTTGAAAGTAAAAGAATTTAGCTGTGAAATTGTCAAGTTTATATTCAGTTGAAGCACTTGAATTTGTTTAGCAATAATAAACTTTAGAATCGAAGAGAAGAGAATAAAGGTAATTCCAGAAAACTTTAACAAATATCTTCAAGGTTCTTAAATTTTCTTTGTGGGTGCGAAGGAAACTATCCTTGAGGGGCAGGGCAGAGGCATGTGCTATTTTTGTCTTTCTGCTCATCCTTTACCGACTGACTGTACTTCCCCTGCCTGAGAACTATCTAAAATCCCCACAGGACAAGTTGTTCTCGCTTCTTTGGGACAAATGGAAACATTGGGTTTGCAGACAGGTTTGTGTTCAATATCCGTGTGAGGTAGATTTGGGAATGCGTGACTTGAGATGTCACCGAGATGCTGAGAGGCTGGTCTTCCTGAGCCGAACCTTGACAGAGGAGTCTGCATGGAACCCTATGGTCGAGGCCACTTTTCCTTACCTCATCCTCGACCACAAGGTTGAGGCACGTTGAAAACTGTGGAGCGACACACAGTTCCTGAGAGAGTGTAGGGCTACTCTAAGGAACCTCCCATGGTCCAGCGACCTTTCACAGCTGACTAGAAAGGAACTATATAAGAAACTAATGAGGCAGGGCCATCAACAACCCACTCGTCAAGCATCTGAGGTTGTTGAAGAAGAAGATCTGCTCCTGGTGGAGCTAGGCGCCAGGTTTGAGTCATCTCAACAACTCTGAATTTTCCTTGACCTGGCGATTGGCCCGAAATGCGTTGCCCCAAAACGCTATACTGAAAAGTGCTGGACTAGTGAGGTTGTTAGGCTGTCCCCATTGCAGGACCCCAATTAAGGAAACACCAAAACATGCGTTCTTCGATTGCAGTGGACTCAGACGGTACTGGGCGTATGTCAATGAGATGATAGTATGCATCGATCTTGAGCAGTCTCACCCACTTGACGTATCCTACTAATCCACATCACAGAGACAGGGAGCCACGATGGTGTTTCTTGCAATCCTGGCCATAGCCATAATGGTGATATGGAGTTCAGGAGTGCAAGAGAAGTGCAGGGTAAGACTTTTTGCTGATAAGAATCTAGTCCCCTTCTTCAAGCACCAGTTGAAGGTAAAGATCATATGTGATAGGAAAAGAGCCTTTGACCAAATATGGATAAAGATAGTGAGTCTGTGTGTGCATATAGGTGCCAAGTTTGAGTTTGTGTTCCCTGCCAAAGAATGGTGTACACGGTTTCAGATACTGCTAGAGTTCAGACCCCTAAAACAAGCATTTGGACTAGATTCTTTGCTAGCTGACTAGATTTCCCCCTCCGCCTCCAATAGGAAACCTCCAAGATACCCACACCCTAATTCTTCATCCCCGGCTACCCAAATAAACAATCTGGGAGAAACTTCATATGACCCTCCCCCGCCCTCCAGTTTCTTTGATCCTGCCTAGAATTTCAGCCGTATATATAGAGTAACTTGCTTGTTTTCGGCCAACACCAAGCTGGAAAACAGTGGCATTCTACCACCTAGAAAGGATTGGAAGGGTCTTACTAACATTTTGATTATAGTTTTTTAAAACTTTTTTCCCCATCCCAAGCCAATGAAATAAGATTAAACAACTTTTTATAAAATTTTATGTTTACACATTTATTCTATTAAAAAAAACAAAAAAAACACACAATATGATTTGTGGTTCTAAGGTAGGACGACCCCAGGTGTGCTTGAGTTATTGTTGAATGAGAACTTTATCCAGGATCAAGCAGAGACTAGCAAAGGTACAGTGATGAGGATCACCACAGACACCCCCCTCCCCAACTTTTCAGTGGCCTTGTGCCTAATTTTTTGTTTATTTCTGTTTTGGTTGTAAACTTTCAGAGTGAATAAAAAACATATAACTCAAAGTGTAGTATCTGTTCTTACTACATTTTTTCCATCGCATGAGGTAGTGCTGTTGTGGCGACACATTCTCGTGCCCAGAACACACTAACAAACTCTTGTTCTCTTTTGGGTTAGTGTTCTGTCTGCAACCCCCACTTTGTCTATCCTTCTCTGCTCCCACCCCCCGTGAAGGGATATCTGAGCTGATAATTACGACCTTCCCTCAAAGAATGGTCGGAAACACTTTCTCTCTTCCCTCCAATTAACTCCCCACTCCCTCTTTCAGTTCTATCTCCCCTCCTTCCATCTTTGTTGCCACTTCTTTTTTGGTGCCAAAGTCGGCTCCCCACTTTGGACACCATCTCCACACCAGTCAAAATCGTGATTTTGGATTTTAAGTCTACCCACCCTTTGACCGACCATGAAGACTGCAGGAAGAGAAATGCCAGCAACATCTCTCAGCACGGAAGAGACGACTCCCCCAAAGGACAACTCCCCAAATGAGGGAGCAACACCAAAAAACGGAGAGGCATCCCGCTCAGATAACATAAAGACAGAGGCAACAGTAGCAAAGACTTTGGGGGGGATGCTCCCCACGGGGGCAACTACTATAAACAGGGAGCAAACTGCAAAAACGAGGAGGCATACCAAACAGATCCTCCAAACGAAAGAGTAGCAGCCCCAAAAGACTTGACGCGGGGAGAACCTCCCCACGAGGGCAGTTCCCCCCAAAAGAGAGAAAACTCCCAGGTAAACGAGGCATACCGTGAAAAAATGAACACTGGTGAGGAGCCAATTGCTTCAAGAGACACTATGAAGGGGGACGCTTCCCCAAAATATTTCCCTGTCTTATATATATATATATATATATATATATATATATATATATATATATATATATATATATATATATATATATATATATATATGTGAGATTTTCATAAGTACTCTCTACAATTTGATACAACAGAAAGACTTCCGGCTGTATCTTCAGAATTTATTCCCTCACATCAGTAGGTTGTGTGAATTCAGTGTGTCGTTACCCTTCTTTTGCTTATTCTCTTTTTTATTGTCTTATTGTGTTACGCATATTATAATTGCTATAATTACTGAAGAAATACTAAATATCTGAAAATGAAAATTGGGACGTGATTGCTTTCATGTTTACTTGCTATACATAATAGTACAAATTATTTCATTCGATAACACATATCTGCATTTTACATAAACTATTTGATAATGCCTCTTTTGCATATAATCTCTAGAAATAGTTTATAATGTACACTTATCGCAAGTGTTTCATTCCATCAAAGAAACTCATCAGACTAACAGTTGCGAATTCTTTTAGTAGAAAGAAGCAAACATTTGTGTAGCTCATTTGCTATAAGTATGTATTTTGACACTATTACATATATACATACAAATTCTTATATATTTGCACAATATTATAGTTTGTTCTTAAAATGAAAATTGTACTTATGTGATAAAGATTCACATCTATTTTATTAGTAAAATGTGTAAACATGGTTTATTAGTTTCTTTTAACACAAAATTTGTGGTTTTAAGATTGAGAGAAAATAAAAAACATGAAATGCATTTTTTATTATTTTTATAAAAGTAATTTATAAAATTCGAAGATCGACTTTTATAACACGAAAACAGAAAGACGGCAATAAATATAATCATATTAGCAGAAACTAAAAATCAGTGAAAATTTTGTAAAGATCTTTTATCAACAGTCTGACAATTCAACAGATCTTGCATACTAGGACTTCAGACATGACATCATTTTTTCAATGCAAGGGCCTGAATTTATTATTTTAAGTTGGATGCAATAATGAACATATGTGTTGTGTTTGGTGGTGAACGGATCCCATATAAATACATAGACATAAGATTTATTATCATTATATCTTGATTTTATTCTTTGTAGGGGGACATAAAAGTGGTGCAAAACTGTTTTGTTTTGGGAATTAATTTCCTCCTAGTATGTTTATGATTTTTTTTAGTTACTTTATATTTTATCTCTATTGTTTATGTGTGAGTTCAATCAAGGCACATAATTCTTGTAAAATGTGATTCCTTTGTTGTTAAAAACTTCAAAATCACACAAATGTGCCGCTAATATTCCCATATTAAAATAATCGCAAGAAATGTAATACTTACCTTTATATTTAATTCAAGTTTGGTTTTTGAATCAGTGGCGTTATTCTATTTTTTGCTTCCATTTCGAATGATATATGATACAGATTAAAATATGAAATGACTTTAAAGAGCAGTCAAGTATAATTCATTTTTATTTAATTATCTTATAACTTAAACGTATTTATTTGTTCCCCAACAAAAGGAAGGTGGACCTGTAAATTCACGCTTATCCGTTCGTCTCTCCGCATTTTCTAATTAACTATATCTTGGAATTTTTTAAGAATTTTGCACAAACATTCAACATAATATAAGTAAAAAAGTAACAGAACAGAGTTTCCGGGAAAACTCCGGTTGCTCCCCTAGGAATGCCTTTCGAGTTAAAATGGCTAAAATTGACACTTTTGTGCTTATTAAAAATAATTGATGGCTTGGATTTTTATAAAACTCTCTGAAAAGTTGTAACTAACTGATATCTACATAATTTTGTTTGTCTATACTTTGCGTCTCTTGGGTCCATTTTTTAGACTATTTTACCATATTTGTCCAAAATTTTATCTGTGTATCTATTTAGCTGTTTTGCATGGTGCATTTAAATATATCAAGACCTTGGGGACTTTTGGAGCTAAATGGGGAGGGGGGCAAATGATGGACACCCACTTTTTTGCAGAACTCAAATGTACATATGTTAAGGCCTAAAAGTGCACCGTTTGTTTATTTCCACCAGGATTTGACGTCCCCTGGGGACTTTTGGGCTAAATGGGAGGGGCAAATGCAGAATTTAGTCATTTTTTATGCCTCATTCACTGAGCACTCACAGGACCATGCCTGCTTCACTTGTTTAAATGTATTTTTTCTTCACTAAAATATTTTAATATTTTTTAGGCAAAAAAAAATCTCTTTTCAAAAATAATTTTCTAAATTTTACACTTACATTTCTTACACTTATCGAAAAATGTGAAAATGCAAAATATATTTAAACAACGCTAATTATTTATCATTGAATTATTTTGAATTATTTAAAATAGCAATACATGTCGAATCTATTCAGATATCCTGGCTGAAAGTTCAGCTTGTGTATATTTTAGTCTTCAGTTTCTTCTTGGTTTTTGCAAACAGTTTCAGGTCGTCTATGTACATTAGGTGGTTTATTCTTCACCCTCTATTAGTTAATTGTTATCTAGTTTGGTACTTTCTGGGTATATTGTTAATTCCTTTGGAAAATACCTCTTTGTATTTTAATCTCAGTTATGTGTTGTCCATCAGCTTTCAGTTCAAATCTCCTTGTTTTTATTGCATTTTCTATGAAATTGATAACGTTGCTTGGTGTTTTGTACATTCTCGGGCATTTTATCCATGTTTTAAGGATCCTATTGCGCGCTTTCGTGTAGTTAATCCATGTCATGTTCTTTTTCTACTTCTAACTATCTTTTGGTCTATGTATAATAGGTCACGTATTTCATTTTTTTCTTTTTTTGCATCGTTTCTGTTTCTCAGTGATTATGAAATGAACGATAATTTTGTTCCCTCAGTTGTGCTGTTAGTATTTTTCACATTGTAGGTAGACATGTTATGGGTATGGTTCCTTTTGCTGTTTCCTTTTGCACTAGTGTGGTTCTACCTTTGTTTATCCATACCGGCACGTCTGCTTCATAGGTGTATCTTTTCATGGTTTGAATTAGCCTTTTATGTAGTTATGCGAATTTTTTGAACCAGTATGCACATATTATTATTATTATTACTATTATTTTTTTTCTTATATTTAATGTTTATATTAATTTAATAATTACTAGTGGTATTAATCCGGCTTTGATCCGTATAGAGATACATTTCGACTGTAGAGAAATAAGGATCCAAGCATTGAAAAAAGAGAGAAACAATTTTAGAGGAATTAAAACTAATACGCCACTTCTTTCCCCATTGCACACATGTTCCAAGTCCGAGGAGATAGCTCAACATACTCTAATTCTAACTTATTATAAGACGAGCCAAAGATGGAAATATGCACAGAGAAATAAGGAATTTGCATGTTTAATGACAAAAATATGTTTCAAATATGACGGATGACAGATTGATATGGGAAATGCTTAGTAAGGTAAGTGAACGCAATAGATAAACATTCTCTGCACTGATTTTATTCAATCTACACATTTAGCATAATGGACGTATGGACCAATGCAAAATTAGGAATACTAAGACATTCATATTTTTCATCGCATAATATTTGTCTTATATTTCTGGTTTACTTGCTTGCAAATTGAGAAAGGTGAAGGAAATTATTTTGAAATCCGAGAAAAAAATGGGAAAATCAAGAATCATCTGACAAACGCAAAAGTTTAGTGGAATTTGAAAGTTTTGAATTTTTATTCAAACTAAATTAACACATAAAACATATCAATAGAAAAAAGAAGAAATTGTCCAATAAAAAACATATTTGGTTTTACATTAGCTAGGTAATAAAAGTCATTAGCTTTGCTAGGTAATAATAACAATTACATTAGCTAGATAAAAATGTAAATGGTATTACCTTAGTTAGGAAATAAAAGTCATTATTTAAGCTAAGTAATAAATGTTATAACCTAAGCTAGGAAATAAAAGTCATTATTTAAGCAAGGTAATACATTTTATTACCTAAGCTAGGAAATAAAAGTCATTATTTAAGCACCGTAATAAATGTTATTACTTTAGCAAAGTAATAAAAGCCATTTTTCTACCTAGCTAATAAATATCATTAGATAAACAAGGTAATAAAATTCATTACCATAGCTAGGTAATAAAAGTCAATATCTTAATTAGGCAATAAGAGTCATTACCTTAGCCAGATAAAAAAAAGCCAGTGGCGTAGCAAGGAGGGGAGGGGCGGTCCGCCCCGGGCAGCACGTGCCAGGAAGCGGCAAAAATAAAGTCAATTCATTGGTAAAAATAACAAATAAAAATAAATAAAAGCTAACAAAAAATCTGAAATTTTATGCCGAAAAGGTTGTAAAACATCGGGACTTTTAGAGATATTGGAATCAGAAAATGTGTCCCTATTTTATGACCGGCCCATGTCAGGGGGGCGGCATTTTGAGAGGTTAAAAATAGAAAATAGAAAAATAAAAATAAATAAACGTTAACAAACAATTTGAAATTTTATACCGAAAAAGTTGTAAAACATCGGAATTTTGGAGGTATCGGAATCGGAAAAATGTGTCCCTATTTTACGAGCGGCACATGTCAGGGGCGACACTTAGAGAGAAAATAAAAATAAATGAATAAAAGCTAACAAAAAATCTGAAACTTTATGCTGAAAAGTTTGTAAAAAATCGGAGGTATCGGAATCGGAAAAAATGTGTCCCTAATTTACGATTTCAAAACCGATCGTTTTTAATTTTTTAATTTAATTTTTCATTATTGGTACTAAAGATAAATAATTATTGTTTTTAAGTTATCACTAAAACTAAAATGATAATAACATCAAAATACGATTAAATTTATTTTATTTGTAAAACAAAGTTTTAAAAAAGAAGCATAAATTCTCTAGGTAACCAGTTCTCTAGGAAAGCAGTTGATTTACATGTTCCAAAAACTGTTGAAAAATTAAACAAAACATTTTTGTCAAGAAAAATACTTTCAAACATCACTGATAATTAACTGATACAACGGAAAATTAGCAAAGAAAATTACGTAATTTTGGAATTATGAAAACATTAAGTAAATACGGAATAAAAATCGACTGTAAACAGATATTCTGATCGTCATAACGGAATATAATTTTAAATGGCAAGTAAGCGCTGCATCTTAAATACTATTTAAGTGGCTTTCTATTCGATAGTTTAAATACCGCCGAATTTCTGCAAGTTTCGAACAATCACGGAATAATTGATTTTTTTTCAAACTATTAATAAAATTTTATAATCACTGACGTATTTATAATTAAACCGAAATTTATTATGATGGATTAATTCTGGTAATAGGATTTTAATTTTTTTACTTTTTTTTTATTAACATAATAATTGTAAAAGACAATACACGAAAAATCTCCTTAGAACGCGTACCTTACTTAGAAAAATCGACTTCAAACAAGAGTAAATATTTAAAAATATGTATATTTCTGTGAGATGCACTTGAATCCTATTTAAAACTATATCATCATTAAGAATGGTCTTAAACTCTATCTTCAATTTATATTTATTCCGTAGATGCTTAATTTTCATACTTTGCTACAATTAGTTCCCCGATGTCTAATTTTCTTAAATTTAATTAAATTAAAAATAAAAATATAAAAAGTGATTTTTAATGTTTTTGATTCATTTGGGATTTTATCTGATTTTGCTTTAATTAGCTGGTGGGTTTTGTCCGGTGTGTATGCATGTATGTATATATGTATATATGTGTATATACTAGTGATGTGACGATTCATATTTTTCCCCCAATTCCGATTCAATTACTAATTCTGTCTTGAATTCTCTATGAGATACGATTCCCGATTCCGATTCCGATTCTTTTTAAATTTCTAAATATTTAATTAGTGATTTATTATTGTCTTTTTTTTCGAATTACTCTAAAATCTTCTCATGTCTGCATATATTTTTACAAAAAATGCACTTGTTTCATGCGATTGCATATGGACATCTTGGAAATCTTGCCGGAAAAAAGAACAGACAATTATTTTTAAGTCGTAGTCGTCGGAAGTTGTAAAAAGCCGAGAGCAATGCGGAAAGGACCGGGACCACAAGAGAAAAGAAAGGAAAAACAAACAAACAAATAGACGGGTATGCTCGAATAGAGAAATGTCTAACAATTTATTCATTTATCACTCCTCCCTTCATTACATAATTATTTGCAACCAAGTTATTGGTATGTCCGTTGTATATAAAGTCCATTGATGGTATGGAATTGTGATTAATTTCAGGAGAAAGTACCCCCTCTTTTCAAAAGGAAACAAGAGTATATTCAAGATGACAAAAGAGACCAGGATCGCAGATAGAGGTTAGAACCACAGTAAGATGTGAATACTTAAATCTGTGGGAAACTGGGAATAATTTTTTTGTTATTAATATTTATTGGCTATATATATATCTTATTATTTTTAGTCTTGTACATGTTTGATGTTTGAGTGTTGAAGATAATGTTGTTTTTGCGGCTTCTCTTTAAGAAATGATTCTGGCACGTTTCTTCGAGATCCGGAATATACTTTTGGTAAGTGCAAACTCTGTCAAGGGGTAAAATTAAATGGTAGTTTGCATGAAGCATTGCTGGTAAAGGAATATACGGAAGTTTTAAAAAGCCGAGAGCAATGTTGAAAGGACCGGGACCACAAGAGAAAAGAAAGGGGAAACAAACAAATAGACAGGTATGTTTGTAACATTATTCTTACCCGAGCTATTAGCGTTGCATGCTGTGAGCGCTTTTTCTCGAAACTGAAGCTCACAAAAAACTACATTCGATCAAAAATGAGCTTACAGACTTGGCAATGCTCTCCATAGAGAGGGAACTTGTCGATAGAGTGAATTTTGATATAATTATTGATAACTTTGCTAAAAACAAGCGCTAAAAGTATCTTTGTAAATTTTTAACCGACTTAAGGCCTTGCGATAGTTCTCTCACAAAAATAAATTTGTAGCCTTATTTTCATTTCATAAATACATTTATTAAAAAAGTTAAACTATCTTTTAAAAAAATTGAAACATTATAAACAACAACAAGTTTCTTAAATTTCGTGCTTAAACCGAGCGATTACATACACGGATGTCAAAAAGCATGGATAAAATACTTTTTTTCTCTTCAGGAGGTTCGACCTCTTAATAATAACATTATGAAGAAAAAGAAAAGAAAACTTAATCGGACTATTCTCTCTTTGATACAGCCATGTTATTTGGCGAAAATTCGGACGTTAACAACAACAAAAAAGTAAATAAAAATGATTTTATTATTCCATAACATTTTCAGGTGTCCAAATGTTCTCATTTAAATTTATTATTATATTTATTTGTGCAGCCAATTGATTTAATTTAATATTTATTTTATCATTTGAATTATACGATTTTGTTTTTTAAAAAAATTGGTTTCTTTTTTGATTCATATTAACGTTTACATATTTCCTTTCAGATTAATGTTTACATATTTATTATTATTCAAATTATTGAAAAGAGTTCGTTAAATAAAAATTTAACAAAAGGGGAATTGTGTAAACATTAATCTGAAGGGAATTGTGTAAACATTAGTTCAATGAAAATAAATATTTTGAGGGCTTTTTGGAATTTAGAAGGTTTTAACAGGTTGTCATATGCCAGCAGTGGGGAGGACAAACACACGTAATCATATGCCAGCAAGGGGTGGACAAAACAGGTAATTATATTCCAGCTGGAGGGGGGGCAGGCAATTATATGCCAGGGGGCGGCAAATTTTACGACCGCTCTGGGCGGCAAAATCTGATGCTATGCCACTGAGAAAAGCCATTACCTTATCTTGGTAATAAAAGTTATTACCGTAGCTAGCTAATAAAATATTTCCTTTTTTATTACATGAATCTGTATATTAAAATATGGTTTCAAGTCACTAGAAAGTGACTTTCAGCAGAAACAACACATTAAAAACAACGTAAAACGTTACTTATTTAGAATAACATATATTTCTGAATTGTTGAGATGAGTTTGTCTTTATATTAATGATATTTCGGCTGATGTTAACTTTGAAAGTATTTAGGTCCATCGAACTTGATCGAACTTTTAGTCGAACAGGAATCTTTATACCAGACTTGCAGACTTGTATGAAACTTCTTCTTTGTAATTTTTTTTTTTGCGCTTGACTATCCCATAACTTCAGCAACTGATTGTTTTCAATTCTTTCGAGGTCTAACTATCTTTTGTAGACTGTCGTGGACACAATGTTCCGTGAATTTTCTTACAATATTTTAATCCTGGTGAGACTTCCTCAACTCTTTAGTAACCATAGAATATTTTCATTCGGTCGATAATAATTTTATATTAATAAGTAGTAATACCACACATATAAGTTTAATGCTCACTAAAATTGTCTGTTTAAATTTAATGCTCACTAAAATTGTCTGTTTAAATTTAATGCTCGCTAAAATTGTCTGTTTAAATTTAATGTTCACTAAAATTGTCTGCATCGACCTATGGTCTAATGGTCAATAATGTTGGTTAATTATCAATTCTCAGTAATAGTGTTTATAATTTGTATTTTAATTGAAATGTCTGACTTTTGAATTGTGTTAATCTAATTTTATATAATTTGAAAACCGGTGTTTGCAAACAAACTCAAATTTCAAATATGATTTTCCCGCGTTTCTCTGGAGGCGGTTTATTCTTGGATAAAAGTCAAGCGTTATCAGACAGTTTTAAAATGGCGAACAAATTATTCCAAAGAATTTTTTTTGTTTAGTTCTTTTAATTTGCGAATCTCTTTTCCATATTTCTGTTTTCCTTCTTCGTTTAATTCTTCTTATCTGATCTCCATCGTTAATATTTTTTTCTTCTATCTTCTTCCCTTATTTTAATTTCTCCAGTTTCAGCATTTCACTTTTCGTCATTAGTTTCTTTTTATTTCTCTTTCTTTTGTTTTCACTTTTATTTACAGTTATTCCTTCTTTTCGTAGTTTGTCTTTCTTATACACGTTTTCGATCTTTTTACATTTTTACATTTTAAAACAGTTTTCCTACTTCTGTTATTTTTTGCTTCTTTTTTTCGTTTTTGTTTCAGCTTTTCTTCTTGAATTTTCTTGGTTCATTTGGTTTTTCAGTTTTCCTTTCTTTTTATTTTGTCATTTTTTCTTTTGTTTTTCATTTTTTAATTTTCAGTTTTTCTTTACGTTTTTTCGTTTTACTCTTTCATTTCTCATTTTTTTGTTTTATGTTTTGTTCGTTTTTGTTTTACTTTTCCATTTTCTTTTTTCTTAAATTTTTATTTTTGCTTTCTTTTTTGTTTAATTAAAAATACTTTCAGTTTTCCTTGTTTTTTTTTATTAATATTTTTAGTTTTTCTTTATATTTTGTTTTTATTAACGTTTCTTGTCTTTTTTCGCTTTCATTTTTCCTTTTTGTTTGTTTCCTTTTATTTTTTTATTTTATTTTATTTTTTTTTTGTACTTTTTCATTTTTATTTTCTTGTCTCCTTTTCAAACGCCCACAGATATCCAACCTTACTAAATAAATTGCCGGAGCCAATTCCTCACATGACATTCCCGAACTGAAACAACAATTTTAGATTGTTCTACTATTCAAACTTCTCCATTGGATTAGGCCGAAAATAGACCCACTTCTCACCTCAACAAACAAGTCGTTCTCATCGTACTCAGGCGATTCCAGTTGACTTCAAAAATTATTTATTCATCTATCCAAGTTCACTCTACCCCACTCATGTTTTCTAAACTCATCAATTTTAAGAGATTGTAAAATTGATTTCAGACTTTATAATTTACAAAATAATAAAAGAGACACATTCATGATTTAATGGAAATGTCTGTAAAATGAAGCCTGTCGTCACCTCAAGAAAAAAATAAGAAAAATTGTTGTGTTGAAGTTTTGATTATTATTTAGAAGTTAATTAAATGCCAGTCGCATTTTGATGTTCCTTTTTCGGTGATGATTTAATTAAAGAATTAGAAATGATTTAAAAAAAAAGGAAGAAATGTCCATTTCCACATATTGACATTGTGTATAATTATTATATCGTGTGTGCTGCTGGAAACGTCGGTCGGCCATCTTTAATTGACGCACCTGGCTCGGCTGGTTCTCTTTGTGGAGCAAAATAATCAGAGAAAAATATTGAGACATAAAATGTTTTATTCTCCTTGCGGTGAATTATGGTCGTTTGTCATCGTGTGAAGGTTATTTTAGGGGTGTATTTTGTAAGAACCTACCATTTCAACTTAAAAACTATTGATACACACGTATGGAGAATAACTATGCAAAGGGCCTAAACGAAAACTTGTAGAATTCTCCAGTATTATAATATAAAAGTGTTAAATAGAAGCATCCCGTGCGCTCAAGTTCAATAAGTGGAACACTAAGAAACAATCTCACATATAACAATCAACCAACTCAAAAGTACAGCAAGATGCATCACAAAGAACAAATGACTTTGAAATTTCAATAACGTGTTGTATAGTGAATGCGGATAAAATAATGATCTCAGGAAATAAATGTTCAATGAGTATAAAATAATAATTTCAATAAAGTGCTTAATGTTGAATGAGTATGAAATAATAATTTCGATAAAGTGTTAAATGTTGGATGTGTATAAAATAATAATTTCAATACAGTGTTGAATTTTGAATGAGTATTAAATAATAAGTTTAATAAAGTGTTGAATGTTGAATGTGTATAAAATTATAATTCCAATAAACTGTTGAATGTTGAATGTGTATAAAATAATAATTCCAATAAACTGTTGAATGTTGAATGAGAATAAAATAATAATTTCAATAAACTGTTGAATGTGTGTCAAATTCAAATTTCAGTACAATATTGAATGTTGACTGTGTAAAAATAATAATTTCAATCCAGTGTTGAATGTTAAATGTGTATAAAATAAAAACTTCAATAAAGAATTGAATGTTGAATGTGTATAAAATTGTAATTTCAATAGAGTATGGACTGTTGAATGTGTATAAAATAATAATTCCAATAAAGTGTTGAATGTTGAATGAGTATCAAATAATAATTTCAATAGAGTGTTGAATATTGCATGTGTATAAAATAATTTCAATAAACTGTTGAATGTTGAATGTGTATAAAATTATAATTTCAATAACCTTTGAATGTTGAATGTGTATAAAATTATAATTTCAATAACCTTTGAATGTTGAATGAGTATAAAATTATAATTTCAATAACCTTTGAATGTTGAATGTGTATAAAATTATAATTTCAATAACCTTTGAATGTTGAATGAGTATAAAATTATAATTTCAATAAAGTGTTGAATGTTAAATGTGTATAAAATTATAATTTCAATAACCTTTGAATGTTGAATGTGTATAAAAGTATAATTTCAATAACCTTTGAATGTTGAATGTGTATAAAATTATAATTTCAATAACCTTTGAATGTTGAATGTGTATAAAATTATAATTTCAATAAAGTGTTGAATGTTAAATGTGTATAAAATTATAATTTCAATAAAGTGTTGAATGTTGAATGTGTATAAAATTATAATTTCAGTAACCTTTGAATGTTGAATGTGTATAAAATTATAATTTCAATAACCTTTGAATGTTGAATGAGTATAAAATTATAATTTCAATAACCTTTGAATGTTGAATGTGTATAAAATTATAATTTCAATAACCTTTGAATGTTGAATGAGTATAAAATTATAATTTCAATAACCTTTGAATGTTGAATGTGTATAAAATTATAATTTCAATAACCTTTGAATGTTGAATGTGTATAAAAGTATAATTTCAATAACCTTTGAATGTTGAATGTGTATAAAATTATAATTTCAATAACCTTTGAATGTTGAATGTGTATAAAATTATAATTTCAATAACCTTTGAATGTTGAATGAGTATAAAATTATAATTTCAATAACCTTTGAATGTTGAATGTGTATAAAATTATAATTTCAATAACCTTTGAATGTTGAATGTGTACAAAAGTATAATTTCAATAACCTTTGAATGTTGAATGAGTATAAAATTATAATTTCAATAACCTTTGAATGTTGAATGTGTATAAAATTATAATTTCAATAACCTTTGAATGTTGAATGTGTATAAAAGTATGATTTCAATAACCTTTGAATGTTGAATGAGTATAAAATTATAATTTCAATAACCTTTGAATGTTGAATGTGTATAAAATTATAATTTCAGTAACCTTTGAATGTTGAATGTGTATAAAAGTATAATTTCAATAACCTTTGAATGTTGAATGAGTATAAAATTATAATTTCAATAACCTTTGAATGTTGAATGTGTAAAAAAGTATAATTTCAATAACCTTTGAATGTTGAATGAGTATAAAATTATAATTTCAATAACCTTTGAATGTTGAATGTGTATAAAAGTATAATTTCAATAACCTTTGAATGTTGAATGTGTATAAAAGTATAATTTCAATAACCTTTGAATGTTGAATGTGTATAAAAGTATAATTTCAATAACCTTTGAATGTTGAATGTGTATAAAATTATAATTTCAATAACCTTTGAATGTTGAATGTGTATAAAATTATAATTTCAATAACCTTTGAATGTTGAATGAGTATAAAATTATAATTTCAATAACCTTTGAATGTTGAATGTGTATAAAAGTATAATTTCAATAACCTTTGAATGTTGAATGTGTATAAAATTATAATTTCAATAACCTTTGAATGTTGAATGTGTATAAAAGTATAATTTCAATAAAGTGTTGAATGTTAAATGTGTATAAAATTATAATTTCAATAAAGTGTTGAATGTTGAATGTGTATAAAGTTATAATTTCAGTAACCTTTGAATGTTGAATGTGTATAAAATTATAATTTCAATAACCTTTGAATGTTGAATGAGTATAAAATTATAATTTCAATAACCTTTGAATGTTGAATGTGTATAAAATTATAATTTCAATAACCTTTGAATGTTGAATGAGTATAAAATTATAATTTCAATAACCTTTGAATGTTGAATGTGTATAAAATTATAATTTCAATAACCTTTGAATGTTGAATGTGTATAAAAGTATAATTTCAATAACCTTTGAATGTTGAATGTGTATAAAATTATAATTTCAATAACCTTTGAATGTTGAATGTGTATAAAATTATAATTTAAATAACCTTTGAATGTTGAATGAGTATAAAATTATAATTTCAATAACCTTTGAATGTTGAATGAGTATAAAATTATAATTTCAATAACCTTTGAATGTTGAATGTGTATAAAATTATAATTTCAATAAAGTGTTGAATGTTAAATGTGTATAAAATTATAATTTCAATAAAGTGTTGAATGTTGAATGTGTATAAAATTATAATTTCAGTAACCTTTGAATGTTGAATGTGTATAAAATTATAATTTCAATAACCTTTGAATGTTGAATGAGTATAAAATTATAATTTCAATAACCTTTGAATGTTGAATGTGTATAAAATTATAATTTCAATAACCTTTGAATGTTGAATGAGTATAAAATTATAATTTCAATAACCTTTGAATGTTGAATGTGTATAAAATTATAATTTCAATAACCTTTGAATGTTGAATGTGTATAAAAGTATAATTTCAATAACATTTGAATGTTGAATGTGTATAAAATTATAATTTCAATAACCTTTGAATGTTGAATGTGTATAAAAGTATAATTTCAATAACCTTTGAATGTTGAATGAGTATAAAATTATAATTTCAATAACCTTTGAATGTTGAATGAGTATAAAATTATAATTTCAATAACCTTTGAATGTTGAATGTGTATAAAATTATAATTTCAATAACCTTTGAATGTTGAATGTGTATAAAATTATAATTTCAATAACCTTTGAATGTTGAATGTGTATAAAATTATAATTTCAATAAAGTGTTGAATGTTGAATGTGTATAAAAGTATAATTTCAATAACCTTTGAATGTTGAATGTGTATAAAATTATAATTTCAATAACCTTTGAATGTTGAATGTGTATAAAAGTATAATTTCAATAACCTTTGAATGTTGAATGTGTATAAAATTATAATTTCAATAACCTTTGAATGTTGAATGTGTATAAAATTATAATTTCAATAACCTTTGAATGTTGAATGTGTATAAAATTATAATTTCAATAACCTTTGAATGTTGAATGAGTATAAAATTATAATTTCAATAACCTTTGAATGTTGAATGTGCATAAAATTATAATTTCAATAACCTTTGAATGTTGAATGTGTATAAAATTATAATTTCAATAACCTTTGAATGTTGAATGTGTATAAAATTATAATTTCAATAACCTTTGAATGTTGAATGTGTATAAAATTATAATTTCAATAACCTTTGAATGTTGAATGTGTATAAAATTATAATTTCAATAAAGTGTTGAATGTTAAATGTGTATAAAATTATAATTTCAATAAAGTGTTGAATGTTGAATGTGTATAAAATTATAATTTCAGTAACCTTTGAATGTTGAATGTGTATAAAATTATAATTTCAATAACCTTTGAATGTTGAATGAGTATAAAATTATAATTTCAATAACCTTTGAATGTTGAATGTGTATAAAATTATAATTTCAATAACCTTTGAATGTTGAATGAGTATAAAATTATAATTTCAATAACCTTTGAATGTTGAATGTGTATAAAATTATAATTTCAATAACCTTTGAATGTTGAATGTGTATAAAAGTATAATTTCAATAACCTTTGAATGTTGAATGTGTATAAAATTATAATTTCAATAACCTTTGAATGTTGAATGTGTATAACATTATAATTTCAATAACCTTTGAATGTTGAATGAGTATAAAATTATAATTTCAATAACCTTTGAATGTTGAATGAGTATAAAATTATAATTTCAATAACCTTTGAATGTTGAATGTGTATAAAATTATAATTTCAATAACCTTTGAATGTTGAATGTGTACAAAAGTATAATTTCAATAACCTTTGAATGTTGAATGAGTATAAAATTATAATTTCAATAACCTTTGAATGTTGAATGTGTATAAAATTATAATTTCAATAACCTTTGAATGTTGAATGTGTATAAAAGTATAATTTCAATAACCTTTGAATGTTGAATGAGTATAAAATTATAATTTCAATAACCTTTGAATGTTGAATGTGTATAAAATTATAATTTCAGTAACCTTTGAATGTTGAATGTGTATAAAAGTATAATTTCAATAACCTTTGAATGTTGAATGAGTATAAAATTATAATTTCAATAACCTTTGAATGTTGAATGTGTATAAAAGTATAATTTCAATAACCTTTGAATGTTGAATGTGTATAAAAGTATAATTTCAATAACCTTTGAATGTTGAATGTGTATAAAAGTATAATTTCAATAACCTTTGAATGTTGAATGTGTATAAAATTATAATTTCAATAACCTTTGAATGTTGAATGTGTATAAAATTATAATTTCAATAACCTTTGAATGTTGAATGAGTATAAAATTATAATTTCAATAACCTTTGAATGTTGAATGTGTATAAAAGTATAATTTCAATAACCTTTGAATGTTGAATGTGTATAAAATTATAATTTCAATAACCTTTGAATGTTGAATGTGTATAAAAGTATAATTTCAATAACCTTTGAATGTTGAATGTGTATAAAATTATAATTTCAATAAGCTTTGAATGTTGAATGTGTATAAAATTATAATTTCAATAACCTTTGAATGTTGAATGTGTATAAAATTATAATTTCAATAACCTTTGAATGTTGAATGAGTATAAAATTATAATTTCAATAACCTTTGAATGTTGAATGTGTATAAAATTATAATTTCAATAACCTTTGAATGTTGAATGTGTATAAAATTATAATTTCAATAACCTTTGAATGTTGAATGTGTATAAAAGTATAATTTCAATAATCTTTGAATGTTGAATGTGTATAAAATTATAATTTCAATAACCTTTGTATGTTGAATGTGTATAAAATTATAATTTCAATAAAGTGTTGAATGTTAAATGTGTATAAAATTATAATTTCAATAAAGTGTTGAATGTTGAATGTGTATAAAATTATAATTTCAGTAACCTTTGAATGTTGAATGTGTATAAAATTATAATTTCAATAACCTTTGAATGTTGAATGAGTATAAAATTATAATTTCAATAACCTTTGAATGTTGAATGTGTATAAAATTATAATTTCAATAACCTTTGAATGTTGAATGAGTATAAAATTATAATTTCAATAACCTTTGAATGTTGAATGAGTATAAAATTATAATTTCAATAACCTTTGAATGTTGAATGAGTATAAAATTATAATTTCAATAACCTTTGAATGTTGAATGTGTATAAAATTATAATTTCAATAAAGTGTTGAATGTTAAATGTGTATAAAATTATAATTTCAATAAAGTGTTGAATGTTGAATGTGTATAAAATTATAATTTCAATAACCTTTGAATGTTGAATGTGTATAAAATTATAATTTCAATAACCTTTGAATGTTGAATGAGTATAAAATTATAATTTCAATAACCTTTGAATGTTGAATGTGTATAAAATTATAATTTCAATAACCTTTGAATGTTGAATGAGTATAAAATTATAATTTCAATAACCTTTGAATGTTGAATGAGTATAAAATTATAATTTCAATAACCTTTGAATGTTGAATGTGTATAAAATTATAATTTCAATAACCTTTGAATGTTGAATGAGTATAAAATTGTAATTTCAATAACCTTTGAATGTTGAATGTGTATAAAATTATAATTTCAATAACCTTTGAATGTTCAATGTGTATAAAAGTATAATTTCAATAAGCTTTGAATGTTGAATGTGTATAAAATTATAATTTCAATAACCTTTGAATGTTGAATGTGTATAAAAGTATAATTTCAATAACCTTTGAATGTTGAATGAGTATAAAATTATAATTTCAATAACC
Organism: Euprymna scolopes; assembly: GCF_053919585.1. Taxonomy (NCBI): domain Eukaryota; kingdom Metazoa; phylum Mollusca; class Cephalopoda; order Sepiida; family Sepiolidae; genus Euprymna; species Euprymna scolopes. Next base: position 103,436,236 of record NC_136497.1, on the reverse strand, counting down.
TTTGAATGTTGAATGAGTATAAAATTATAATTTCAATAACCTTTGAATGTTGAATGTGTATAAAATTATAATTTCAATAACCTTTGAATGTTGAATGTGTATAAAATTATAATTTCAATAACCTTTGAATGTTGAATGTGTATAAAATTATAATTTCAATAAAGTGTTGAATGTTAAATGTGTATAAAATTATAATTTCAATAAAGTGTTGAATGTTGAATGTGTATAAAATTATAATTTCAGTAACCTTTGAATGTTGAATGTGTATAAAATTATAATTTCAATAACCTTTGAATGTTGAATGAGTATAAAATTATAATTTCAATAACCTTTGAATGTTGAATGTGTATAAAATTATAATTTCAATAACCTTTGAATGTTGAATGAGTATAAAATTATAATTTCAATAACCTTTGAATGTTGAATGTGTATAAAATTATAATTTCAATAACCTTTGAATGTTGAATGTGTATAAAAGTATAATTTCAATAACCTTTGAATGTTGAATGTGTATAAAATTATAATTTCAATAACCTTTGAATGTTGAATGTGTATAAAATTATAATTTCAATAACCTTTGAATGTTGAATGAGTATAAAATTATAATTTCAATAACCTTTGAATGTTGAATGAGTATAAAATTATAATTTCAATAACCTTTGAATGTTGAATGTGTATAAAATTATAATTTCAATAACCTTTGAATGTTGAATGTGTACAAAAGTATAATTTCAATAACCTTTGAATGTTGAATGAGTATAAAATTATAATTTCAATAACCTTTGAATGTTGAATGTGTATAAAATTATAATTTCAATAACCTTTGAATGTTGAATGTGTATAAAAGTATAATTTCAATAACCTTTGAATGTTGAATGAGTATAAAATTATAATTTCAATAACCTTTGAATGTTGAATGTGTATAAAATTATAATTTCAGTAACCTTTGAATGTTGAATGTGTATAAAAGTATAATTTCAATAACCTTTGAATGTTGAATGAGTATAAAATTATAATTTCAATAACCTTTGAATGTTGAATGTGTATAAAAGTATAATTTCAATAACCTTTGAATGTTGAATGTGTATAAAAGTATAATTTCAATAACCTTTGAATGTTGAATGTGTATAAAAGTATAATTTCAATAACCTTTGAATGTTGAATGTGTATAAAATTATAATTTCAATAACCTTTGAATGTTGAATGTGTATAAAATTATAATTTCAATAACCTTTGAATGTTGAATGAGTATAAAATTATAATTTCAATAACCTTTGAATGTTGAATGTGTATAAAAGTATAATTTCAATAACCTTTGAATGTTGAATGTGTATAAAATTATAATTTCAATAACCTTTGAATGTTGAATGTGTATAAAAGTATAATTTCAATAACCTTTGAATGTTGAATGTGTATAAAATTATAATTTCAATAAGCTTTGAATGTTGAATGTGTATAAAATTATAATTTCAATAACCTTTGAATGTTGAATGTGTATAAAATTATAATTTCAATAACCTTTGAATGTTGAATGAGTATAAAATTATAATTTCAATAACCTTTGAATGTTGAATGTGTATAAAATTATAATTTCAATAACCTTTGAATGTTGAATGTGTATAAAATTATAATTTCAATAACCTTTGAATGTTTCAATGTGTATAAAAGTATAATTTGAATAATCTTTGAATGTTGAATGTGTATAAAATTATAATTTCAATAACTTTTGTATGTTGAATGTGTATAAAATTATAATTTCAATAAAGTGTTGAATGTTAAATGTGTATAAAATTATAATTTCAATAAAGTGTTGAATGTTGAATGTGTATAAAATTATAATTTCAGTAACCTTTGAATGTTGAATGTGTATAAAATTATAATTTCAATAACCTTTGAATGTTGAATGAGTATAAAATTATAATTTCAATAACCTTTGAATGTTGAATGTGTATAAAATTATAATTTCAATAACCTTTGAATGTTGAATGAGTATAAAATTATAATTTCAATAACCTTTGAATGTTGAATGAGTATAAAATTATAATTTCAATAACCTTTGAATGTTGAATGAGTATAAAATTATAATTTCAATAACCTTTGAATGTTGAATGTGTATAAAATTATAATTTCAATAAAGTGTTGAATGTTAAATGTGTATAAAATTATAATTTCAATAAAGTGTTGAATGTTGAATGTGTATAAAATTATAATTTCAATAACCTTTGAATGTTGAATGTGTATAAAATTATAATTTCAATAACCTTTGAATGTTGAATGAGTATAAAATTATAATTTCAATAACCTTTGAATGTTGAATGTGTATAAAATTATAATTTCAATAACCTTTGAATGTTGAATGAGTATAAAATTATAATTTCAATAACCTTTGAATGTTGAATGTGTATAAAATTATAATTTCAATAACCTTTGAATGTTGAATGTGTATAAAAGTATAATTTCAATAACATTTGAATGTTGAATGTGTATAAAATTATAATTTCAATAACCTTTGAATGTTGAATGTGTATAAAATTATAATTTCAATAACCTTTGAATGTTGAATGAGTATAAAATTATAATTTCAATAACCTTTGAATGTTGAATGTGTATAAAATTATAATTTCAATAAAGTGTTGAATGTTAAATGTGTATAAAATTATAATTTCAATAAAGTGTTGAATGTTGAATGTGTATAAAATTATAATTTCAATAACCTTTGAATGTTGAATGTGTATAAAATTATAATTTCAATAACCTTTGAATGTTGAATGAGTATAAAATTATAATTTCAATAACCTTTGAATGTTGAATGTGTATAAAATTATAATTTCAATAACCTTTGAATGTTGAATGAGTATAAAATTATAATTTCAATAACCTTTGAATGTTGAATGAGTATAAAATTATAATTTCAATAACCTTTGAATGTTGAATGTGTATAAAATTATAATTTCAATAACCTTTGAATGTTGAATGAGTATAAAATTATAATTTCAATAACCTTTGAATGTTGAATGTGTATAAAATTATAATTTCAATAACCTTTGAATGTTGAATGTGTATAAAAGTATAATTTCAATAACATTTGAATGTTGAATGTGTATAAAATTATAATTTCAATAACCTTTGAATGTTGAATGTGTATAAAAGTATAATTTCAATAACCTTTGAATGTTGAATGAGTATAAAATTATAATTTCAATAACCTTTGAATGTTGAATGAGTATAAAATTATAATTTCAATAACCTTTGAATGTTGAATGTGTATAAAATTATAATTTCAATAACCTTTGAATGTTGAATGTGTATAAAATTATAATTTCAATAACCTTTGAATGTTGAATGTGTATAAAATTATAATTTCAATAAAGTGTTGAATGTTGAATGTGTATAAAAGTATAATTTCAATAACCTTTGAATGTTGAATGTGTATAAAATTATAATTTCAATAACCTTTGAATGTTGAATGTGTATAAAAGTATAATTTCAATAACCTTTGAATGTTGAATGTGTATAAAATTATAATTTCAATAACCTTTGAATGTTGAATGTGTATAAAATTATAATTTCAATAACCTTTGAATGTTGAATGTGTATAAAATTATAATTTCAATAACCTTTAAATGTTGAATGAGTATAAAATTATAATTTCAATAACCTTTGAATGTTGAATGTGCATAAAATTATAATTTCAATAACCTTTGAATGTTGAATGTGTATAAAATTATAATTTCAATAACCTTTGAATGTTGAATGTGTATAAAATTATAATTTCAATAACCTTTGAATGTTGAATGTGTATAAAATTATAATTTCAATAACCTTTGAATGTTGAATGTGTATAAAATTATAATTTCAATAAAGTGTTGAATGTTAAATGTGTAAAAAATTGTAATTTCAATAAAGTGTTGAATGTTGAATGTGTATAAAATTATAATTTCAGTAACCTTTGAATGTTGAATGTGTATAAAATTATAATTTCAATAACCTTTGAATGTTGAATGAGTATAAAATTATAATTTCAATAACCTTTGAATGTTGAATGTGTATAAAATTATAATTTCAATAACCTTTGAATGTTGAATGAGTATAAAATTATAATTTCAATAACCTTTGAATGTTGAATGTGTATAAAATTATAATTTCAATAACCTTTGAATGTTGAATGTGTATAAAAGTATAATTTCAATAACCTTTGAATGTTGAATGTGTATAAAATTATAATTTCAATAACCTTTGAATGTTGAATGTGTATAAAATTATAATTTCAATAACCTTTGAATGTTGAATGAGTATAAAATTATAATTTCAATAACCTTTGAATGTTGAATGAGTATAAAATTATAATTTCAATAACCTTTGAATGTTGAATGTGTATAAAATTATAATTTCAATAACCTTTGAATGTTGAATGTGTACAAAAGTATAATTTCAATAACCTTTGAATGTTGAATGAGTATAAAATTATAATTTCAATAACCTTTGAATGTTGAATGTGTATAAAATTATAATTTCAATAACCTTTGAATGTTGAATGTGTATAAAAGTATAATTTCAATAACCTTTGAATGTTGAATGAGTATAAAATTATAATTTCAATAACCTTTGAATGTTGAATGTGTATAAAATTATAATTTCAGTAACCTTTGAATGTTGAATGTGTATAAAAGTATAATTTCAATAACCTTTGAATGTTGAATGAGTATAAAATTATAATTTCAATAACCTTTGAATGTTGAATGTGTATAAAAGTATAATTTCAATAACCTTTGAATGTTGAATGTGTATAAAAGTATAATTTCAATAACCTTTGAATGTTGAATGTGTATAAAAGTATAATTTCAATAACCTTTGAATGTTGAATGTGTATAAAATTATAATTTCAATAACCTTTGAATGTTGAATGTGTATAAAATTATAATTTCAATAACCTTTGAATGTTGAATGAGTATAAAATTATAATTTCAATAACCTTTGAATGTTGAATGTGTATAAAAGTATAATTTCAATAACCTTTGAATGTTGAATGTGTATAAAATTATAATTTCAATAACCTTTGAATGTTGAATGTGTATAAAAGTATAATTTCAATAACCTTTGAATGTTGAATGTGTATAAAATTATAATTTCAATAACCTTTGAATGTTGAATGTGTATAAAATTATAATTTCAATAACCTTTGAATGTTGAATGTGTATAAAATTATAATTTCAATAACCTTTGAATGTTGAATGAGTATAAAATTATAATTTCAATAACCTTTGAATGTTGAATGTGTATAAAATTATAATTTCAATAACCTTTGAATGTTGAATGTGTATAAAATTATAATTTCAATAACCTTTGAATGTTTGAATGTGTATAAAAGTATAATTTGAATAATCTTTGAATGTTGAATGTGTATAAAATTATAATTTCAATAACCTTTGTATGTTGAATGTGTATAAAATTATAATTTCAATAAAGTGTTGAATGTTAAATGTGTATAAAATTATAATTTCAATAAAGTGTTGAATGTTGAATGTGTATAAAATTATAATTTCAGTAACCTTTGAATGTTGAATGTGTATAAAATTATAATTTCAATAACCTTTGAATGTTGAATGAGTATAAAATTATAATTTCAATAACCTTTGAATGTTGAATGTGTATAAAATTATAATTTCAATAACCTTTGAATGTTGAATGAGTATAAAATTATAATTTCAATAACCTTTGAATGTTGAATGAGTATAAAATTATAATTTCAATAACCTTTGAATGTTGAATGAGTATAAAATTATAATTTCAATAACCTTTGAATGTTGAATGTGTATAAAATTATAATTTCAATAAAGTGTTGAATGTTAAATTTGTATAAAATTATAATTTCAATAAAGTGTTGAATGTTGAATGTGTATAAAATTATAATTTCAATAACCTTTGAATGTTGAATGTGTATAAAATTATAATTTCAATAACCTTTGAATGTTGAATGAGTATAAAATTATAATTTCAATAACCTTTGAATGTTGAATGTGTATAAAATTATAATTTCAATAACCTTTGAATGTTGAATGAGTATAAAATTATAATTTCAATAACCTTTGAATGTTGAATGTGTATAAAATTATAATTTCAATAACCTTTGAATGTTGAATGTGTATAAAAGTATAATTTCAATAACATTTGAATGTTGAATGTGTATAAAATTATAATTTCAATAACCTTTGAATGTTGAATGTGTATAAAATTATAATTTCAATAACCTTTGAATGTTGAATGAGTATAAAATTATAATTTCAATAACCTTTGAATGTTGAATGAGTATAAAATTATAATTTCAATAACCTTTGAATGTTGAATGTGTATAAAAGTATAATTTCAATAACCTTTGAATGTTGAATGTGTATAAATTTATAATTTCAATAACCTTTGAATGTTGAATGTGTATAAAAGTATAATTTCAATAACCTTTGAATGTTGAATGAGTATAAAATTATAATTTCAATAACCTTTGAATGTTGAATGTGTATAAAATTATAATTTCAATAACCTTGAATGTTGAATGTGTATAAAATTATAATTTCAATAACCTTTGAATGTTGAATGTGTATAAAATTATAATTTCAATAACCTTTGAATGTTGAATGTGTATAAAATTATAATTTCAATAACCTTTGAATGTTGAATGTGTATAAAATTATAATTTCAATAAAGTGTTGAATGTTAAATGTGTATAAAATTATAATTTCAATAAAGTGTTTAATGTTGAATGTGTATAAAATTATAATTTCAGTAACCTTTGAATGTTGAATGTGTATAAAATTATAATTTCAATAACCTTTGAATGTTGAATGAGTATAAAATTATAATTTCAATAACCTTTGAATGTTGAATGTGTATAAAATTATAATTTCAATAACCTTTGAATGTTGAATGAGTATAAAATTATAATTTCAATAACCTTTGAATGTTGAATGTGTATAAAAGTATAATTTCAATAACCTTTGAATGTTGAATGTGTATAAAATTATAATTTCAATAACCTTTGAATGTTGAATGTGTATAAAATTATAATTTCAATAACCTTTGAATGTTGAATGTGTACAAAAGTATAATTTCAATAACCTTTGAATGTTGAATGAGTATAAAATTATAATTTCAATAACCTTTGAATGTTGACTGTGTATAAAATTATAATTTCAATAACCTTTGAATGCTGAATGTGTATAAAAGTATAATTTCAATAACCTTTGAATGTTGAATGAGTATAAAATTATAATTTCAATAACCTTTGAATGTTGAATGTGTATAAAATTATAATTTCAGTGACCTTTGAATGTTGAATGTGTATAAAAGTATAATTTCAATAACCTTTGAATGTTGAATGAGTATAAAATTATAATTTCAAAAACCTTTGAATGTTGAATGTGTATAAAAGTATAATTTCAATAATCTTTGAATGTTGAATGTGTATAAAAGTATAATTTCAATAACCTTTGAATGTTGAATGTGTATAAAAGTATAATTTCAATAACCTTTGAATGTTGAATGTGTATAAAATTATAATTTCAATAACCTTTGAATGTTGAATGTGTATAAAATTATAATTTCAATAACCTTTGAATGTTGAATGAGTATAAAATTATAATTTCAATAACCTTTGAATGTTGAATGAGTATAAAAGTATAATTTCAATAACCTTTGAATGTTGAATGTGTATAAAATTATAATTTCAATAACCTTTGAATGTTGAATGTGTATAAAATTATAATTTCAATAACCTTTGAATGTTGAATGTGTATAAAATTATAATTTCAATAAAGTGTTGAATGTTGAATGTGTATAAAAGTATAATTTCAATAACCTTTGAATGTTGAATGTGTATAAAATTATAATTTCAATAACCTTTGAATGTTGAATGTGTATAAAAGTATAATTTCAATAACCTTTGAATGTTGAATGTGTATAAAATTATAATTTCAATAACCTTTGAATGTTGAATGTGTATAAAATTATAATTTCAATAACCTTTGAATGTTGAATGTGTATAAAATTATAATTTCAATAACCTTTAAATGTTGAATGAGTATAAAATTATAATTTCAATAACCTTTGAATGTTGAATGTGCATAAAATTATAATTTCAATAACCTTTGAATGTTGAATGTGTATAAAATTATAATTTCAATAACCTTTGAATGTTGAATGTGTATAAAATTATAATTTCAATAACCTTTGAATGTTGAATGTGTATAAAATTATAATTTCAATAACCTTTGAATGTTGAATGTGTATAAAATTATAATTTCAATAAAGTGTTGAATGTTAAATGTGTATAAAATTATAATTTCAATAAAGTGTTGAATGTTGAATGTGTATAAAATTATAATTTCAGTAACCTTTGAATGTTGAATGTGTATAAAATTATAATTTCAATAACCTTTGAATGTTGAATGAGTATAAAATTATAATTTCAATAACCTTTGAATGTTGAATGTGTATAAAATTATAATTTCAATAACCTTTGAATGTTGAATGAGTATAAAATTATAATTTCAATAACCTTTGAATGTTGAATGTGTATAAAATTATAATTTCAATAACCTTTGAATGTTGAATGTGTATAAAAGTATAATTTCAATAACCTTTGAATGTTGAATGTGTATAAAATTATAATTTCAATAACCTTTGAATGTTGAATGTGTATAAAATTATAATTTCAATAACCTTTGAATGTTGAATGAGTATAAAATTATAATTTCAATAACCTTTGAATGTTGAATGAGTATAAAATTATAATTTCAATAACCTTTGAATGTTGAATGTGTATAAAATTATAATTTCAATAACCTTTGAATGTTGAATGTGTACAAAAGTATAATTTCAATAACCTTTGAATGTTGAATGAGTATAAAATTATAATTTCAATAACCTTTGAATGTTGAATGTGTATAAAATTATAATTTCAATAACCTTTGAATGTTGAATGTGTATAAAAGTATAATTTCAATAACCTTTGAATGTTGAATGAGTATAAAATTATAATTTCAATAACCTTTGAATGTTGAATGTGTATAAAATTATAATTTCAGTAACCTTTGAATGTTGAATGTGTATAAAAGTATAATTTCAATAACCTTTGAATGTTGAATGAGTATAAAATTATAATTTCAATAACCTTTGAATGTTGAATGTGTATAAAAGTATAATTTCAATAACCTTTGAATGTTGAATGTGTATAAAAGTATAATTTCAATAACCTTTGAATGTTGAATGTGTATAAAAGTATAATTTCAATAACCTTTGAATGTTGAATGTGTATAAAATTATAATTTCAATAACCTTTGAATGTTGAATGTGTATAAAATTATAATTTCAATAACCTTTGAATGTTGAATGTGTATAAAAGTATAATTTCAATAACCTTTGAATGTTGAATGTGTATAAATTTATAATTTCAATAACCTTTGAATGTTGAATGTGTATAAAAGTATAATTTCAATAACCTTTGAATGTTGAATGAGTATAAAATTATAATTTCAATAACCTTTGAATGTTGAATGTGTATAAAATTATAATTTCAATAACCTTGAATGTTGAATGTGTATAAAATTATAATTTCAATAACCTTTGAATGTTGAATGTGTATAAAATTATAATTTCAATAACCTTTGAATGTTGAATGTGTATAAAATTATAATTTCAATAACCTTTGAATGTTGAATGTGTATAAAATTATAATTTCAATAAAGTGTTGAATGTTAAATGTGTATAAAATTATAATTTCAATAAAGTGTTTAATGTTGAATGTGTATAAAATTATAATTTCAGTAACCTTTGAATGTTGAATGTGTATAAAATTATAATTTCAATAACCTTTGAATGTTGAATGAGTATAAAATTATAATTTCAATAACCTTTGAATGTTGAATGTGTATAAAATTATAATTTCAATAACCTTTGAATGTTGAATGAGTATAAAATTATAATTTCAATAACCTTTGAATGTTGAATGTGTATAAAAGTATAATTTCAATAACCTTTGAATGTTGAATGTGTATAAAATTATAATTTCAATAACCTTTGAATGTTGAATGTGTATAAAATTATAATTTCAATAACCTTTGAATGTTGAATGTGTACAAAAGTATAATTTCAATAACCTTTGAATGTTGAATGAGTATAAAATTATAATTTCAATAACCTTTGAATGTTGACTGTGTATAAAATTATAATTTCAATAACCTTTGAATGCTGAATGTGTATAAAAGTATAATTTCAATAACCTTTGAATGTTGAATGAGTATAAAATTATAATTTCAATAACCTTTGAATGTTGAATGTGTATAAAATTATAATTTCAGTGACCTTTGAATGTTGAATGTGTATAAAAGTATAATTTCAATAACCTTTGAATGTTGAATGAGTATAAAATTATAATTTCAAAAACCTTTGAATGTTGAATGTGTATAAAAGTATAATTTCAATAATCTTTGAATGTTGAATGTGTATAAAAGTATAATTTCAATAACCTTTGAATGTTGAATGTGTATAAAAGTATAATTTCAATAACCTTTGAATGTTGAATGTGTATAAAATTATAATTTCAATAACCTTTGAATGTTGAATGTGTATAAAATTATAATTTCAATAACCTTTGAATGTTGAATGAGTATAAAATTATAATTTCAATAACCTTTGAATGTTGAATGAGTATAAAAGTATAATTTCAATAACCTTTGAATGTTGAATGTGTATAAAATTATAATTTCAATAACCTTTGAATGTTGAATGTGTATAAAATTATAATTTCAATAACCTTTGAATGTTGAATGTGTATAAAATTATAATTTCAATAAAGTGTTGAATGTTGAATGTGTATAAAAGTATAATTTCAATAACCTTTGAATGTTGAATGTGTATAAAATTATAATTTCAATAACCTTTGAATGTTGAATGTGTATAAAAGTATAATTTCAATAACCTTTGAATGTTGAATGTGTATAAAATTATAATTTCAATAACCTTTGAATGTTGAATGTGTATAAAATTATAATTTCAATAACCTTTGAATGTTGAATGTGTATAAAATTATAATTTCAATAACCTTTAAATGTTGAATGAGTATAAAATTATAATTTCAATAACCTTTGAATGTTGAATGTGCATAAAATTATAATTTCAATAACCTTTGAATGTTGAATGTGTATAAAATTATAATTTCAATAACCTTTGAATGTTGAATGTGTATAAAATTATAATTTCAATAACCTTTGAATGTTGAATGTGTATAAAATTATAATTTCAATAACCTTTGAATGTTGAATGTGTATAAAATTATAATTTCAATAAAGTGTTGAATGTTAAATGTGTATAAAATTATAATTTCAATAAAGTGTTGAATGTTGAATGTGTATAAAATTATAATTTCAGTAACCTTTGAATGTTGAATGTGTATAAAATTATAATTTCAATAACCTTTGAATGTTGAATGAGTATAAAATTATAATTTCAATAACCTTTGAATGTTGAATGTGTATAAAATTATAATTTCAATAACCTTTGAATGTTGAATGAGTATAAAATTATAATTTCAATAACCTTTGAATGTTGAATGTGTATAAAATTATAATTTCAATAACCTTTGAATGTTGAATGTGTATAAAAGTATAATTTCAATAACCTTTGAATGTTGAATGTGTATAAAATTATAATTTCAATAACCTTTGAATGTTGAATGTGTATAAAATTATAATTTCAATAACCTTTGAATGTTGAATGAGTATAAAATTATAATTTCAATAACCTTTGAATGTTGAATGAGTATAAAATTATAATTTCAATAACCTTTGAATGTTGAATGTGTATAAAATTATAATTTCAATAACCTTTGAATGTTGAATGTGTACAAAAGTATAATTTCAATAACCTTTGAATGTTGAATGAGTATAAAATTATAATTTCAATAACCTTTGAATGTTGAATGTGTATAAAATTATAATTTCAATAACCTTTGAATGTTGAATGTGTATAAAAGTATAATTTCAATAACCTTTGAATGTTGAATGAGTATAAAATTATAATTTCAATAACCTTTGAATGTTGAATGTGTATAAAATTATAATTTCAGTAACCTTTGAATGTTGAATGTGTATAAAAGTATAATTTCAATAACCTTTGAATGTTGAATGAGTATAAAATTATAATTTCAATAACCTTTGAATGTTGAATGTGTATAAAAGTATAATTTCAATAACCTTTGAATGTTGAATGTGTATAAAAGTATAATTTCAATAACCTTTGAATGTTGAATGTGTATAAAAGTATAATTTCAATAACCTTTGAATGTTGAATGTGTATAAAATTATAATTTCAATAACCTTTGAATGTTGAATGTGTATAAAATTATAATTTCAATAACCTTTGAATGTTGAATGAGTATAAAATTATAATTTCAATAACCTTTGAATGTTGAATGTGTATAAAAGTATAATTTCAATAACCTTTGAATGTTGAATGTGTATAAAATTATAATTTCAATAACCTTTGAATGTTGAATGTGTATAAAAGTATAATTTCAATAACCTTTGAATGTTGAATGTGTATAAAATTATAATTTCAATAACCTTTGAATGTTGAATGTGTATAAAATTATAATTTCAATAACCTTTGAATGTTGAATGTGTATAAAATTATAATTTCAATAACCTTTGAATGTTGAATGAGTATAAAATTATAATTTCAATAACCTTTGAATGTTGAATGTGTATAAAATTATAATTTCAATAACCTTTGAATGTTGAATGTGTATAAAATTATAATTTCAATAACCTTTGAATGTTTGAATGTGTATAAAAGTATAATTTGAATAATCTTTGAATGTTGAATGTGTATAAAATTATAATTTCAATAACCTTTGTATGTTGAATGTGTATAAAATTATAATTTCAATAAAGTGTTGAATGTTAAATGTGTATAAAATTATAATTTCAATAAAGTGTTGAATGTTGAATGTGTATAAAATTATAATTTCAGTAACCTTTGAATGTTGAATGTGTATAAAATTATAATTTCAATAACCTTTGAATGTTGAATGAGTATAAAATTATAATTTCAATAACCTTTGAATGTTGAATGTGTATAAAATTATAATTTCAATAACCTTTGAATGTTGAATGAGTATAAAATTATAATTTCAATAACCTTTGAATGTTGAATGAGTATAAAATTATAATTTCAATAACCTTTGAATGTTGAATGAGTATAAAATTATAATTTCAATAACCTTTGAATGTTGAATGTGTATAAAATTATAATTTCAATAAAGTGTTGAATGTTAAATTTGTATAAAATTATAATTTCAATAAAGTGTTGAATGTTGAATGTGTATAAAATTATAATTTCAATAACCTTTGAATGTTGAATGTGTATAAAATTATAATTTCAATAACCTTTGAATGTTGAATGAGTATAAAATTATAATTTCAATAACCTTTGAATGTTGAATGTGTATAAAATTATAATTTCAATAACCTTTGAATGTTGAATGAGTATAAAATTATAATTTCAATAACCTTTGAATGTTGAATGTGTATAAAATTATAATTTCAATAACCTTTGAATGTTGAATGTGTATAAAAGTATAATTTCAATAACATTTGAATGTTGAATGTGTATAAAATTATAATTTCAATAACCTTTGAATGTTGAATGTGTATAAAATTATAATTTCAATAACCTTTGAATGTTGAATGAGTATAAAATTATAATTTCAATAACCTTTGAATGTTGAATGAGTATAAAATTATAATTTCAATAACCTTTGAATGTTGAATGTGTATAAAAGTATAATTTCAATAACCTTTGAATGTTGAATGTGTATAAATTTATAATTTCAATAACCTTTGAATGTTGAATGTGTATAAAAGTATAATTTCAATAACCTTTGAATGTTGAATGAGTATAAAATTATAATTTCAATAACCTTTGAATGTTGAATGTGTATAAAATTATAATTTCAATAACCTTTGAATGTTGAATGTGTATAAAATTATAATTTCAATAACCTTTGAATGTTGAATGTGTATAAAATTATAATTTCAATAACCTTTGAATGTTGAATGTGTATAAAATTATAATTTCAATAACCTTTGAATGTTGAATGTGTATAAAATTATAATTTCAATAAAGTGTTGAATGTTAAATGTGTATAAAATTATAATTTCAATAAAGTGTTGAATGTTGAATGTGTATAAAATTATAATTTCAGTAACCTTTGAATGTTGAATGTGTATAAAATTATAATTTCAATAACCTTTGAATGTTGAATGAGTATAAAATTATAATTTCAATAACCTTTGAATGTTGAATGTGTATAAAATTATAATTTCAATAACCTTTGAATGTTGAATGTGTATAAAATTATAATTTCAATAACCTTTGAATGTTGAATGTGTATAAAATTATAATTTCAATAAAGTGTTGAATGTTAAATGTGTATAAAATTATAATTTCAATAAAGTGTTGAATGTTGAATGTGTATAAAATTATAATTTCAGTAACCTTTGAATGTTGAATGTGTATAAAATTATAATTTCAATAACCTTTGAATGTTGAATGAGTATAAAATTATAATTTCAATAACCTTTGAATGTTGAATGTGTATAAAATTATAATTTCAATAACCTTTGAATGTTGAATGAGTATAAAATTATAATTTCAATAACCTTTGAATGTTGAATGTGTATAAAATTATAATTTCAATAACCTTTGAATGTTGAATGTGTATAAAAGTATAATTTCAATAACCTTTGAATGTTGAATGTGTATAAAATTATAATTTCAATAACCTTTGAATGTTGAATGTGTATAAAATTATAATTTCAATAACCTTTGAATGTTGAATGAGTATAAAATTATAATTTCAATAACCTTTGAATGTTGAATGAGTATAAAATTATAATTTCAATAACCTTTGAATGTTGAATGTGTATAAAATTATAATTTCAATAACCTTTGAATGTTGAATGTGTACAAAAGTATAATTTCAATAACCTTTGAATGTTGAATGAGTATAAAATTATAATTTCAATAACCTTTGAATGTTGAATGTGTATAAAATTATAATTTCAATAACCTTTGAATGTTGAATGTGTATAAAAGTATAATTTCAATAACCTTTGAATGTTGAATGAGTATAAAATTATAATTTCAATAACCTTTGAATGTTGAATGTGTATAAAATTATAATTTCAGTAACCTTTGAATGTTGAATGTGTATAAAAGTATAATTTCAATAACCTTTGAATGTTGAATGAGTATAAAATTATAATTTCAATAACCTTTGAATGTTGAATGTGTATAAAAGTATAATTTCAATAACCTTTGAATGTTGAATGTGTATAAAAGTATAATTTCAATAACCTTTGAATGTTGAATGTGTATAAAAGTATAATTTCAATAACCTTTGAATGTTGAATGTGTATAAAATTATAATTTCAATAACCTTTGAATGTTGAATGTGTATAAAATTATAATTTCAATAACCTTTGAATGTTGAATGAGTATAAAATTATAATTTCAATAACCTTTGAATGTTGAATGTGTATAAAAGTATAATTTCAATAACCTTTGAATGTTGAATGTGTATAAAATTATAATTTCAATAACCTTTGAATGTTGAATGTGTATAAAAGTATAATTTCAATAACCTTTGAATGTTGAATGTGTATAAAATTATAATTTCAATAACCTTTGAATGTTGAATGTGTATAAAATTATAATTTCAATAACCTTTGAATGTTGAATGTGTATAAAATTATAATTTCAATAACCTTTGAATGTTGAATGAGTATAAAATTATAATTTCAATAACCTTTGAATGTTGAATGTGTATAAAATTATAATTTCAATAACCTTTGAATGTTGAATGTGTATAAAATTATAATTTCAATAACCTTTGAATGTTTGAATGTGTATAAAAGTATAATTTGAATAATCTTTGAATGTTGAATGTGTATAAAATTATAATTTCAATAACCTTTGTATGTTGAATGTGTATAAAATTATAATTTCAATAAAGTGTTGAATGTTAAATGTGTATAAAATTATAATTTCAATAAAGTGTTGAATGTTGAATGTGTATAAAATTATAATTTCAGTAACCTTTGAATGTTGAATGTGTATAAAATTATAATTTCAATAACCTTTGAATGTTGAATGAGTATAAAATTATAATTTCAATAACCTTTGAATGTTGAATGTGTATAAAATTATAATTTCAATAACCTTTGAATGTTGAATGAGTATAAAATTATAATTTCAATAACCTTTGAATGTTGAATGAGTATAAAATTATAATTTCAATAACCTTTGAATGTTGAATGAGTATAAAATTATAATTTCAATAACCTTTGAATGTTGAATGTGTATAAAATTATAATTTCAATAAAGTGTTGAATGTTAAATTTGTATAAAATTATAATTTCAATAAAGTGTTGAATGTTGAATGTGTATAAAATTATAATTTCAATAACCTTTGAATGTTGAATGTGTATAAAATTATAATTTCAATAACCTTTGAATGTTGAATGAGTATAAAATTATAATTTCAATAACCTTTGAATGTTGAATGTGTATAAAATTATAATTTCAATAACCTTTGAATGTTGAATGAGTATAAAATTATAATTTCAATAACCTTTGAATGTTGAATGTGTATAAAATTATAATTTCAATAACCTTTGAATGTTGAATGTGTATAAAAGTATAATTTCAATAACATTTGAATGTTGAATGTGTATAAAATTATAATTTCAATAACCTTTGAATGTTGAATGTGTATAAAATTATAATTTCAATAACCTTTGAATGTTGAATGAGTATAAAATTATAATTTCAATAACCTTTGAATGTTGAATGAGTATAAAATTATAATTTCAATAACCTTTGAATGTTGAATGTGTATAAAAGTATAATTTCAATAACCTTTGAATGTTGAATGTGTATAAATTTATAATTTCAATAACCTTTGAATGTTGAATGTGTATAAAAGTATAATTTCAATAACCTTTGAATGTTGAATGAGTATAAAATTATAATTTCAATAACCTTTGAATGTTGAATGTGTATAAAATTATAATTTCAATAACCTTTGAATGTTGAATGTGTATAAAATTATAATTTCAATAACCTTTGAATGTTGAATGTGTATAAAATTATAATTTCAATAACCTTTGAATGTTGAATGTGTATAAAATTATAATTTCAATAACCTTTGAATGTTGAATGTGTATAAAATTATAATTTCAATAAAGTGTTGAATGTTAAATGTGTATAAAATTATAATTTCAATAAAGTGTTGAATGTTGAATGTGTATAAAATTATAATTTCAGTAACCTTTGAATGTTGAATGTGTATAAAATTATAATTTCAATAACCTTTGAATGTTGAATGAGTATAAAATTATAATTTCAATAACCTTTGAATGTTGAATGTGTATAAAATTATAATTTCAATAACCTTTGAATGTTGAATGAGTATAAAATTATAATTTCAATAACCTTTGAATGTTGAATGTGTATAAAAGTATAATTTCAATAACCTTTGAATGTTGAATGTGTATAAAATTATAATTTCAATAACCTTTGAATGTTGAATGTGTATAAAATTATAATTTCAATAACCTTTGAATGTTGAATGTGTACAAAAGTATAATTTCAATAACCTTTGAATGTTGAATGAGTATAAAATTATAATTTCAATAACCTTTGAATGTTGAATGTGTATAAAATTATAATTTCAATAACCTTTGAATGCTGAATGTGTATAAAAGTATAATTTCAATAACCTTTGAATGTTGAATGAGTATAAAATTATAATTTCAATAACCTTTGAATGTTGAATGTGTATAAAATTATAATTTCAGTGACCTTTGAATGTTGAATGTGTATAAAAGTATAATTTCAATAACCTTTGAATGTTGAATGAGTATAAAATTATAATTTCAATAACCTTTGAATGTTGAATGTGTATAAAAGTATAATTTCAATAATCTTTGAATGTTGAATGTGTATAAAAGTATAATTTCAATAACCTTTGAATGTTGAATGTGTATAAAAGTATAATTTCAATAACCTTTGAATGTTGAATGTGTATAAAATTATAATTTCAATAACCTTTGAATGTTGAATGTGTATAAAATTATAATTTCAATAACCTTTGAATGTTGAATGAGTATAAAATTATAATTTCAATAACCTTTGAATGTTGAATGTGTATAAAAGTATAATTTCAATAACCTTTGAATGTTGAATGTGTATAAAATTATAATTTCAATAACCTTTGAATGTTGAATGTGTATAAAAGTATAATTTCAATAACCTTTGAATGTTGAATGTGTATAAAATTATAATTTCAATAACCTTTGAATGTTGAATGTGTATAAAATTATAATTTCAATAACCTTTGAATGTTGAATGTGTATAAAATTATAATTTCAATAAAGTGTTGAATGTTAAATGTGTATAAAATTATAATTTCAATAAAGTGTTGAATGTTGAATGTGTATAAAATTATAATTTCAGTAACCTTTGAATGTTGAATGTGTATAAAATTATAATTTCAATAACCTTTGAATGTTGAATGAGTATAAAATTATAATTTCAATAACCTTTGAATGTTGAATGAGTATAAAATTATAATTTCAATAACCTTTGAATGTTGAATGTGTATAAAATTATAATTTCAATAACCTTTGAATGTTGAATGTGTATAAAAGTATAATTTCAATAACATTTGAATGTTGAATGTGTATAAAATTATAATTTCAATAACCTTTGAATGTTGAATGTGTATAAAATTATAATTTCAATAACCTTTGAATGTTGAATGAGTATAAAATTATAATTTCAATAACCTTTGAATGTTGAATGAGTATAAAATTATAATTTCAATAACCTTTGAATGTTGAATGTGTATAAAAGTATAATTTCAAAAACCTTTGAATGTTGAATGTGTATAAATTTATAATTTCAATAACCTTTGAATGTTGAATGTGTATAAAAGTATAATTTCAATAACCTTTGAATGTTGAATGAGTATAAAATTATAATTTCAATAACCTTTGAATGTTGAATGTGTATAAAATTATAATTTCAATAACCTTTGAATGTTGAATGTGTATAAAATTATAATTTCAATAACCTTTGAATGTTGAATGTGTATAAAATTATAATTTCAATAACCTTTGAATGTTGAATGTGTATAAAATTATAATTTCAATAACCTTTGAATGTTGAATGTGTATAAAATTATAATTTCAATAAAGTGTTGAATGTTAAATGTGTATAAAATTATAATTTCAATAAAGTGTTGAATGTTGAATGTGTATAAAATTATAATTTCAGTAACCTTTGAATGTTGAATGTGTATAAAATTATAATTTCAATAACCTTTGAATGTTGAATGAGTATAAAATTATAATTTCAATAACCTTTGAATGTTGAATGTGTATAAAATTATAATTTCAATAACCTTTGAATGTTGAATGAGTATAAAATTATAATTTCAATAACCTTTGAATGTTGAATGTGTATAAAAGTATAATTTCAATAACCTTTGAATGTTGAATGTGTATAAAATTATAATTTCAATAACCTTTGAATGTTGAATGTGTATAAAATTATAATTTCAATAACCTTTGAATGTTGAATGAGTATAAAATTATAATTTCAATAACCTTTGAATGTTGAATGAGTATAAAATTATAATTTCAATAACCTTTGAATGTTGAATGTGTATAAAATTATAATTTCAATAACCTTTGAATGTTGAATGTGTACAAAAGTATAATTTCAATAACCTTTGAATGTTGAATGAGTATAAAATTATAATTTCAATAACCTTTGAATGTTGAATGTGTATAAAATTATAATTTCAATAACCTTTGAATGTTGAATGTGTATAAAAGTATAATTTCAATAACCTTTGAATGTTGAATGAGTATAAAATTATAATTTCAATAACCTTTGAATGTTGAATGTGTATAAAATTATAATTTTAGTAACCTTTGAATGTTGAATGTGTATAAAAGTATAATTTCAATAACCTTTGAATGTTGAATGAGTATAAAATTATAATTTCAATAACCTTTGAATGTTGAATGTGTATAAAAGTATAATTTCAATAACCTTTGAATGTTGAATGTGTATAAAAGTATAATTTCAATAACCTTTGAATGTTGAATGTGTATAAAAGTATATTTTCAATAACCTTTGAATGTTGAATGTGTATAAAATTATAATTTCAATAACCTTTGAATGTTGAATGTGTATAAAATTATAATTTCAATAACCTTTGAATGTTGAATGAGTATAAAATTATAATTTCAATAACCTTTGAATGTTGAATGTGTATAAAAGTATAATTTCAATAACCTTTGAATGTTGAATGTGTATAAAATTATAATTTCAATAACCTTTGAATGTTGAATGTGTATAAAAGTATAATTTCAATAACCTTTGAATGTTGAATGTGTATAAAATTATAATTTCAATAACCTTTGAATGTTGAATGTGTATAAAATTATAATTTCAATAACCTTTGAATGTTGAATGTGTATAAAATTATAATTTCAATAACCTTTGAATGTTGAATGAGTATAAAATTATAATTTCAATAACCTTTGAATGTTGAATGTGTATAAAATTATAATTTCAATAACCTTTGAATGTTGAATGTGTATAAAATTATAATTTCAATAACCTTTGAATGTTGAATGTGTATAAAAGTATAATTTCAATAACCTTTGAATGTTGAATGTGTATAAAATTATAATTTCAATAACCTTTGAATGTTGAATGTGTATAAAATTATAATTTCAATAAAGTGTTGAATGTTAAATGTGTATAAAATTATAATTTCAATAAAGTGTTGAATGTTGAATGTGTATAAAATTATAATTTCAGTAACCTTTGAATGTTGAATGTGTATAAAATTATAATTTCAATAACCTTTGAATGTTGAATGAGTATAAAATTATAATTTCAATAACCTTTGAATGTTGAATGTGTATAAAATTATAATTTCAATAACCTTTGAATGTTGAATGTGTATAAAATTATAATTTCAATAAAGTGTTGAATGTTAAATGTGTATAAAATTATAATTTCAATAAAGTGTTGAATGTTGAATGTGTATAAAATTATAATTTCAGTAACCTTTGAATGTTGAATGTGTATAAAATTATAATTTCAACAACCTTTGAATGTTGAATGAGTATAAAATTATAATTTCAATAACCTTTGAATGTTGAATGTGTATAAAATTATAATTTCAATAACCTTTGAATGTTGAATGAGTATAAAATTATAATTTCAATAACCTTTGAATGTTGAATGTGTATAAAATTATAATTTCAATAACCTTTGAATGTTGAATGTGTATAAAAGTATAATTTCAATAACCTTTGAATGTTGAATGTGTATAAAATTATAATTTCAATAACCTTTGAATGTTGAATGTGTATAAAATTATAATTTCAATAACCTTTGAATGTTGAATGAGTATAAAATTATAATTTCAATAACCTTTGAATGTTGAATGTGTATAAAATTATAATTTCAATAACCTTTGAATGTTGAATGTGTATAAAAGTATTATTTCAATAACCTTTGAATGTTGAATGAGTATAAAATTATAATTTCAATAACCTTTGAATGTTGAATGTGTATAAAATTATAATTTCAATAATCTTTGAATGTTGAATGTGTATAAAAGTATAATTTCAATAACCTTTGAATGTTGAATGAGTATAAAATTATACTTTCAATAACCTTTGAATGTTGAATGTGTATAAAATTCTAATTTCATTAACCTTTGAATGTTGAATGTGTATAAAATTATAATTTCAATAAAGTGTTGAATGTTAAATGTGTATAAAATTATAATTTCAACAAAGTGTTGAATGTTGAATGTGTATAAAATTATAATTTCAGTAACCTTTGAATGTTGAATGTGTATAAAATTATAATTTCAATAACCTTTGAATGTTGAATGAGTATAAAATTATAATTTCAATAACCTTTGAATGTTGAATGTGTATAAAAGTATAATTTCAATAACCTTTGAATGTTGAATGTGTATAAAATTATAATTTCAATAACCTTTGAATGTTGAATGTGTATAAAAGTATAATTTCAATAAAGTGTTGAATGTTAAATGTGTATAAAATTATAATTTCAATAAAGTGTTGAATGTTGAATGTGTATAAAATTATAATTTCAGTAACCTTTGAATGTTGAATGTGTATAAAATTATAATTTCAATAACCTTTGAATTTTGAATGAGTATAAAATTATAATTTCAATAACCTTTGAATGTTGAATGTGTATAAAATTATAATTTCAATAACCTTTGAATGTTGAATGAGTATAAAATTATAATTTCAATAACCTTTGAATGTTGAATGTGTATAAAATTATAATTTCAATAACCTTTGAATGTTGAATGTGTATAAAAGTATAATTTCAATAACCTTTGAATGTTGAATGAGTATAAAATTATAATTTCAATAACCTTTGAATGTTGAATGTGTATAAAATTATAATTTAAATAACCTTTGAATGTTGAATGAGTATAAAATTATAATTTCAATAACCTTTGAATGTTGAATGAGTATAAAATTATAATTTCAATAACCTTTGAATGTTGAATGTGTATAAAATTATAATTTCAATAAAGTGTTGAATGTTAAATGTGTATAAAATTATAATTTCAATAAAGTGTTGAATGTTGAATGTGTATAAAATTATAATTTCAGTAACCTTTGAATGTTGAATGTGTATAAAATTATAATTTCAATAACCTTTGAATGTTGAATGAGTATAAAATTATAATTTCAATAACCTTTGAATGTTGAATGTGTATAAAATTATAATTTCAATAACCTTTGAATGTTGAATGTGTATAAAATTATAATTTCAATAACCTTTGAATGTTGAATGTGTATAAAATTATAATTTCAATAACCTTTGAATGTTGAATGTGTATAAAAGTATAATTTCAACAACATTTGAATGTTGAATGTGTATAAAATTATAATTTCAATAACCTTTGAATGTTGAATGTGTATAAAATTATAATTTCAATAACCTTTGAATGTTGAATGAGTATAAAATTATAATTTCAATAACCTTTGAATGTTGAATGAGTATAAAATTATAATTTCAATAACCTTTGAATGTTGAATGTGTATAAAATTATAATTTCAATAACCTTTGAATGTTGAATGTGTATAAAATTATAATTTCAATAACATTTGAATATTGAATGAGTATAAAATTATAATTTCAATAACCTTTGAATGTTGAATGTGTATAAAAGTATAATTTCAATAACCTTTGAATGTTGAATGTGTATAAAATTATAATTTCAATAACCTTGGAATGTTGAATGTGTATAAAAGTATAATTTCAATAACCTTTGAATGTTGAATGTGTATAAAATTATAATTTCAATAACCTTTGAATGTTGAATGTGTATAAAAGTATAATTTCAATAACCTTTGAATGTTGAATGTGTATAAAATAATAATTTCTATAACCTTTGAATGTTGAATGAGTATAAAATTATAATTTCAATAACCTTTGAATGTTGAATGTGTATAAAATTATAATTTCAATAACCTTTGAATGTTGAATGTGTATAAAATTATAATTTCAATAAC
The DNA here is from genome assembly GCF_053919585.1 of Euprymna scolopes. NCBI lineage: Eukaryota > Metazoa > Mollusca > Cephalopoda > Sepiida > Sepiolidae > Euprymna > Euprymna scolopes. Next base: position 103,412,525 of record NC_136497.1, on the reverse strand, counting down.
CTTTGAATGTTGAATGTGTATAAAATTATAATTTCAATAACCTTTGAATGTTGAATGTGTATAAAATTATAATTTCAATAACCTTTGAATGTTGAATGTGTATAAAATTATAATTTCAATAAAGTGTTGAATGTTAAATGTGTATAAAATTATAATTTCAATAAAGTGTTGAATGTTGAATGTGTATAAAATTATAATTTCAGTAACCTTTGAATGTTGAATGTGTATAAAATTATAATTTCAATAACCTTTGAATGTTGAATGAGTATAAAATTATAATTTCAATAACCTTTGAATGTTGAATGTGTATAAAATTATAATTTCAATAACCTTTGAATGTTGAATGAGTATAAAATTATAATTTCAATAACCTTTGAATGTTGAATGTGTATAAAATTATAATTTCAATAACCTTTGAATGTTGAATGTGTATAAAAGTATAATTTCAATAACCTTTGAATGTTGAATGTGTATAAAAGTATAATTTCAATAACCTTTGAATGTTGAATGTGTACAAAATTATAATTTCAATAACCTTTGAATGTTGAATGTGTATAAAATTATAATTTCAGTAACCTTTGAATGTTGAATGTGTATAAAAGTATAATTTCAATAACCTTTGAATGTTGAATGAGTATAAAATTATAATTTCAATAACCTTTGAATGTTGAATGTGTATAAAAGTATAATTTCAATAACCTTTGAATGTTGAATGTGTATAAAAGTATAATTTCAATAAGTTTTGAATGTTGAATGTGTATAAAAGTATAATTTCAATAACCTTTGAATGTTGAATGTGTATAAAATTATAATTTCAATAACCTTTGAATGTTGAATGTGTATAAAAGTATAATTTCAATAACCTTTGAATGTTGAATGAGTATAAAATTATAATTTCAATAACCTTTGAATGTTGAATGTGTATAAAATTATAATTTCAATAACCTTTGAATGTTGAAGGTGTACAAAAGTATAATTTCAATAACCTTTGAATGTTGAATGAGTATAAAATTATAATTTCAATAACCTTTGAATGTCGAATGTGTATAAAATTATAATTTCAATAACCTTTGAATGTTGAATGTGTATAAAAGTATAATTTCAATAACCTTTGAATGTTGAATGAGTATAAAATTATAATTTCAATAACCTTTGAATGTTGAATGTGTATAAAATTATAATTTCAGTAACCTTTGAATGTTGAATGTGTATAAAATTATAATTTCAATAACCTTTGAATGTTGAATGAGTATAAAATTATAATTTCAATAACCTTTGAATGTTGAATGTGTATAAAAGTATAATTTCAATAACCTTTGAATGTTGAATGTGTATAAAAGTATAATTTCAATAACCTTTGAATGTTGAATGTGTATAAAAGTATAATTTCAATAACCTTTGAATGTTGAATGTGTATAAAATTATAATTTCAATAACCTTTGAATGTTGAATGTGTATAAAATTATAATTTCAATAACCTTTGAATGTTGAATGAGTATAAAATTATAATTTCAATAACCTTTGAATGTTGAATGTGTATAAAAGTATAATTTCAATAACCTTTGAATGTTGAATGTGTATAAAATTATAATTTCAATAACCTTTGAATGTTGAATGTGTATAAAAGTATAATTTCAATAACCTTTGAATGTTGAATGTGTATAAAATTATAATTTCAATAACCTTTGAATGTTGAATGTGTATAAAATACTAATTTCAATAACCTTTGAATGTTGAATGTGTATAAAATTATAATTTCAATAACATTTGAATGTTGAATGAGTATAAAATTATAATTTCAATAACCTTTGAATGTTGAATGTGTATAAAATTATAATTTCAATAACCTTTGAATGTTGAATGTGTATAAAATTATAATTTCAATAACCTTTGAATGTTGAATGTGTATAAAAGTATAATTTCAATAACCTTTGAATGTTGAATGTGTATAAAATTATAATTTCAATAACCTTTGAATGTTGAATGTGTATAAAATTATAATTTCAGTAACCTTTGAATGTTGAATGTGTATAAAAGTATAATTTCAATAACCTTTGAATGTTGAATGAGTATAAAATTATAATTTCAATAACCTTTGAATGTTGAATGTGTATAAAAGTATAATTTCAATAACCTTTGAATGTTGAATGTGTATAAAAGTATAATTTCAATAACCTTTGAATGTTGAATGTGTATAAAAGTATAATTTCAATAACCTTTGAATGTTGAATGTGTATAAAATTATAATTTCAATAACCTTTGAATGTTGAATGTGTATAAAAGTATAATTTCAATAACCTTTGAATGTTGAATGAGTATAAAATTATAATTTCAATAACCTTTGAATGTTGAATGTGTATAAAATTATAATTTCAATAACCTTTGAATGTTGAAGGTGTACAAAAGTATAATTTCAATAACCTTTGAATGTTGAATGAGTATAAAATTATAATTTCAATAACCTTTGAATGTTGAATGTGTATAAAATTATAATTTCAATAACCTTTGAATGTTGAATGTGTATAAAAGTATAATTTCAATAACCTTTGAATGTTGAATGAGTATAAAATTATAATTTCAATAACCATTGAATGTTGAATGTGTATAAAATTATAATTTCAGTAACCTTTGAATGTTGAATGTGTATAAAATTATAATTTCAATAACCTTTGAATGTTGAATGAGTATAAAATTATAATTTCAATAACCTTTGAATGTTGAATGTGTATAAAAGTATAATTTCAATAACCTTTGAATGTTGAATGTGTATAAAAGTATAATTTCAATAACCTTTGAATGTTGAATGTGTATAAAAGTATAATTTCAATAACCTTTGAATGTTGAATGTGTATAAAATTATAATTTCAATAACCTTTGAATGTTGAATGTGTATAAAATTATAATTTCAATAACCTTTGAATGTTGAATGAGTATAAAATTATAATTTCAATAACCTTTGAATGTTGAATGTGTATAAAAGTATAATTTCAATAACCTTTGAATGTTGAATGTGTATAAAATTATAATTTCAATAACCTTTGAATGTTGAATGTGTATAAAAGTATAATTTCAATAACCTTTGAATGTTGAATGTGTATAAAATTATAATTTCAATAACCTTTGAATGTTGAATGTGTATAAAATACTAATTTCAATAACCTTTGAATGTTGAATGTGTATAAAATTATAATTTCAATAACATTTGAATGTTGAATGAGTATAAAATTATAATTTCAATAACCTTTGAATGTTGAATGTGTATAAAATTATAATTTCAATAACCTTTGAATGTTGAATGTGTATAAAATTATAATTTCAATAACCTTTGAATGTTGAATGTGTATAAAAGTATAATTTCAATAACCTTTGAATGTTGAATGAGTATATAATTATAATTTCAATAACCTTTGAATGTTGAATGTGTATAAAATTATAATTTCAGTAACCTTTGAATGTTGAATGTGTATAAAAGTATAATTTCAATAACCTTTGAATGTTGAATGAGTATAAAATTATAATTTCAATAACCTTTGAATGTTGAATGTGTATAAAAGTATAATTTCAATAACCTTTGAATGTTGAATGAGTATAAAATTATAATTTCAATAACCTTTGAATGTTGAATGTGTATAAAAGTATAATTTCAATAACCTTTGAATGTTGAATGTGTATAAAAGTATAATTTCAATAACCTTTGAATGTTGAATGTGTATAAAAGTATAATTTCAATGACCTTTGAATGTTGAATGTGTATAAAATTATAATTTCAATAACCTTTGAATGTTGAATGTGTATAAAATTATAATTTCAATAACCTTTGAATGTTGAATGTGTATAAAATTATAATTTCAATAACCTTTGAATGTTGAATGTGTATAAAATTATAATTTCAATAACCTTTGAATGTTGAATGTGTATAAAATTATAATTTCAATAACCTTTGAATGGTGAATGTGTATAAAATTATAATTTCAATAAAGTGTTGAATGTTAAATGTGTATAAAATTATAATTTCAATAAAGTGTTGAATGTTGAATGTGTATAAAATTATAATTTCAGTAACCTTTGAATGTTGAATGTGTATAAAATTATAATTTCAATAACCTTTGAATGTTGAATGAGTATAAAATTATAATTTCAATAACCTTTGAATGTTGAATGTGTATAAAATTATAATTTCAATAACCTTTGAATGTTGAATGAGTATAAAATTATAATTTCAATAACCTTTGAATGTTGAATGTGTATAAAATTATAATTTCAATAACCTTTGAATGTTGAATGTGTATAAAAGTATAATTTCAATAACCTTTGAATGTTGAATGTGTATAAAAGTATAATTTCAATAACCTTTGAATGTTGAATGTGTATAAAATTATAATTTCAATAACCTTTGAATGTTGAATGTGTATAAAATTATAATTTCAGTAACCTTTGAATGTTGAATGTGTATAAAAGTATAATTTCAATAACCTTTGAATGTTGAATGAGTATAAAATTATAATTTCAATAACCTTTGAATGTTGAATGTGTATAAAAGTATAATTTCAATAACCTTTGAATGTTGAATGTGTATAAAATTATAATTTCAATAAAGTGTTGAATGTTAAATGTGTATAAAATTATAATTTCAATAAAGTGTTGAATGTTGAATGTGTATAAAATTATAATTTCAGTAACCTTTGAATGTTGAATGTGTATAAAATTATAATTTCAATAACCTTTGAATGTTGAATGAGTATAAAATTATAATTTCAATAACCTTTGAATGTTGAATGTGTATAAAATTATAATTTCAATAACCTTTGAATGTTGAAGGTGTACAAAAGTATAATTTCAATAACCTTTGAATGTTGAATGAGTATAAAATTATAATTTCAATAACCTTTGAATGTTGAATGTGTATAAAATTATAATTTCAATAACCTTTGAATGTTGAATGTGTATAAAAGTATAATTTCAATAACCTTTGAATGTTGAATGAGTATAAAATTATAATTTCAATAACCTTTGAATGTTGAATGTGTATAAAATTATAATTTCAGTAACCTTTGAATGTTGAATGTGTATAAAATTATAATTTCAATAACCTTTGAATGTTGAATGAGTATAAAATTATAATTTCAATAACCTTTGAATGTTGAATGTGTATAAAAGTATAATTTCAATAACCTTTGAATGTTGAATGTGTATAAAAGTATAATTTCAATAACCTTTGAATGTTGAATGTGTATAAAAGTATAATTTCAATAACCTTTGAATGTTGAATGTGTATAAAATTATAATTTCAATAACCTTTGAATGTTGAATGTGTATAAAATTATAATTTCAATAACCTTTGAATGTTGAATGAGTATAAAATTATAATTTCAATAACCTTTGAATGTTGAATGTGTATAAAAGTATAATTTCAATAACCTTTGAATGTTGAATGTGTATAAAATTATAATTTCAATAACCTTTGAATGTTGAATGTGTATAAAAGTATAATTTCAATAACCTTTGAATGTTGAATGTGTATAAAATTATAATTTCAATAACCTTTGAATGTTGAATGTGTATAAAATACTAATTTCAATAACCTTTGAATGTTGAATGTGTATAAAATTATAATTTCAATAACATTTGAATGTTCAATGAGTATAAAATTATAATTTCAATAACCTTTGAATGTTGAATGTGTATAAAATTATAATTTCAATAACCTTTGAATGTTGAATGTGTATAAAATTATAATTTCAATAACCTTTGAATGTTGAATGTGTATAAAAGTATAATTTCAATAACCTTTGAATGTTGAATGTGTATAAAATTATAATTTCAATAACCTTTGAATGTTGAATGTGTATAAAATTATAATTTCAATAAAGTGTTGAATGTTAAATGTGTATAAAATTATAATTTCAATAAAGTGTTGAATGTTGAATGTGTATAAAATTATAATTTCAGTAACCTTTGAATGTTGAATGTGTATAAAATTATAATTTCAATAACCTTTGAATGTTGAATGAGTATAAAATTATAATTTCAAAAACCTTTGAATGTTGAATGTGTATAAAATTATAATTTCAATAACCTTTGAATGTTGAAGGTGTACAAAAGTATAATTTCAATAACCTTTGAATGTTGAATGAGTATAAAATTATAATTTCAATAACCTTTGAATGTTGAATGTGTATAAAATTATAATTTCAATAACCTTTGAATGTTGAATGTGTATAAAAGTATAATTTCAATAACCTTTGAATGTTGAATGAGTATAAAATTATAATTTCAATAACCTTTGAATGTTGAATGTGTATAAAATTATAATTTCAGTAACCTTTGAATGTTGAATGTGTATAAAATTATAATTTCAATAACCTTTGAATGTTGAATGAGTATAAAATTATAATTTCAATAACCTTTGAATGTTGAATGTGTATAAAAGTATAATTTCAATAACCTTTGAATGTTGAATGTGTATAAAAGTATAATTTCAATAACCTTTGAATGTTGAATGTGTATAAAAGTATAATTTCAATAACCTTTGAATGTTGAATGTGTATAAAATTATAATTTCAATAACCTTTGAATGTTGAATGTGTATAAAATTATAATTTCAATAACCTTTGAATGTTGAATGAGTATAAAATTATAATTTCAATAACCTTTGAATGTTGAATGTGTATAAAAGTATAATTTCAATAACCTTTGAATGTTGAATGTGTATAAAATTATAATTTCAATAACCTTTGAATGTTGAATGTGTATAAAAGTATAATTTCAATAACCTTTGAATGTTGAATGTGTATAAAATTATAATTTCAATAACCTTTGAATGTTGAATGTGTATAAAATACTAATTTCAATAACCTTTGAATGTTGAATGTGTATAAAATTATAATTTCAATAACATTTGAATGTTGAATGAGTATAAAATTATAATTTCAATAACCTTTGAATGTTGAATGTGTATAAAATTATAATTTCAATAACCTTTGAATGTTGAATGTGTATAAAATTATAATTTCAATAACCTTTGAATGTTGAATGTGTATAAAAGTATAATTTCAATAACCTTTGAATGTTGAATGTGTATAAAATTATAATTTCAATAACCTTTGAATGTTGAATGTGTATAAAATTATAATTTCAATAAAGTGTTGAATGTTAAATGTGTATAAAATTATAATTTCAATAAAGTGTTGAATGTTGAATGTGTATAAAATTATAATTTCAGTAACCTTTGAATGTTGAATGTGTATAAAATTATAATTTCAATAACCTTTGAATGTTGAATGAGTATAAAATTATAATTTCAATAACCTTTGAATGTTGAATGTGTATAAAAGTATAATTTCAATAACCTTTGAATGTTGAATGAGTATAAAATTATAATTTCAATAACCTTTGAATGTTGAATGTGTATAAAAGTATAATTTCAATAACCTTTGAATGTTGAATGTGTATAAAAGTATAATTTCAATAACCTTTGAATGTTGAATGTGTATAAAATTATAATTTCAATAACCTTTGAATGTTGAATGTGTATAAAATTATAATTTCAATAACCTTTGAATGTTGAATGAGTATAAAATTATAATTTCAATAACCTTTGAATGTTAAATGAGTATAAAATTATAATTTCAATAACCTTTGAATGTTGAATGTGTATAAAATTATAATTTCAATAACCTTTGAATGTTGAATGTGTATAAAAGTATAATTTCAATAACCTTTGAATGTTGAATGAGTATAAAATTATAATTTCAATAACCTTTGAATGTTGAATGTGTATAAAATTATAAGTTCAATAACCTTTGAATGTTGAATGTGTATAAAAGTATAATTTCAATAACCTTTGAATGTTGAATGAGTATATAATTATAATTTCAATAACCTTTGAATGTTGAATGTGTATAAAATTATAATTTCAGTAACCTTTGAATGTTGAATGTGTATAAAAGTATAATTTCAATAACCTTTGAATGTTGAATGAGTATAAAATTATAATTTCAATAACCTTTGAATGTTGAATGTGTATAAAAGTATAATTTCAATAACCTTTGAATGTTGAATGAGTATAAAATTATAATTTCAATAACCTTTGAATGTTGAATGTGTATAAAAGTATAATTTCAATAACCTTTGAATGTTGAATGTGTATAAAAGTATAATTTCAATAACCTTTGAATGTTGAATGTGTATAAAAGTATAATTTCAATGACCTTTGAATGTTGAATGTGTATAAAATTATAATTTCAATAACCTTTGAATGTTGAATGTGTATAAAATTATAATTTCAATAACCTTTGAATGTTGAATGTGTATAAAATTATAATTTCAATAACCTTTGAATGTTGAATGAGTATAAAATTATAATTTCAATAACCTTTGAATGTTGAATGAGTATAAAATTATAATTTCAATAACCTTTGAATGTTGAATGTGTATAAAATTATAATTTCAATAACCTGTGAATGTTGAATGTGTATAAAAGTATAATTTCAATAACCTTTGAATGTTGAATGAGTATAAAATTATAATTTCAATAACCTTTGAATGTTGAATGTGTATAAAATTATAATTTCAATAACCTTTGAATGTTGAATGTGTTTAAAATTATAATTTCAATAAATTGTTTAATGTTAAATGTGTATAAAATTATAATTTCAATAAAGTGTTGAATGTTGAATGTGTATAAAATTATAATTTCAGTAACCTTTGAATGTTGAATGTGTATAAAATTATAATTTCAATAACCTTTGAATGTTGAATGAGTATAAAATTATAATTTCAATAACCTTTGAATGTTGAATGAGTATAAAATTATAATTTCAATAACCTTTAAATGTTGAATGTGTATAAAATTATAATTTCAATAACCTTTGAATGTTGAATGAGTATAAAATTATAATTTCAATAACCTTTGAATGTTGAATGTGTATAAAATTATAATTTCAATAACCTTTGAATGTTGAATGTGTATAAAATTATAATTTCAATAAAGTGTTGAATGTTAAATGTGTATAAAATTATAATTTCAATAAAGTGTTGAATGTTGAATGTGTATAAAATTATAATTTCAGTAACCTTTGAATGTTGAATGTGTATAAAATTATAATTTCAATAACCTTTGAATGTTGAATGAGTATAAAATTATAATTCTAATAACCTTTGAATGTTGAATGTGTATAAAATTATAATTTCAATAACCTTTGAATGTTGAATGAGTATAAAATTATAATTTCAATAATCTTTGAATGCCGAATGTGTATAAAATTATAATTTCAATAACCTTTGAATGTTGAATGTGTATAAAAGTATAATTTCAATAACCTTTGAATGTTGAATGTGTATAAAATTATAATTTCAATAACCTTTGAATGTTGAATGTGTATAAAATTATAATTTCAATAACCTTTGAATGTTGAATGAGTATAAAATTATAATTTCAATAACCTTTGAATGTTGAATGAGTATAAAATTATAATTTCAATAACCTTTGAATGTTGAATGTGTATAAAATTATAATTTCAATAACCTTTGAATGTTGAATGTGTATAAAAGTATAATTTCAATAAAGTGTTGAATGTTAAATGTGTATAAAATTATAATTTCAATAAAGTGTTGAATGTTGAATGTGTATAAAATTATAATTTCAGTAACCTTTGAATGTTGAATGTGTATAAAATTATAATTTCAATAACCTTTGAATGTTGAATGAGTATAAAATTATAATTTCAATAACCTTTGAATGTTGAATGAGTATAAAATTATAATTTCAATAACCTTTGAATGTTTAATGTGTATAAAATTATAATTTCAATAACCTTTGAATGTTGAATGTGTATAAAATTATAATTTCAATAACCTTTGAATGTTGAATGAGTATAAAATTATAATTTCAATAACCTTTGAATGTTGAATGTGTATAAAATTATAAGTTCAATAACCTTTGAATGTTGAATGTGTATAAAAGTATAATTTCAATAACCTTTGAATGTTGAATGAGTATATAATTATAATTTCAATAACCTTTGAATGTTGAATGTGTATAAAATTATAATTTCAGTAACCTTTGAATGTTGAATGTGTATAAAAGTATAATTTCAATAACCTTTGAATGTTGAATGAGTATAAAATTATAATTTCAATAACCTTTGAATGTTGAATGTGTATAAAAGTATAATTTCAATAACCTTTGAATGTTGAATGAGTATAAAATTATAATTTCAATAACCTTTGAATGTTGAATGTGTATAAAAGTATAATTTCAATAACCTTTGAATGTTGAATGTGTATAAAAGTATAATTTCAATAACCTTTGAATGTTGAATGTGTATAAAAGTATAATTTCAATGACCTTTGAATGTTGAATGTGTATAAAATTATAATTTCAATAACCTTTGAATGTTGAATGTGTATAAAATTATAATTTCAATAACCTTTGAATGTTGAATGTGTATAAAATTATAATTTCAATAACCTTTGAATGTTGAATGAGTATAAAATTATAATTTCAATAACCTTTGAATGTTGAATGAGTATAAAATTATAATTTCAATAACCTTTGAATGTTTAATGTGTATAAAATTATAATTTCAATAACCTGTGAATGTTGAATGTGTATAAAAGTATAATTTCAATAACCTTTGAATGTTGAATGAGTATAAAATTATAATTTCAATAACCTTTGAATGTTGAATGTGTATAAAATTATAATTTCAATAACCTTTGAATGTTGAATGTGTTTAAAATTATAATTTCAATAAATTGTTTAATGTTAAATGTGTATAAAATTATAATTTCAATAAAGTGTTGAATGTTGAATGTGTATAAAATTATAATTTCAGTAACCTTTGAATGTTGAATGTGTATAAAATTATAATTTCAATAACCTTTGAATGTTGAATGAGTATAAAATTATAATTTCAATAACCTTTGAATGTTGAATGAGTATAAAATTATAATTTCAATAACCTTTAAATGTTGAATGTGTATAAAATTATAATTTCAATAACCTTTGAATGTTGAATGAGTATAAAATTATAATTTCAATAACCTTTGAATGTTGAATGTGTATAAAATTATAATTTCAATAACCTTTGAATGTTGAATGTGTATAAAATTATAATTTCAATAAAGTGTTGAATGTTAAATGTGTATAAAATTATAATTTCAATAAAGTGTTGAATGTTGAATGTGTATAAAATTATAATTTCAGTAACCTTTGAATGTTGAATGTGTATAAAATTATAATTTCAATAACCTTTGAATGTTGAATGAGTATAAAATTATAATTCTAATAACCTTTGAATGTTGAATGTGTATAAAATTATAATTTCAATAACCTTTGAATGTTGAATGAGTATAAAATTATAATTTCAATAATCTTTGAATGCCGAATGTGTATAAAATTATAATTTCAATAACCTTTGAATGTTGAATGTGTATAAAAGTATAATGTCAATAACCTTTGAATGTTGAATGTGTATAAAATTATAATTTCAATAACCTTTGAATGTTGAATGTGTATAAAATTATAATTTCAATAACCTTTGAATGTTGAATGAGTATAAAATTATAATTTCAATAACCTTTGAATGTTGAATGAGTATAAAATTATAATTTCAATAACCTTTGAATGTTGAATGTGTATAAAATTATAATTTCAATAACCTTTGAATGTTGAATGTGTATAAAAGTATAATTTCAATAAAGTGTTGAATGTTAAATGTGTATAAAATTATAATTTCAATAAAGTGTTGAATGTTGAATGTGTATAAAATTATAATTTCAGTAACCTTTGAATGTTGAATGTGTATAAAATTATAATTTCAATAACCTTTGAATGTTGAATGAGTATAAAATTATAATTTCAATAACCTTTGAATGTTGAATGAGTATAAAATTATAATTTCAATAACCTTTGAATGTTGAATGTGTATAAAATTATAATTTCAATAACCTTTGAATGTTGAATGTGTATAAAATTATAATTTCAATAACCTTTGAATGTTGAATGTGTATAAAATTATAATTTCAATAACCTTTGAATGTTGAATGAGTATAAAATTATAATTTCAATAACCTTTGAATGTTGAATGAGTATAAAATTATAATTTCAATAACCTTTGAATGTTGAATGTGTATAAAATTATAATTTCAATAACCTTTGAATGTTGAATGAGTATAAAATTATAATTTCAATAACCTTTGAATGTTGAATGTGTATAAAATTATAATTTCAATAACCTTAGAATGTTGAATGTGTATAAAATTATAATTTCAATAACCTTTGAATGTTGAAAGTGTATAAAATTATAATTTCAATAACCTTTGAATGTTGAATGTGTATAAAAGTATAATTTCAATAACCTTTGAATGTTGAATGTGTATAAAATTATAATTTCAATAACCTTTGAATGTTGAATGTGTATAAAATTATAATTTCAATAACCTTTGAATGTTGAATGTGTATAAAGTTATAATTTCAATAACCTTTGAATGTTGAATGAGTATAAAATTATAATTTCAATAACCTTTGAATGTTGAATGTGTATAAAATTATAATTTCAATAACCTTTGAATGTTGAATGTGTATAAAATTATAATTTCAATAACCTTTGAATGTTGAATGTGTATAAAAGTATAATTTCAATAACCTTTGAATGTTGAATGTGTATAAAATTATAATTTCAATAACCTTTGAATGTTGAATGTGTATAAAATTATAATTTCAATAAAGTGTTGAATGTTAAATGTGTATAAAATTATAATTTCAATAAAGTGTTGAATGTTGAATGTGTATAAAATTATAATTTGAGTAACCTTTGAATGTTGAATGTGTATAAAATTATAATTTCAATAACCTTTGAATGTTGAATGAGTATAAAATTATAATTTCAATAACCTTTGAATGTTGAATGTGTATAAAAGTATAATTTCAATAACCTTTGAATGTTAAATGTGTATAAAATTATAATTTCAATAACCTTTGAATGTTGAATGTGTATAAAATTATAATTTCAATAACCTTTGAATGTGGAATGTGTATAAAAGTATAATTTCAAAAACCTTTGAATGTTGAATGTGTATAAAATTATAATTTTAATAACCTTTGAATGTTGAATGTGTATAAAATTATAATTTCAATAACCTTTGAATGTTGAATGAGTATAAAATTATAATTTCAATAACCTTTGAATGTTGAATGAGTATAAAATTATAATTTCAATAACCTTTGAATGTTGAATGTGTATAAAATTATAATTTCAATAACCTTTGAATGTTGAATGTGTATAAAAGTATAATTTCAATAAAGTGTTGAATGTTAAATGTGTATAAAATTATAATTTCAATAAAGTGTTGAATGTTGAATGTGTATAAAATTATAATTTCAGTAACCTTTGAATGTTGAATGTGTATAAAATTATAATTTCAATAACCTTTGAATGTTGAATGAGTATAAAATTATAATTTCAATTACCTTTGAATGTTGAATGAGTATAAAATTATAATTTCAATAACCTTTGAATGTTGAATGAGTATAAAATTATAATTTCAATAACCTTTGAATGTTGAATGTGTATAAAATTATAATTTCAATAACCTTTGAATGTTGAATGTGTATAAAATTATAATTTCAATAACCTTTGAATGTTGAATGAGTATAAAATTATAATTTCAATAACCTTTGAATGTTGAATGAGTATAAAATTATAATTTCAATAACCTTTGAATGTTGAATGTGTATAAAATTATAAGTTCAATAACCTTTGAATGTTGAATGAGTATAAAATTATAATTTCAGTAACCTTTGAATGTTGAATGTGTATAAAATTATAATTTCAATAACCTTTGAATGTTGAATGTGTATAAAATTATAATTTCAATAACCTTTGAATGTTGAATGTGTATAAAATTATAATTTCAATAACCTTTGAATGTTGAATGTGTATAAAAGTATAATTTCAATAACCTTTGAATGTTGAATGTGTATAAAATTATAATTTCAATAACCTTTGAATGTTGAATGTGTATAAAATTATAATTTCAATAACCTTTGAATGTTGAATGTGTATAAAATTATAATTTCAATAACCTTTGAATGTTGAATGAGTATAAAATTATAATTTCAATAACCTTTGAATGTTGAATGTGTATAAAATTATAATTTCAATAACCTTTGAATGTTGAATGTGTATAAAATTATAATTTCAATAACCTTTGAATGTTGAATGTGTATAAAAGTATAATTTCAATAACCTTTGAATGTTGAATGTGTATAAAATTATAATTTCAATAACCTTTGAATGTTAAATGTGTATAAAATTATAATTTCAATAAAGTGTTGAATGTTAAATGTGTATAAAATTATAATTTCAATAAAGTGTTGAATGTTGAATGTGTATAAAATTATAATTTCAGTAACCTTTGAATGTTGAATGTGTATAAAATTATAATTTCAATAACCTTTGAATGTTGAATGTGTATAAAAGTATAATTTCAATAACCTTTGAATGTTGAATGTGTATAAAATTATAATTTCAATAACCTTTGAATGTTGAATGAGTATAAAATTATAATTTCAATAACCTTTGAATGTTGAATGTGTATAAAATTATAATTTCAATAACCTTTGAATGTTGAATGTGTATAAAAGTATAATTTCAATAACCTTTGAATGTTGAATGTGTATAAAATTATAATTTCAATAACCTTTGAATGTTGAATGTGTATAAAATTATAATTTCAATAAAGTGTTGAATGTTAAATGTGTATAAAATTATAATTTCAATAAAGTGTTGAATGTTGAATGTGTATAAAATTATAATTTCAGTAACTTTTGAATGTTGAATGTGTATAAAATTATAATTTCAATAACCTTTGAATGTTGAATGAGTATAAAATTATAATTTCAATAACCTTTGAATGTTGAATGTGTATAAAATTATAATTTCAATAACCTTTGAATGTTGAATGAGTATAAAATTATAATTTCAATAACCTTTGAATGTTGAATGTGTATAAAATTATAATTTCAATAACCTTTGAATGTTGAATGTGTATAAAAGTATAATTTCAATAACCTTTGAATGTTGAATGTGTATAAAATTATAATTTCAATAACCTTTGAATGTTGAATGTGTATAAAATTATAATTTCAATAACCTTTGAATGTTGAATGAGTATAAAATTATAATTTCAATAACCTTTGAATGTTGAATGAGTATAAAATTATAATTTCAATAACCTTTGAATGTTGAATGTGTATAAAATTATAATTTCAATAACCTTTGAATGTTGAATGTGTACAAAAGTATAATTTCAATAACCTTTGAATGTTGAATGAGTATAAAATTATAATTTCAATAACCTTTGAATGTTGAATGTGTATAAAATTATAATTTCAATAACCTTTGAATGTTGAATGTGTATAAAAGTATGATTTCAATAACCTTTGAATGTTGAATGAGTATAAAATTATAATTTCAATAACCTTTGAATGTTGAATGTGTATAAAATTATAATTTCAGTAACCTTTGAATGTTGAATGTGTATAAAAGTATAATTTCAATAACCTTTGAATGTTGAATGAGTATAAAATTATAATTTCAATAACCTTTGAATGTTGAATGTGTATAAAAGTATAATTTCAATAACCTTTGAATGTTGAATGAGTATAAAATTATAATTTCAATAACCTTTGAATGTTGAATGTGTATAAAAGTATAATTTCAATAACCTTTGAATGTTGAATGTGTATAAAAGTATAATTTCAATAACCTTTGAATGTTGAATGTGTATAAAAGTATAATTTCAATAACCTTTGAATGTTGAATGTGTATAAAATTATAATTTCAATAACCTTTGAATGTTGAATGTGTATAAAATTATAATTTCAATAACCTTTGAATGTTGAATGAGTATAAAATTATAATTTCAATAACCTTTGAATGTTGAATGTGTATAAAAGTATAATTTCAATAACCTTTGAATGTTCAATGTGTATAAAATTATAATTTCAATAACCTTTGAATGTTGAATGTGTATAAAAGTATAATTTCAATAAAGTGTTGAATGTTAAATGTGTATAAAATTATAATTTCAATAAAGTGTTGAATGTTGAATGTGTATAAAGTTATAATTTCAGTAACCTTTGAATGTTGAATGTGTATAAAATTATAATTTCAATAACCTTTGAATGTTGAATGAGTATAAAATTATAATTTCAATAACCTTTGAATGTTGAATGTGTATAAAATTATAATTTCAATAACCTTTGAATGTTGAATGAGTATAAAATTATAATTTCAATAACCTTTGAATGTTGAATGTGTATAAAATTATAATTTCAATAACCTTTGAATGTTGAATGTGTATAAAAGTATAATTTCAATAACCTTTGAATGTTGAATGTGTATAAAATTATAATTTCAATAACCTTTGAATGTTGAATGTGTATAAAATTATAATTTAAATAACCTTTGAATGTTGAATGAGTATAAAATTATAATTTCAATAACCTTTGAATGTTGAATGAGTATAAAATTATAATTTCAATAACCTTTGAATGTTGAATGTGTATAAAATTATAATTTCAATAACCTTTGAATGTTGAATGTGTATAAAATTATAATTTCAATAACCTTTGAATGTTGAATGTGTATAAAAGTATAATTTTATAACCTTTGAATGTTGAATGTATATAAAATTATAATTTCAATAACCTTTGAATGTTGAATGTGTATAAAATTATAATTTCAATAAAGTGTTGAATGTTAAATGTGTATAAAATTATAATTTCAATAAAGTGTTGAATGTTGAATGTGTATAAAATTATAATTTGAGTAACCTTTGAATGTTGAATGTGTATAAAATTATAATTTCAATAACCTTTGAATGTTGAATGAGTATAAAATTATAATTTCAATAACCTTTGAATGTTGAATGTGTATAAAATTATAATTTCAATAACCTTTGAATGTTGAATGTGTATAAAATTATAATTTCAATAACCTTTGAATGTTGAATGTGTATAAAATTATAATTTCAATAACCTTTGAATGTTGAATGTGTATAAAAGTATAATTTCAAAAACCTTTGAATGTTGAATGTGTATAAAATTATAATTTTAATAACCTTTGAATGTTGAATGTGTATAAAATTATAATTTCAATAACCTTTGAATGTTGAATGAGTATAAAATTATAATTTCAATAACCTTTGAATGTTGAATGAGTATAAAATTATAATTTCAATAACCTTTGAATGTTGAATGTGTATAAAATTATAATTTCAATAACCTTTGAATGTTGAATGTGTATAAAAGTATAATTTCAATAAAGTGTTGAATGTTAAATGTGTATAAAATTATAATTTCAATAAAGTGTTGAATGTTGAATGTGTATAAAATTATAATTTCAGTAACCTTTGAATGTTGAATGTGTATAAAATTATAATTTCAATAACCTTTGAATGTTGAATGAGTATAAAATTATAATTTCAATTACCTTTGAATGTTGAATGAGTATAAAATTATAATTTCAATAACCTTTGAATGTTGAATGAGTATAAAATTATAATTTCAATAACCTTTGAATGTTGAATGTGTATAAAATTATAATTTCAATAACCTTTGAATGTTGAATGTGTATAAAATTATAATTCCAATAACCTTTGAATGTTGAATGAGTATAAAATTATAATTTCAATAACCTTTGAATGTTGAATGAGTATAAAATTATAATTTCAATAACCTTTGAATGTTGAATGTGTATAAAATTATAATTTCAATAACCTTTGAATGTTGAATGAGTATAAAATTATAATTTCAATAACCTTTGAATGTTGAATGTGTATAAAATTATAATTTCAATAACCTTTGAATGTTGAATGTGTATAAAATTATAATTTCAATAACCTTTGAATGTTGAATGTGTATAAAATTATAATTTCAATAACTTTTGAATGTTGAATGTGTATAAAAGTATAATTTCAATAACCTTTGAATGTTGAATGTGTATAAAATTATAATTTCAATAACCTTTGAATGTTGAATGTGTATAAAATTATAATTTCAATAACCTTTGAATGTTGAATGTGTATAAAATTATAATTTCAATAACCTTTGAATGTTGAATGAGTATAAAATTATAATTTCAATAACCTTTGAATGTTGAATGTGTATAAAATTATAATTTCAATAACCTTTGAATGTTGAATGTGTATAAAATTATAATTTCAATAACCTTTGAATGTTGAATGTGTATAAAAGTATAATTTCAATAACCTTTGAATGTTGAATGTGTATAAAATTATAATTTCAATAACCTTTGAATGTTAAATGTGTATAAAATTATAATTTCAATAAAGTGTTGAATGTTAAATGTGTATAAAATTATAATTTCAATAAAGTGTTGAATGTTGAATGTGTATAAAATTATAATTTCAGTAACCTTTGAATGTTGAATGTGTATAAAATTATAATTTCAATAACCTTTGAATGTTGAATGAGTATAAAATTATAATTTCAATAACCTTTGAATGTTGAATGTGTATAAAATTATAATTTCAATAACCTTTGAATGTTGAATGAGTATAAAATTATAATTTCAATAACCTTTGAATGTTGAATGTGTATAAAATTATAATTTCAATAACCTTTGAATGTTGAATGTGTATAAAAGTATAATTTCAATAACCTTTGAATGTTGAATGTGTATAAAATTATAATTTCAATAACCTTTGAATGTTGAATGTGTATAAAATTATAATTTCAATAACCTTTGAATGTTGAATGAGTATAAAATTATAATTTCAATAACCTTTGAATGTTGAATGAGTATAAAATTATAATTTCAATAACCTTTGAATGTTGAATGTGTATAAAATTATAATTTCAATAACCTTTGAATGTTGAATGTGTACAAAAGTATAATTTCAATAACCTTTGAATGTTGAATGAGTATAAAATTATAATTTCAATAACCTTTGAATGTTGAATGTGTATAAAATTATAATTTCAATAACCTTTGAATGTTGAATGTGTATAAAAGTATGATTTCAATAACCTTTGAATGTTGAATGAGTATAAAATTATAATTTCAATAACCTTTGAATGTTGAATGTGTATAAAATTATAATTTCAGTAACCTTTGAATGTTGAATGTGTATAAAAGTATAATTTCAATAACCTTTGAATGTTGAATGAGTATAAAATTATAATTTCAATAACCTTTGAATGTTGAATGTGTATAAAAGTATAATTTCAATAACCTTTGAATGTTGAATGAGTATAAAATTATAATTTCAATAACCTTTGAATGTTGAATGTGTATAAAAGTATAATTTCAATAACCTTTGAATGTTGAATGTGTATAAAAGTATAATTTCAATAACCTTTGAATGTTGAATGTGTATAAAAGTATAATTTCAATAACCTTTGAATGTTGAATGTGTATAAAATTATAATTTCAATAACCTTTGAATGTTGAATGTGTATAAAATTATAATTTCAATAACCTTTGAATGTTTAATGAGTATAAAATTATAATTTCAATAACCTTTGAATGTTGAATGTGTATAAAAGTATAATTTCAATAACCTTTGAATGTTGAATGTGTATAAAATTATAATTTCAATAACCTTTGAATGTTGAATGTGTATAAAAGTATAATTTCAATAAAGTGTTGAATGTTAAATGTGTATAAAATTATAATTTCAATAAAGTGTTGAATGTTGAATGTGTATAAAGTTATAATTTCAGTAACCTTTGAATGTTGAATGTGTATAAAATTATAATTTCAATAACCTTTGAATGTTGAATGAGTATAAAATTATAATTTCAATAACCTTTGAATGTTGAATGTGTATAAAATTATAATTTCAATAACCTTTGAATGTTGAATGAGTATAAAATTATAATTTCAATAACCTTTGAATGTTGAATGTGTATAAAATTATAATTTCAATAACCTTTGAATGTTGAATGTGTATAAAAGTATAATTTCAATAACCTTTGAATGTTGAATGTGTATAAAAGTATAATTTCAATAACCTTTGAATGTTGAATGTGTATAAAATTATAATTTCAATAACCTTTGAATGTTGAATGTGTATAAAATTATAATTTCAATAAAGTGTTGAATGTTAAATGTGTATAAAATTATAATTTCAATAAAGTGTTGAATGTTGAATGTGTATAAAATTATAATTTGAGTAACCTTTGAATGTTGAATGTGTATAAAATTATAATTTCAATAACCTTTGAATGTTGAATGAGTATAAAATTATAATTTCAATAACCTTTGAATGTTGAATGTGTATAAAATTATAATTTCAATAACCTTTGAATGTTGAATGTGTATAAAATTATAATTTCAATAACCTTTGAATGTTGAATGTGTATAAAATTATAATTTCAATAACCTTTGAATGTTGAATGTGTATAAAAGTATAATTTCAAAAACCTTTGAATGTTGAATGTGTATAAAATTATAATTTTAATAACCTTTGAATGTTGAATGTGTATAAAATTATAATTTCAATAACCTTTGAATGTTGAATGAGTATAAAATTATAATTTCAATAACCTTTGAATGTTGAATGAGTATAAAATTATAATTTCAATAACCTTTGAATGTTGAATGTGTATAAAATTATAATTTCAATAACCTTTGAATGTTGAATGTGTATAAAAGTATAATTTCAATAAAGTGTTGAATGTTAAATGTGTATAAAATTATAATTTCAATAAAGTGTTGAATGTTGAATGTGTATAAAATTACAATTTCAGTAACCTTTGAATGTTGAATGTGTATAAAATTATAATTTCAATAACCTTTGAATGTTGAATGAGTATAAAATTATAATTTCAATTACCTTTGAATGTTGAATGAGTATAAAATTATAATTTCAATAACCTTTGAATGTTGAATGAGTATAAAATTATAATTTCAATAACCTTTGAATGTTGAATGTGTATAAAATTATAATTTCAATAACCTTTGAATGTTGAATGTGTATAAAATTATAATTTCAATAACCTTTGAATGTTGAATGAGTATAAAATTATAATTTCAATAACCTTTGAATGTTGAATGAGTATAAAATTATAATTTCAATAACCTTTGAATGTTGAATGTGTATAAAATTATAATTTCAATAACCTTTGAATGTTGAATGAGTATAAAATTATAATTTCAATAACCTTTGAATGTTGAATGTGTATAAAATTATAATTTCAATAACCTTTGAATGTTGAATGTGTATAAAATTATAATTTCAATAACCTTTGAATGTTGAATGTGTATAAAATTATAATTTCAATAACCTTTGAATGTTGAATGTGTATAAAAGTATAATTTCAATAACCTTTGAATGTTGAATGTGTATAAAATTATAATTTCAATAACCTTTGAATGTTGAATGTGTATAAAATTATAATTTCAATAACCTTTGAATGTTGAATGTGTATAAAATTATAATTTCAATAACCTTTGAATGTTGAATGAGTATAAAATTATAATTTCAATAACCTTTGAATGTTGAATGTGTATAAAATTATAATTTCAATAACCTTTGAATGTTGAATGTGTATAAAATTATAATTTCAATAACCTTTGAATGTTGAATGTGTATAAAAGTATAATTTCAATAACCTTTGAATGTTGAATGTGTATAAAATTATAATTTCAATAACCTTTGAATGTTAAATGTGTATAAAATTATAATTTCAATAAAGTGTTGAATGTTAAATGTGTATAAAATTATAATTTCAATAAAGTGTTGAATGTTGAATGTGTATAAAATTATAATTTCAGTAACCTTTGAATGTTGAATGTGTATAAAATTATAATTTCAATAACCTTTGAATGTTGAATGAGTATAAAATTATAATTTCAATAACCTTTGAATGTTGAATGTGTATAAAATTATAATTTCAATAACCTTTGAATGTTGAATGAGTATAAAATTATAATTTCAATAACCTTTGAATGTTGAATGTGTATAAAATTATAATTTCAATAACCTTTGAATGTTGAATGTGTATAAAAGTATAATTTCAATAACCTTTGAATGTTGAATGTGTATAAAATTATAATTTCAATAACCTTTGAATGTTGAATGTGTATAAAATTATAATTTCAATAAAGTGTTGAATGTTAAATGTGTATAAAATTATAATTTCAATAAAGTGTTGAATGTTGAATGTGTATAAAATTATAATTTCAGTAACCTTTGAATGTTGAATGTGTATAAAATTATAATTTCAATAACCTTTGAATGTTGAATGAGTATAAAATTATAATTTCAATAACCTTTGAATGTTGAATGTGTATAAAATTATAATTTCAATAACCTTTGAATGTTGAATGAGTATAAAATTATAATTTCAATAACCTTTGAATGTTGAATGTGTATAAAATTATAATTTCAATAACCTTTGAATGTTGAATGTGTATAAAAGTATAATTTCAATAACCTTTGAATGTTGAATGTGTATAAAATTATAATTTCAATAACCTTTGAATGTTGAATGTGTATAAAAGTATAATTTCAATAACCTTTGAATGTTGAATGTGTATAAAATTATAATTTCAATAACCTTTGAATGTTGAATGTGTATAAAATTATAATTTCAATAACCTTTGAATGTTGAATGAGTATAAAATTATAATTTCAATAACCTTTGAATGTTGAATGAGTATAAAATTATAATTTCAATAACCTTTGAATGTTGAATGTGTATGAAATTATAATTTCAATAACCTTTGAATGTTGAATGTGTACAAAAGTATAATTTCAATAACCTTTGAATGTTGAATGAGTATAAAATTATAATTTCAATAACCTTTGAATGTTGAATGTGTATAAAATTATAATTTCAATAACCTTTGAATGTTGAATGTGTATAAAAGTATGATTTCAATAACCTTTGAATGTTGAATGAGTATAAAGTTATAATTTCAATAACCTTTGAATGTTGAATGTGTATAAAATTATAATTTCAGTAACCTTTGAATGTTGAATGTCTATAAAAGTATAATTTCAATAACCTTTGAATGTTGAATGAGTATAAAATTATAATTTCAATAACCTTTGAATGTTGAATGTGTATAAAAGTATAATTTCAATAACCTTTGAATGTTGAATGAGTATAAAATTATAATTTCAATAACCTTTGAATGTTGAATGTGTATAAAAGTATAATTTCAATAACCTTTGAATGTTGAATGTGTATAAAAGTATAATTTCAATAACCTTTGAATGTTGAATGTGTATAAAAGTATAATTTCAATAACCTTTGAATGTTGAATGTGTATAAAATTATAATTTCAATAACCTTTGAATGTTGAATGTGTATAAAATTATAATTTCAATAACCTTTGAATGTTGAATGAGTATAAAATTATAATTTCAATAACCTTTGAATGTTGAATGTGTATAAAAGTATAATTTCAATAACCTTTGAATGTTGAATGTGTATAAAATTATAATTTCAATAACCTTTGAATGTTGAATGTGTATAAAAGTATAATTTCAATAAAGTGTTGAATGTTAAATGTGTATAAAATTATAATTTCAATAAAGTGTTGAATGTTGAATGTGTATAAAGTTATAATTTCAGTAACCTTTGAATGTTGAATGTGTATAAAATTATAATTTCAATAACCTTTGAATGTTGAATGAGTATAAAATTATAATTTCAATAACCTTTGAATGTTGAATGTGTATAAAATTATAATTTCAATAACCTTTGAATGTTGAATGAGTATAAAATTATAATTTCAATAACCTTTGAATGTTGAATGTGTATAAAATTATAATTTCAATAACCTTTGAATGTTGAATGTGTATAAAAGTATAATTTCAATAACCTTTGAATGTTGAATGTGTATAAAAGTATAATTTCAATAACCTTTGAATGTTGAATGTGTATAAAATTATAATTTCAATAACCTTTGAATGTTGAATGTGTATAAAATTATAATTTCAATAAAGTGTTGAATGTTAAATGTGTATAAAATTATAATTTCAATAAAGTGTTGAATGTTGAATGTGTATAAAATTATAATTTGAGTAACCTTTGAATGTTGAATGTGTATAAAATTATAATTTCAATAACCTTTGAATGTTGAATGAGTATAAAATTATAATTTCAATAACCTTTGAATGTTGAATGTGTATAAAATTATAATTTCAATAACCTTTGAATGTTGAATGTGTATAAAATTATAATTTCAATAACCTTTGAATGTTGAATGTGTATAAAATTATAATTTCAATAACCTTTGAATGTTGAATGTGTATAAAAGTATAATTTCAAAAACCTTTGAATGTTGAATGTGTATAAAATTATAATTTTAATAACCTTTGAATGTTGAATGTGTATAAAATTTAATTTCAATAACCTTTGAATGTTGAATGAGTATAAAATTATAATTTCAATAACCTTTGAATGTTGAATGAGTATAAAATTATAATTTCAATAACCTTTGAATGTTGAATGTGTATAAAATTATAATTTCAATAACCTTTGAATGTTGAATGTGTATAAAAGTATAATTTCAATAAAGTGTTGAATGTTAAATGTGTATAAAATTATAATTTCAATAAAGTGTTGAATGTTGAATGTGTATAAAATTATAATTTCAGTAACCTTTGAATGTTGAATGTGTATAAAATTATAATTTCAATAACCTTTGAATGTTGAATGAGTATAAAATTATAATTTCAATTACCTTTGAATGTTGAATGAGTATAAAATTATAATTTCAATAACCTTTGAATGTTGAATGAGTATAAAATTATAATTTCAATAACCTTTGAATGTTGAATGTGTATAAAATTATAATTTCAATAACCTTTGAATGTTGAATGTGTATAAAATTATAATTTCAATAACCTTTGAATGTTGAATGAGTATAAAATTATAATTTCAATAACCTTTGAATGTTGAATGAGTATAAAATTATAATTTCAATAACCTTTGAATGTTGAATGTGTATAAAATTATAATTTCAATAACCTTTGAATGTTGAATGAGTATAAAATTATAATTTCAATAACCTTTGAATGTTGAATGTGTATAAAATTATAATTTCAATAACCTTTGAATGTTGAATGTGTATAAAATTATAATTTCAATAACCTTTGAATGTTGAATGTGTATAAAATTATAATTTCAATAACCTTTGAATGTTGAATGTGTATAAAAGTATAATTTCAATAACCTTTGAATGTTGAATGTGTATAAAATTATAATTTCAATAACCTTTGAATGTTGAATGTGTATAAAATTATAATTTCAATAACCTTTGAATGTTGAATGTGTATAAAATTATAATTTCAATAACCTTTGAATGTTGAATGAGTATAAAATTATAATTTCAATAACCTTTGAATGTTGAATGTGTATAAAATTATAATTTCAATAACCTTTGAATGTTGAATGTGTATAAAATTATAATTTCAATAACCTTTGAATGTTGAATGTGTATAAAAGTATAATTTCAATAACCTTTGAATGTTGAATGTGTATAAAATTATAATTTCAATAACCTTTGAATGTTAAATGTGTATAAAATTATAATTTCAATAAAGTGTTGAATGTTAAATGTGTATAAAATTATAATTTCAATAAAGTGTTGAATGTTGAATGTGTATAAAATTATAATTTCAGTAACCTTTGAATGTTGAATGTGTATAAAATTATAATTTCAATAACCTTTGAATGTTGAATGAGTATAAAATTATAATTTCAATAACCTTTGAATGTTGAATGTGTATAAAATTATAATTTCAATAACCTTTGAATGTTGAATGAGTATAAAATTATAATTTCAATAACCTTTGAATGTTGAATGTGTATAAAATTATAATTTCAATAACCTTTGAATGTTGAATGTGTATAAAAGTATAATTTCAATAACCTTTGAATGTTGAATGTGTATAAAATTATAATTTCAATAACCTTTGAATGTTGAATGTGTATAAAATTATAATTTCAATAAAGTGTTGAATGTTAAATGTGTATAAAATTATAATTTCAATAAAGTGTTGAATGTTGAATGTGTATAAAATTATAATTTCAGTAACCTTTGAATGTTGAATGTGTATAAAATTATAATTTCAATAACCTTTGAATGTTGAATGAGTATAAAATTATAATTTCAATAACCTTTGAATGTTGAATGTGTATAAAATTATAATTTCAATAACCTTTGAATGTTGAATGAGTATAAAATTATAATTTCAATAACCTTTGAATGTTGAATGTGTATAAAATTATAATTTCAATAACCTTTGAATGTTGAATGTGTATAAAAGTATAATTTCAATAACCTTTGAATGTTGAATGTGTATAAAATTATAATTTCAATAACCTTTGAATGTTGAATGTGTATAAAATTATAATTTCAATAACCTTTGAATGTTGAATGAGTATAAAATTATAATTTCAATAACCTTTGAATGTTGAATGAGTATAAAATTATAATTTCAATAACCTTTGAATGTTGAATGTGTATAAAATTATAATTTCAATAACCTTTGAATGTTGAATGTGTACAAAAGTATAATTTCAATAACCTTTGAATGTTGAATGAGTATAAAATTATAATTTCAATAACCTTTGAATGTTGAATGTGTATAAAATTATAATTTCAATAACCTTTGAATGTTGAATGTGTATAAAAGTATGATTTCAATAACCTTTGAATGTTGAATGAGTATAAAATTATAATTTCAATAACCTTTGAATGTTGAATGTGTATAAAATTATAATTTCAGTAACCTTTGAATGTTGAATGTGTATAAAAGTATAATTTCAATAACCTTTGAATGTTGAATGAGTATAAAATTATAATTTCAATAACCTTTGAATGTTGAATGTGTATAAAAGTATAATTTCAATAACCTTTGAATGTTGAATGAGTATAAAATTATAATTTCAATAACCTTTGAATGTTGAATGTGTATAAAAGTATAATTTCAATAACCTTTGAATGTTGAATGTGTATAAAAGTATAATTTCAATAACCTTTGAATGTTGAATGTGTATAAAAGTATAATTTCAATAACCTTTGAATGTTGAATGTGTATAAAATTATAATTTCAATAACCTTTGAATGTTGAATGTGTATAAAATTATAATTTCAATAACCTTTGAATGTTGAATGAGTATAAAATTATAATTTCAATAACCTTTGAATGTTGAATGTGTATAAAAGTATAATTTCAATAACCTTTGAATGTTGAATGTGTATAAAATTATAATTTCAATAACCTTTGAATGTTGAATGTGTATAAAAGTATAATTTCAATAAAGTGTTGAATGTTAAATGTGTATAAAATTATAATTTCAATAAAGTGTTGAATGTTGAATGTGTATAAAGTTATAATTTCAGTAACCTTTGAATGTTGAATGTGTATAAAATTATAATTTCAATAACCTTTGAATGTTGAATGAGTATAAAATTATAATTTCAATAACCTTTGAATGTTGAATGTGTATAAAATTATAATTTCAATAACCTTTGAATGTTGAATGAGTATAAAATTATAATTTCAATAACCTTTGAATGTTGAATGTGTATAAAATTATAATTTCAATAACCTTTGAATGTTGAATGTGTATAAAAGTATAATTTCAATAACCTTTGAATGTTGAATGTGTATAAAATTATAATTTCAATAACCTTTGAATGTTGAATGTGTATAAAATTATAATTTAAATAACCTTTGAATGTTGAATGAGTATAAAATTATAATTTCAATAACCTTTGAATGTTGAATGAGTATAAAATTATAATTTCAATAACCTTTGAATGTTGAATGTGTATAAAATTATAATTTCAATAAAGTGTTGAATGTTAAATGTGTATAAAATTATAATTTCAATAAAGTGTTGAATGTTGAATGTGTATAAAATTATAATTTCAGTAACCTTTGAATGTTGAATGTGTATAAAATTATAATTTCAATAACCTTTGAATGTTGAATGAGTATAAAATTATAATTTCAATAACCTTTGAATGTTGAATGTGTATAAAATTATAATTTCAATAACCTTTGAATGTTGAATGAGTATAAAATTATAATTTCAATAACCTTTGAATGTTGAATGTGTATAAAATTATAATTTCAATAACCTTTGAATGTTGAATGTGTATTAAAGTATAATTTCAATAACATTTGAATGTTGAATGTGTATAAAATTATAATTTCAATAACCTTTGAATGTTGAATGTGTATAAAAGTATAATTTCAATAACCTTTGAATGTTGAATGAGTATAAAATTATAATTTCAATAACCTTTGAATGTTGAATGAGTATAAAATTATAATTTCAATAACCTTTGAATGTTGAATGTGTATAAAATTATAATTTCAATAACCTTTGAATGTTGAATGTGTATAAAATTATAATTTCAATAACCTTTGAATGTTGAATGTGTATAAAATTATAATTTCAATAAAGTGTTGAATGTTGAATGTGTATAAAAGTATAATTTCAATAACCTTTGAATGTTGAATGTGTATAAAATTATAATTTCAATAACCTTTGAATGTTGAATGTGTATAAAAGTATAATTTCAATAACCTTTGAATGTTGAATGTGTATAAAATTATAATTTCAATAACCTTTGAATGTTGAATGTGTATAAAATTATAATTTCAATAACCTTTGAATGTTGAATGTGTATAAAATTATAATTTCAATAACCTTTGAATGTTGAATGAGTATAAAATTATAATTTCAATAACCTTTGAATGTTGAATGTGCATAAAATTATAATTTCAATAACCTTTGAATGTTGAATGTGTATAAAATTATAATTTCAATAACCTTTGAATGTTGAATGTGTATAAAATTATAATTTCAATAACCTTTGAATGTTGAATGTGTATAAAATTATAATTTCAATAACCTTTGAATGTTGAATGTGTATAAAATTATAATTTCAATAAAGTGTTGAATGTTAAATGTGTATAAAATTATAATTTCAATAAAGTGTTGAATGTTGAATGTGTATAAAATTATAATTTCAGTAACCTTTGAATGTTGAATGTGTATAAAATTATAATTTCAATAACCTTTGAATGTTGAATGAGTATAAAATTATAATTTCAATAACTTTTGAATGTTGAATGTGTATAAAATTATAATTTCAATAACCTTTGAATGTTGAATGAGTATAAAATTATAATTTCAATAACCTTTGAATGTTGAATGTGTATAAAATTATAATTTCAATAACCTTTGAATGTTGAATGTGTATAAAAGTATAATTTCAATAACCTTTGAATGTTGAATGTGTATAAAATTATAATTTCAATAACCTTTGAATGTTGAATGTGTATAAAATTATAATTTCAATAACCTTTGAATGTTGAATGAGTATAAAATTATAATTTCAATAACCTTTGAATGTTGAATGAGTATAAAATTATAATTTCAATAACCTTTGAATGTTGAATGTGTATAAAATTATAATTTCAATAACCTTTGAATGTTGAATGGGTACAAAAGTATAATTTCAATAACCTTTGAATGTTGAATGAGTATAAAATTATAATTTCAATAACCTTTGAATGTTGAATGTGTATAAAAGTATAATTTCAATAACCTTTGAATGTTGAATGTGTATAAAAGTATAATTTCAATAACCTTTGAATGTTGAATGTGTATAAAAGTATAATTTCAATAACCTTTGAATGTTGAATGTGTATAAAATTATAATTTCAATAACCTTTGAATGTTGAATGTGTATAAAATTATAATTTCAATAACCTTTGAATGTTGAATGAGTATAAAATTATAATTTCAATAACCTTTGAATGTTGAATGTGTATAAAAGTATAATTTCAATAACCTTTGAATGTTGAATGTGTATAAAATTATAATTTCAATAACCTTTGAATGTTGAATGTGTATAAAAGTATAATTTCAATAACCTTTGAATGTTGAATGTGTATAAAATTATAATTTCAATAAGCTTTGAATGTTGAATGTGTATAAAATTATAATTTCAATAACCTTTGAATGTTGAATGTGTATAAAATTATAATTTCAATAACCTTTGAATGTTGAATGAGTATAAAATTATAATTTCAATAACCTTTGAATGTTGAATGTGTATAAAATTATGATTTCAATAACCTTTGAATGTTGAATGTGTATAAAATTATAATTTCAATAACCTTTGAATGTTGAATGTGTATAAAAGTATAATTTCAATAATCTTTGAATGTTGAATGTGTATAAAATTATAATTTCAATAACCTTTGTATGTTGAATGTGTATAAAATTATAATTTCAATAAAGTGTTGAATGTTAAATGTGTATAAAATTATAATTTCAATAAAGTGTTGAATGTTGAATGTGTATAAAATTATAATTTCAGTAACCTTTGAATGTTGAATGTGTATAAAATTATAATTTCAATAACCTTTGAATGTTGAATGAGTATAAAATTATAATTTCAATAACCTTTGAATGTTGAATGTGTATAAAATTATAATTTCAATAACCTTTGAATGTTGAATGAGTATAAAATTATAATTTCAATAACCTTTGAATGTTGAATGAGTAAAAAATTATAATTTCAATAACCTTTGAATGTTGAATGAGTATAAAATTATAATTTCAATAACCTTTGAATGTTGAATGTGTATAAAATTATAATTTCAATAAAGTGTTGAATGTTAAATGTGTATAAAATTATAATTTCAATAAAGTGTTGAATGTTGAATGTGTATAAAATTATAATTTCAATAACCTTTGAATGTTGAATGTGTATAAAATTATAATTTCAATAACCTTTGAATGTTGAATGAGTATAAAATTATAATTTCAATAACCTTTGAATGTTGAATGTGTATAAAATTAAAATTTCAATAACCTTTGAATGTTGAATGAGTATAAAATTATAATTTCAATAACCTTTGAATGTTGAATGAGTATAAAATTATAATTTCAATAACCTTTGAATGTTGAATGTGTATAAAATTATAATTTCAATAACCTTTGAATGTTGAATGAGTATAAAATTATAATTTCAATAACCTTTGAATGTTGAATGTGTATAAAATTATAATTTCAATAACCTTTGAATGTTGAATGTGTATAAAAGTATAATTTCAATAACATTTGAATGTTGAATGTGTATAAAATTATAATTTCAATAACCTTTGAATGTTGAATGTGTATAAAAGTATAATTTCAATAACCTTTGAATGTTGAATGAGTATAAAATTATAATTTCAATAACCTTTGAATGTTGAATGAGTATAAAATTATAATTTCAATAACCTTTGAATGTTGAATGTGTATAAAATTATAATTTCAATAACCTTTGAATGTTGAATGTGTATAAAATTATAATTTCAATAACCTTTGAATGTTGAATGTGTATAAAATTATAATTTCAATAAAGTGTTGAATGTTGAATGTGTATAAAAGTATAATTTCAATAACCTTTGAATGTTGAATGTGTATAAAATTATAATTTCAATAACCTTTGAATGTTGAATGTGTATAAAAGTATAATTTCAATAACCTTTGAATGTTGAATGTGTATAAAATTATATTTCAATAACCTTTGAATGTTGAATGTGTATAAAATTATAATTTCAATAACCTTTGAATGTTGAATGTGTATAAAATTATAATTTCAATAACCTTTGAATGTTGAATGAGTATAAAATTATAATTTCAATAACCTTTGAATGTTGAATGTGCATAAAATTATAATTTCAATAACCTTTGAATGTTGAATGTGTATAAAATTATAATTTCAATAACCTTTTAATGTTGAATGTGTATAAAATTATAATTTCAATAACCTTTGAATGTTGAATGTGTATAAAATTATAATTTCAATAACCTTTGAATGTTGAATGTGTATAAAATTATAATTTCAATAAAGTGTTGAATGTTAAATGTGTATAAAATTATAATTTCAATAAAGTGTTGAATGTTGAATGTGTATAAAATTATAATTTCAGTAACCTTTGAATGTTGAATGTGTATAAAATTATAATTTCAATAACCTTTGAATGTTGAATGAGTATAAAATTATAATTTCAATAACCTTTGAATGTTGAATGTGTATAAAATTATAATTTCAATAACCTTTGAATGTTGAATGAGTATAAAATTATAATTTCAATAATCTTTGAATGTTGAATGTGTATAAAATTATAATTTCAATAACCTTTGAATGTTGAATGTGTATAAAAGTATAATTTCAATAACCTTTGAATGTTGAATGTGTATAAAATTATAATTTCAATAACCTTTGAATGTTGAATGTGTATAAAATTATAATTTCAATAACCTTTGAATGTTGAATGAGTATAAAATTATAATTTCAATAACCTTTGAATGTTGAATGAGTATAAAATTATAATTTCAATAACCTTTGAATGTTGAATGTGTATAAAATTATAATTTCAATAACCTTTGAATGTTGAATGTGTACAAAAGTATAATTTCAATAACCTTTGAATGTTGAATGAGTATAAAATTATAATTTCAATAACCTTTGAATGTTGAATGTGTATAAAATTATAATTTCAATAACCTTTGAATGTTGAATGTGTATAAAAGTATAATTTCAATAACCTTTGAATGTTGAATGAGTATAAAATTATAATTTCAATAACCTTTGAATGTTGAATGTGTATAAAATTATAATTTCAGTAACCTTTGAATGTTGAATGTGTATAAAAGTATAATTTCAATAACCTTTGAATGTTGAATGAGTATAAAATTATAATTTCAATAACCTTTGAATGTTGAATGTGTATAAAAGTATAATTTCAATAACCTTTGAATGTTGAATGTGTATAAAAGTATAATTTCAATAACCTTTGAATGTTGAATGTGTATAAAAGTATAATTTCAATAACCTTTGAATGTTGAATGTGTATAAAATTATAATTTCAATAACCTTTGAATGTTGAATGTGTATAAAATTATAATTTCAATAACCTTTGAATGTTGAATGAGTATAAAATTATAATTTCAATAACCTTTGAATGTTGAATGTGTATAAAAGTATAATTTCAATAACCTTTGAATGTTGAATGTGTATAAAATTATAATTTCAATAACCTTTGAATGTTGAATGAGTATAAAATTATAATTTCAATAACCTTTGAATGTTGAATGTGCATAAAATTATAATTTCAATAACCTTTGAATGTTGAATGTGTATAAAATTATAATTTCAATAACCTTTTAATGTTGAATGTGTATAAAATTATAATTTCAATAACCTTTGAATGTTGAATGTGTATAAAATTATAATTTCAATAACCTTTGAATGTTGAATGTGTATAAAATTATAATTTCAATAAAGTGTTGAATGTTAAATGTGTATAAAATTATAATTTCAATAAAGTGTTGAATGTTGAATGTGTATAAAATTATAATTTCAGTAACCTTTGAATGTTGAATGTGTATAAAATTATAATTTCAATAACCTTTGAATGTTGAATGAGTATAAAATTATAATTTCAATAACCTTTGAATGTTGAATGTGTATAAAATTATAATTTCAATAACCTTTGAATGTTGAATGAGTATAAAATTATAATTTCAATAACCTTTGAATGTTGAATGTGTATAAAATTATAATTTCAATAACCTTTGAATGTTGAATGTGTATAAAAGTATAATTTCAATAACCTTTGAATGTTGAATGTGTATAAAATTATAATTTCAATAACCTTTGAATGTTGAATGTGTATAAAATTATAATTTCAATAACCTTTGAATGTTGAATGAGTATAAAATTATAATTTCAATAACCTTTGAATGTTGAATGAGTATAAAATTATAATTTCAATAACCTTTGAATGTTGAATGTGTATAAAATTATAATTTCAATAACCTTTGAATGTTGAATGTGTACAAAAGTATAATTTCAATAACCTTTGAATGTTGAATGAGTATAAAATTATAATTTCAATAACCTTTGAATGTTGAATGTGTATAAAATTATAATTTCAATAACCTTTGAATGTTGAATGTGTATAAAAGTATAATTTCAATAACCTTTGAATGTTGAATGAGTATAAAATTATAATTTCAATAACCTTTGAATGTTGAATGTGTATAAAATTATAATTTCAGTAACCTTTGAATGTTGAATGTGTATAAAAGTATAATTTCAATAACCTTTGAATGTTGAATGAGTATAAAATTATAATTTCAATAACCTTTGAATGTTGAATGTGTATAAAAGTATAATTTCAATAACCTTTGAATGTTGAATGTGTATAAAAGTATAATTTCAATAACCTTTGAATGTTGAATGTGTATAAAAGTATAATTTCAATAACCTTTGAATGTTGAATGTGTATAAAATTATAATTTCAATAACCTTTGAATGTTGAATGTGTATAAAATTATAATTTCAATAACCTTTGAATGTTGAATGAGTATAAAATTATAATTTCAATAACCTTTGAATGTTGAATGTGTATAAAAGTATAATTTCAATAACCTTTGAATGTTGAATGTGTATAAAATTATAATTTCAATAACCTTTGAATGTTGAATGTGTATAAAAGTATAATTTCAATAACCTTTGAATGTTGAATGTGTATAAAATTATAATTTCAATAAGCTTTGAATGTTGAATGTGTATAAAATTATAATTTCAATAACCTTTGAATGTTGAATGTGTATAAAATTATAATTTCAATAACCTTTGAATGTTGAATGAGTATAAAATTATAATTTCAATAACCTTTGAATGTTGAATGTGTATAAAATTATAATTTCAATAACCTTTGAATGTTGAATGTGTATAAAATTATAATTTCAATAACCTTTGAATGTTTGAATGTGTATAAAAGTATAATTTGAATAATCTTTGAATGTTGAATGTGTATAAAATTATAATTTCAATAACCTTTGTATGTTGAATGTGTATAAAATTATAATTTCAATAAAGTGTTGAATGTTAAATGTGTATAAAATTATAATTTCAATAAAGTGTTGAATGTTGAATGTGTATAAAATTATAATTTCAGTAACCTTTGAATGTTGAATGTGTATAAAATTATAATTTCAATAACCTTTGAATGTTGAATGAGTATAAAATTATAATTTCAATAACCTTTGAATGTTGAATGTGTATAAAATTATAATTTCAATAACCTTTGAATGTTGAATGAGTATAAAATTATAATTTCAATAACCTTTGAATGTTGAATGAGTATAAAATTATAATTTCAATAACCTTTGAATGTTGAATGAGTATAAAATTATAATTTCAATAACCTTTGAATGTTGAATGTGTATAAAATTATAATTTCAATAAAGTGTTGAATGTTAAATGTGTATAAAATTATAATTTCAATAAAGTGTTGAATGTTGAATGTGTATAAAATTATAATTTCAATAACCTTTGAATGTTGAATGTGTATAAAATTATAATTTCAATAACCTTTGAATGTTGAATGAGTATAAAATTATAATTTCAATAACCTTTGAATGTTGAATGTGTATAAAATTATAATTTCAATAACCTTTGAATGTTGAATGAGTATAAAATTATAATTTCAATAACCTTTGAATGATGAATGTGTATATAATTATAATTTCAATAACCTTTGAATGTTGAATGTGTATAAAAGTATAATTTCAATAACATTTGAATGTTGAATGTGTATAAAATTATAATTTCAATAACCTTTGAATGTTGAATGTGTATAAAATTATAATTTCAATAACCTTTGAATGTTGAATGAGTATAAAATTATAATTTCAATAACCTTTGAATGTTGAATGAGTATAAAATTATAATTTCAATAACCTTTGAATGTTGAATGTGTATAAAAGTATAATTTCAATAACCTTTGAATGTTGAATGTGTATAAATTTATAATTTCAATAACCTTTGAATGTTGAATGTGTATAAAAGTATAATTTCAATAACCTTTGAATGTTGAATGAGTATAAAATTATAATTTCAATAACCTTTGAATGTTGAATGTGTATAAAATTATAATTTCAATAACCTTTGAATGTTGAATGTGTATAAAATTATAATTTCAATAACCTTTGAATGTTGAATGTGTATAAAATTATAATTTCAATAACCTTTGAATGTTGAATGTGTATAAAATTATAATTTCAATAACCTTTGAATGTTGAATGTGTATAAAATTATAATTTCAATAAAGTGTTGAATGTTAAATGTGTATAAAATTATAATTTCAATAAAGTGTTGAATGTTGAATGTGTATAAAATTATAATTTCAGTAACCTTTGAATGTTGAATGTGTATAAAATTATAATTTCAATAACCTTTGAATGTTGAATGAGTATAAAATTATAATTTCAATAACCTTTGAATGTTGAATGTGTATAAAATTATAATTTCAATAACCTTTGAATGTTGAATGAGTATAAAATTATAATTTCAATAACCTTTGAATGTTGAATGTGTATAAAAGTATAATTTCAATAACCTTTGAATGTTGAATGTGTATAAAATTATAATTTCAATAACCTTTGAATGTTGAATGTGTATAAAATTATAATTTCAATAACCTTTGAATGTTGAATGTGTACAAAAGTATAATTTCAATAACCTTTGAATGTTGAATGAGTATAAAATTATAATTTCAATAACCTTTGAATGTTGAATGTGTATAAAATTATAATTTCAATAACCTTTGAATGCTGAATGTGTATAAAAGTATAATTTCAATAACCTTTGAATGTTGAATGAGTATAAAATTATAATTTCAATAACCTTTGAATGTTGAATGTGTATAAAATTATAATTTCAGTGACCTTTGAATGTTGAATGTGTATAAAAGTATAATTTCAATAACCTTTGAATGTTGAATGAGTATAAAATTATAATTTCAATAACCTTTGAATGTTGAATGTGTATAAAAGTATAATTTCAATAACCTTTGAATGTTGAATGTGTATAAAAGTATAATTTCAATAACCTTTGAATGTTGAATGTGTATAAAAGTATAATTTCAATAACCTTTGAATGTTGAATGTGTATAAAATTATAATTTCAATAACCTTTGAATGTTGAATGTGTATAAAATTATAATTTCAATAACCTTTGAATGTTGAATGAGTATAAAATTATAATTTCAATAACCTTTGAATGTTGAATGTGTATAAAAGTATAATTTCAATAACCTTTGAATGTTGAATGTGTATAAAATTATAATTTCAATAACCTTTGAATGTTGAATGTGTATAAAAGTACAATTTCAATAACCTTTGAATGTTGAATGTGTATAAAATTATAATTTCAATAACCTTTGAATGTTGAATGTGTAGAAAATTATAATTTCAATAACCTTTGAATGTTGAATGTGTATAAAATTATAATTTCAATAAAGTGTTGAATGTTAAATGTGTATAAAATTATAATTTCAATAAAGTGTTGAATGTTGAATGTGTATAAAATTATAATTTCAGTAACCTTTGAATGTTGAATGTGTATAAAATTATAATTTCAATAACCTTTGAATGTTGAATGAGTATAAAATTATAATTTGAATAACCTTTGAATGTTGAATGTGTATAAAATTATAATTTCAATAACCTTTGAATGTTGAATGTGTATAAAATTATAATTTCAATAAAGTGTTGAATGTTAAATGTGTATAAAATTATAATTTCAATAAAGTGTTGAATGTTGAATGTGTATAAAATTATAATTTCAGTAACCTTTGAATGTTGAATGTGTATAAAATTATAATTTCAATAACCTTTGAATGTTGAATGAGTATAAAATTATAATTTCAATAACCTTTGAATGTTGAATGAGTATAAAATTATAATTTCAATAACATTTGAATGTTGAATGTGTATAAAATTATAATTTCAATAACCTTTGAATGTTGAATGTGTATAAAAGTATAATTTCAATAACATTTGAATGTTGAATGTGTATAAAATTATAATTTCAATAACCTTTGAATGTTGAATGTGTATAAAATTATAATTTCAATAACCTTTGAATGTTGAATGAGTATAAAATTATAATTTCAATAACCTTTGAATGTTGAATGAGTATAAAATTATAATTTCAATAACCTTTGAATGTTGAATGTGTATAAAAGTATAATTTCAAAAACCTTTGAATGTTGAATGTGTATAAATTTATAATTTCAATAACCTTTGAATGTTGAATGTGTATAAAAGTATAATTTCAATAACCTTTGAATGTTGAATGAGTATAAAATTATAATTTCAATAACCTTTGAATGTTGAATGTGTATAAAATTATAATTTCAATAACCTTTGAATGTTGAATGTGTATAAAATTATAATTTCAATAACCTTTGAATGTTGAATGTGTATAAAATTATAATTTCAATAACCTTTGAATGTTGAATGTGTATAAAATTATAATTTCAATAACCTTTGAATGTTGAATGTGTATAAAATTATAATTTCAATAAAGTGTTGAATGTTAAATGTGTATAAAATTATAATTTCAATAAAGTGTTGAATGTTGAATGTGTATAAAATTATAATTTCAGTAACCTTTGAATGTTGAATGTGTATAAAATTATAATTTCAATAACCTTTGAATGTTGAATGAGTATAAAATTATAATTTCAATAACCTTTGAATGTTGAATGTGTATAAAATTATAATTTCAATAACCTTTGAATGTTGAATGAGTATAAAATTATAATTTCAATAACCTTTGAATGTTGAATGTGTATAAAAGTATAATTTCAATAACCTTTGAATGTTGAATGTGTATAAAATTATAATTTCAATAACCTTTGAATGTTGAATGTGTATAAAATTATAATTTCAATAACCTTTGAATGTTGAATGAGTATAAAATTATAATTTCAATAACCTTTGAATGTTGAATGAGTATAAAATTATAATTTCAATAACCTTTGAATGTTGAATGTGTATAAAATTATAATTTCAATAACCTTTGAATGTTGAATGTGTACAAAAGTATAATTTCAATAACCTTTGAATGTTGAATGAGTATAAAATTATAATTTCAATAACCTTTGAATGTTGAATGTGTATAAAATTATAATTTCAATAACTTTTGAATGTTGAATGTGTATAAAAGTATAATTTCAATAACCTTTGAATGTTGAATGAGTATAAAATTATAATTTCAATAACCTTTGAATGTTGAATGTGTATAAAATTATAATTTCAGTAACCTTTGAATGTTGAATGTGTATAAAAGTATAATTTCAATAACCTTTGAATGTTGAATGAGTATAAAATTATAATTTCAATAACCTTTGAATGTTGAATGTGTATAAAAGTATAATTTCAATAACCTTTGAATGTTGAATGTGTATAAAAGTATAATTTCAATAACCTTTGAATGTTGAATGTGTATAAAAGTATAATTTCAATAACCTTTGAATGTTGAATGTGTATAAAATTATAATTTCAATAACCTTTGAATGTTGAATGTGTATAAAATTATAATTTCAATAACCTTTGAATGTTGAATGAGTATAAAATTATAATTTCAATAACCTTTGAATGTTGAATGTGTATAAAAGTATAATTTCAATAACCTTTGAATGTTGAATGTGTATAAAATTAT
The DNA here is from genome assembly GCF_053919585.1 of Euprymna scolopes. Classification (NCBI taxonomy): domain Eukaryota; kingdom Metazoa; phylum Mollusca; class Cephalopoda; order Sepiida; family Sepiolidae; genus Euprymna; species Euprymna scolopes. The sequence goes on along the minus strand of NC_136497.1, from coordinate 103,372,929 downwards.
AATTTCAATAACCTTTGAATGTTGAATGTGTATAAAAGTATAATTTCAATAACCTTTGAATGTTGAATGTGTATAAAATTATAATTTCAATAACCTTTGAATGTTGAATGTGTATAAAATTATAATTTCAATAACCTTTGAATGTTGAATGTGTATAAAATTATAATTTCAATAACCTTTGAATGTTGAATGAGTATAAAATTATAATTTCAATAACCTTTGAATGTTGAATGTGTATAAAATTATAATTTCAATAACCTTTGAATGTTGAATGTGTATAAAATTATAATTTCAATAACCTTTGAATGTTGAATGTGTATAAAAGTATAATTTCAATAACCTTTGAATGTTGAATGTGTATAAAATTATAATTTCAATAACCTTTGAATGTTGAATGTGTATAAAATTATAATTTCAATAAAGTGTTGAATGTTAAATGTGTATAAAATTATAATTTCAATAAAGTGTTGAATGTTGAATGTGTATAAAATTATAATTTCAGTAACCTTTGAATGTTGAATGTGTATAAAATTATAAATTCAATAACCTTTGAATGTTGAATGAGTATAAAATTATAATTTCAATAACCTTTGAATGTTGAATGTGTATAAAATTATAATTTCAATAACCTTTGAATGTTGAATGTGTATAAAATTATAATTTCAATAAAGTGTTGAATGTTAAATGTGTATAAAATTATAATTTCAATAAAGTGTTGAATGTTGAATATGTATAAAATTATAATTTCAGTAACCTTTGAATGTTGAATGTGTATAAAATTATAATTTCAATAACCTTTGAATGTTGAATGAGTATAAAATTATAATTTCAATAACCTTTGAATGTTGAATGTGTATAAAATTATAATTTCAATAACCTTTGAATGTTGAATGAGTATAAAATTATAATTTCAATAACCTTTGAATGTTGAATGTGTATAAAAGTATAATTTCAATAACCTTTGAATGTTGAATGTGTATAAAATTATAATTTCAATAACCTTTGAATGTTGAATGTGTATAAAATTATAATTTCAGTAACCTTTGAATGTTGAATGTGTATAAAAGTATAATTTCAATAACCTTTGAATGTTGAATGAGTATAAAATTATAATTTCAATAACCTTTGAATGTTGAATGTGTATAAAATTATAATTTCAATAACCTTTGAATGTTGAATGTGTATAAAAGTATAATTTCAATAACCTTTGAATGTTGAATGTGTATAAAAGTATAATTTCAATAACCTTTGAATGTTGAATGTGTATAAAATTATAATTTCAATAACCTTTGAATGTTGAATGTGTATAAAATTATAATTTCAATAACCTTTGAATGTTGAATGAGTATTAAATTATAATTTCAATAACCTTTGAATGTTGAATGTGTATAAAAGTATAATTTCAATAACCTTTGAATGTTGAATGTGTATAAAATTATAATTTCAATAACCTTTGAATGTTGAATGTGTATAAAAGTATAATTTCAATAACCTTTGAATGTTGAATGTGTATAAAATTATAATTTCAATAACCTTTGAATGTTGAATGTGTATAAAATTATAATTTCAATAACCTTTGAATGTTGAATGTGTATAAAATTATAATTTCAATAACCTTTGAATGTTGAATGAGTATAAAATTATAATTTCAATAACCTTTGAATGTTGAATGTGTATAAAATTATAATTTCAATAACCTTTGAATGTTGAATGTGTATAAAATTATAATTTTAATAACCTTTGAATTTTGAATGTGTATAAAAGTATAATTTCAATAACCTTTGAATGTTGAATGTGTATAAAATTATAATTTCAATAACCTTTGAATGTTGAATGTGTATAAAATTATAATTTCAATAAAGTGTTGAATGTTAAATGTGTATAAAATTATAATTTCAATAAAGTGTTGAATGTTGAATGTGTATAAAATTATAATTTCAGTAACCTTTGAATGTTGAATGTGTATAAAATTATAATTTCAACAACCTTTGAATGTTGAATGAGTATAAAATTATAATTTCAATAACCTTTGAATGTTGAATGTGTATAAAATTATAATTTCAATAACCTTTGAATGTTGAATGAGTATAAAATTATAATTTCAATAACCTTTGAATGTTGAATGTGTATAAAATTATAATTTCAATAACCTTTGAATGTTGAATGTGTATAAAAGTATAATTTCAATAACCTTTGAATGTTGAATGTGTATAAAATTATAATTTCAATAACCTTTGAATGTTGAATGTGTATAAAATTATAATTTCAATAACCTTTGTATGTTGAATGAGTATAAAATTATAATTTCAATAACCTTTGAATGTTGAATGTGTATAAAATTATAATTTCAATAACCTTTGAATGTTGAATGTGTATAAAAGTATTATTTCAATAACCTTTGAATGTTGAATGAGTATAAAATTATAATTTCAATAACCTTTGAATGTTGAATGTGTATAAAATTATAATTTCAATAATCTTTGAATGTTGAATGTGTATAAAAGTATAATTTCAATAACCTTTGAATGTTGAATGAGTATAAAATTATACTTTCAATAACCTTTGAATGTTGAATGTGTATAAAATTATAATTTCAATAACCTTTGAATGTTGAATGTGTATAAAATTATAATTTCAATAAAGTGTTGAATGTTAAATGTGTATAAAATTATAATTTCAATAAAGTGTTGAATGTTGAATGTGTATAAAATTATAATTTCAGTAACCTTTGAATGTTGAATGTGTATAAAATTATAATTTCAATAACCTTTGAATGTTGAATGAGTATAAAATTATAATTTCAATAACCTTTGAATGTTGAATGTGTATAAAAGTATAATTTCAATAACCTTTGAATGTTGAATGTGTATAAAATTATAATTTCAATAACCTTTGAATGTTGAATGTGTATAAAAGTATAATTTCAATAAAGTGTTGAATGTTAAATGTGTATAAAATTATAATTTCAATAAAGTGTTGAATGTTGAATGTGTATAAAATTATAATTTCAGTAACCTTTGAATGTTGAATGTGTATAAAATTATAATTTCAATAACCTTTGAATTTTGAATGAGTATAAAATTATAATTTCAATAACCTTTGAATGTTGAATGTGTATAAAATTATAATTTCAATAACCTTTGAATGTTGAATGAGTATAAAATTATAATTTCAATAACCTTTGAATGTTGAATGTGTATAAAATTATAATTTCAATAACCTTTGAATGTTGAATGTGTATAAAAGTATAATTTCAATAACCTTTGAATGTTGAATGAGTATAAAATTATAATTTCAATAACCTTTGAATGTTGAATGTGTATAAAATTATAATTTAAATAACCTTTGAATGTTGAATGAGTATAAAATTATAATTTCAATAACCTTTGAATGTTGAATGAGTATAAAATTATAATTTCAATAACCTTTGAATGTTGAATGTGTATAAAATTATAATTTCAATAAAGTGTTGAATGTTAAATGTGTATAAAATTATAATTTCAATAAAGTGTTGAATGTTGAATGTGTATAAAATTATAATTTCAGTAACCTTTGAATGTTGAATGTGTATAAAATTATAATTTCAATAACCTTTGAATGTTGAATGAGTATAAAATTATAATTTCAATAACCTTTGAATGTTGAATGTGTATAAAATTATAATTTCAATAACCTTTGAATGTTGAATGAGTATAAAATTATAATTTCAATAACCTTTGAATGTTGAATGTGTATAAAATTATAATTTCAATAACCTTTGAATGTTGAATGTGTATAAAAGTATAATTTCAACAACATTTGAATGTTGAATGTGTATAAAATTATAATTTCAATAACCTTTGAATGTTGAATGTGTATAAAATTATAATTTCAATAACCTTTGAATGTTGAATGAGTATAAAATTATAATTTCAATAACCTTTGAATGTTGAATGAGTATAAAATTATAATTTCAATAACCTTTGAATGTTGAATGTGTATAAAATTATAATTTCAATAACCTTTGAATGTTGAATGTGTATAAAATTATAATTTCAATAACATTTGAATATTGAATGAGTATAAAATTATAATTTCAATAACCTTTGAATGTTGAATGTGTATAAAAGTATAATTTCAATAACCTTTGAATGTTGAATGTGTATAAAATTATAATTTCAATAACCTTTGAATGTTGAATGTGTATAAAAGTATAATTTCAATAACCTTTGAATGTTGAATGTGTATAAAATTATAATTTCAATAACCTTTGAATGTTGAATGTGTATAAAATTATAATTTCAATAACCTTTGAATGTTGAATGTGTATAAAATTATAATTTCAATAACCTTTGAATGTTGAATGAGTATAAAATTATAATTTCAATAACCTGTGAATGTTGAATGTGTATAAAATTATAATTTCAATAACCTTTGAATGTTGAATGTGTATAAAATTATAATTTCAATAACCTTTGAATGTTGAATGTGTATAAAATTATAATTTCAATAACCTTTGAATGTTGAATGTGTATAAAATTATAATTTCAATAACCTTTGAATGGTGAATGTGTATAAAATTATAATTTCAATGAAGTGTTGAATGTTAAATTTGTATAAAATTATAATTTCAATAAAGTGTTGAATGTTGAATGTGTATAAAATTATAATTTCAGTAACCTTTGAATGTTGAATGTGTATAAAATTATAATTTCAATAACCTTTGAATGTTGAATGAGTATAAAATTATAATTTCAATAACCTTTGAATGTTGAATGTGTATAAAATTATAATTTCAATAACCTTTGAATGTTGAATGAGTATAAAATTATAATTTCAATAACCTTTGAATGTTGAATGTGTATAAAATTATAATTTCAATAACCTTTGAATGTTGAATGTGTATAAAAGTATAATTTCAATAACCTTTGAATGTTGAATGTGTATAAAAGTATAATTTCAATAACCTTTGAATGTTGAATGTGTATAAAATTATAATTTCAATAACCTTTGAATGTTGAATGTGTATAAAATTATAATTTCAGTAACCTTTGAATGTTGAATGTGTATAAAAGTATAATTTCAATAACCTTTGAATGTTGAATGAGTATAAAATTATAATTTCAATAACCTTTGAATGTTGAATGTGTATAAAAGTATAATTTCAATAACCTTTGAATGTTGAATGTGTATAAAAGTATAATTTCAATAACCTTTGAATGTTGAATGTGTATAAAAGTATAATTTCAATAACCTTTGAATGTTGAATGTGTATAAAATTATAATTTCAATAACCTTTGAATGTTGAATGTGTATAAAAGTATAATTTCAATAACCTTTGAATGTTGAATGAGTATAAAATTATAATTTCAATAACCTTTGAATGTTGAATGTGTATAAAATTATAATTTCAATAACCTTTGAATGTTGAAGGTGTACAAAAGTATAATTTCAATAACCTTTGAATGTTGAATGAGTATAAAATTATAATTTAAATAACCTTTGAATGTTGAATGTGTATAAAATTATAATTTCAATAACCTTTGAATGTTGAATGTGTATAAAAGTATAATTTCAATAACCTTTGAATGTTGAATGAGTATAAAATTATAATTTCAATAACCTTTGAATGTTGAATGTGTATAAAATTATAATTTCAGTAACCTTTGAATGTTGAATGTGTATAAAATTATAATTTCAATAACCTTTGAATGTTGAATGAGTATAAAATTATAATTTCAATAACCTTTGAATGTTGAATGTGTATAAAAGTATAATTTCAATAACCTTTGAATGTTGAATGTGTATAAAAGTATAATTTCAATAACCTTTGAATGTTGAATGTGTATAAAAGTATAATTTCAATAACCTTTGAATGTTGAATGTGTATAAAATTATAATTTCAATAACCTTTGAATGTTGAATGTGTATAAAATTATAATTTCAATAACCTTTGAATGTTGAATGAGTATAAAATTATAATTTCAATAACCTTTGAATGTTGAATGTGTATAAAAGTATAATTTCAATAACCTTTGAATGTTGAATGTGTATAAAATTATAATTTCAATAACCTTTGAATGTTGAATGTGTATAAAAGTATAATTTCAATAACCTTTGAATGTTGAATGTGTATAAAATTATAATTTCAATAACCTTTGAATGTTGAATGTGTATAAAATTATAATTTCAGTAACCTTTGAATGTTGAATGTGTATAAAAGTATAATTTCAATAACCTTTGAATGTTGAATGAGTATAAAATTATAATTTCAATAACCTTTGAATGTTGAATGTGTATAAAAGTATAATTTCAATAACCTTTGAATGTTGAATGTGTATAAAAGTATAATTTCAATAACCTTTGAATGTTGAATGTGTATAAAAGTATAATTTCAATAACCTTTGAATGTTGAATGTGTATAAAATTATAATTTCAATAACCTTTGAATGTTGAATGTGTATAAAAGTATAATTTCAATAACCTTTGAATGTTGAATGAGTATAAAATTATAATTTCAATAACCTTTGAATGTTGAATGTGTATAAAATTATAATTTCAATAACCTTTGAATGTTGAAGGTGTACAAAAGTATAATTTCAATAACCTTTGAATGTTGAATGAGTATAAAATTATAATTTAAATAACCTTTGAATGTTGAATGTGTATAAAATTATAATTTCAATAACCTTTGAATGTTGAATGTGTATAAAAGTATAATTTCAATAACCTTTGAATGTTGAATGAGTATAAAATTATAATTTCAATAACCTTTGAATGTTGAATGTGTATAAAATTATAATTTCAGTAACCTTTGAATGTTGAATGTGTATAAAATTATAATTTCAATAACCTTTGAATGTTGAATGAGTATAAAATTATAATTTCAATAACCTTTGAATGTTGAATGTGTATAAAAGTATAATTTCAATAACCTTTGAATGTTGAATGTGTATAAAAGTATAATTTCAATAACCTTTGAATGTTGAATGTGTATAAAAGTATAATTTCAATAACCTTTGAATGTTGAATGTGTATAAAATTATAATTTCAATAACCTTTGAATGTTGAATGTGTATAAAATTATAATTTCAATAACCTTTGAATGTTGAATGAGTATAAAATTATAATTTCAATAACCTTTGAATGTTGAATGTGTATAAAAGTATAATTTCAATAACCTTTGAATGTTGAATGTGTATAAAATTATAATTTCAATAACCTTTGAATGTTGAATGTGTATAAAAGTATAATTTCAATAACCTTTGAATGTTGAATGTGTATAAAATTATAATTTCAATAACCTTTGAATGTTGAATGTGTATAAAATACTAATTTCAATAACCTTTGAATGTTGAATGTGTATAAAATTATAATTTCAATAACCTTTGAATGTTGAATGAGTATAAAATTATAATTTCAATAACCTTTGAATGTTGAATGTGTATAAAATTATAATTTCAATAACCTTTGAATGTTGAATGTGTATAAAATTATAATTTCAATAACCTTTGAATGTTGAATGTGTATAAAAGTATAATTTCAATAACCTTTGAATGTTGAATGTGTATAAAATTATAATTTCAATAACCTTTGAATGTTGAATGTGTATAAAATTATAATTTCAATAAAGTGTTGAATGTTAAATGTGTATAAAATTATAATTTCAATAAAGTGTTGAATGTTGAATGTGTATAAAATTATAATTTCAGTAACCTTTGAATGTTGAATGTGTATAAAATTATAATTTCAATAACCTTTGAATGTTGAATGAGTATAAAATTATAATTTCAATAACCTTTGAATGTTGAATGTGTATAAAATTATAATTTCAATAACCTTTGAATGTTGAATGAGTATAAAATTATAATTTCAATAACCTTTGAATGTTGAATGTGTACAAAATTATATTTTCAATAACCTTTGAATGTTGAATGTGTATAAAAGTATAATTTCAATAACCTTTGAATGTTGAATGTGTATAAAATTATAATTTCAATAACCTTTGAATGTTGAATGTGTATAAAAGTATAATTTCAATAACCTTTGAATGTTGAATGTGTATAAAAGTATAATTTCAATAACCTTTGAATGTTGAATGTGTAAAAAAGTATAATTTCAATGACCTTTGAATGTTGAATGTGTATAAAATTATAATTTCAATAACCTTTGAATGTTGAATGTGTATAAAATTATAATTTCAATAACCTTTGAATGTTGAATGTGTATAAAATTATAATTTCAATAACCTTTGAATGTTGAATGAGTATAAAATTATAATTTCAATAACCTTTGAATGTTGAATGAGTATAAAATTATAATTTCAATAACCTTTGAATGTTGAATGTGTATAAAATTATAATTTCAATAACCTGTGAATGTTGAATGTGTATAAAAGTATAATTTCAATAACCTTTGAATGTTGAATGAGTATAAAATTATAATTTCAATAACCTTTGAATGTTGAATGTGTATAAAATTATAATTTCAATAACCTTTGAATGTTGAATGTGTATAAAATTATAATTTCAATAAATTGTTTAATGTTAAATGTGTATAAAATTATAATTTCAATAAAGTGTTGAATGTTGAATGTGTATAAAATTATAATTTCAGTAACCTTTGAATGTTGAATGTGTATAAAATTATAATTTCAATAACCTTTGAATGTTGAATGAGTATAAAATTATAATTTCAATAACCTTTGAATGTTGAATGAGTATAAAATTATAATTTCAATAACCTTTGAATGTTGAATGTGTATAAAATTATAATTTCAATAACCTTTGAATGTTGAATGAGTATAAAATTATAATTTCAATAACCTTTGAATGTTGAATGTGTATAAAATTATAATTTCAATAACCTTTGAATGTTGAATGTGTATAAAATTATAATTTCAATAAAGTGTTGAATGTTAAATGTGTATAAAATTATAATTTCAATAAAGTGTTGAATGTTGAATGTGTATAAAATTATAATTTCAGTAACCTTTGAATGTTGAATGTGTATAAAATTATAATTTCAATAACCTTTGAATGTTGAATGAGTATAAAATTATAATTCTAATAACCTTTGAATGTTGAATGTGTATAAAATTATAATTTCAATAACCTTTGAATGTTGAATGAGTATAAAATTATAATTTCAATAATCTTTGAATGCCGAATGTGTATAAAATTATAATTTCAATAACCTTTGAATGTTGAATGTGTATAAAAGTATAATTTCAATAACCTTTGAATGTTGAATGTGTATAAAATTATAATTTCAATAACCTTTGAATGTTGAATGTGTATAAAATTATAATTTCAATAACCTTTGAATGTTGAATGAGTATAAAATTATAATTTCAATAACCTTTGAATGTTGAATGAGTATAAAATTATAATTTCAATAACCTTTGAATGTTGAATGTGTATAAAATTATAATTTCAATAACCTTTGAATGTTGAATGTGTATAAAAGTATAATTTCAATAAAGTGTTGAATGTTAAATGTGTATAAAATTATAATTTCAATAAAGTGTTGAATGTTGAATGTGTATAAAATTATAATTTCAGTAACCTTTGAATGTTGAATGTGTATAAAATTATAATTTCAATAACCTTTGAATGTTGAATGAGTATAAAATTATAATTTCAATAACCTTTGAATGTTGAATGAGTATAAAATTATAATTTCAATAACCTTTGAATGTTGAATGAGTATAAAATTATAATTTCAATAACCTTTGAATGTTGAATGTGTATAAAATTATAATTTCAATAACCTTTGAATGTTGAATGTGTATAAAATTATAATTTCAATAACCTTTGAATGTTGAATGAGTATAAAATTATAATTTCAATAACCTTTGAATGTTGAATGAGTATCAAATTATAATTTCAATAACCTTTGAATGTTGAATGTGTATAAAATTATAATTTCAATAACCTTTGAATGTTGAATGAGTATAAAATTATAATTTCAATAACCTTTGAATGTTGAATGTGTATAAAATTATAATTTCAATAACCTTTGAATGTTGAATGTGTATAAAATTATAATTTCAATAACCTTTGAATGTTGAAAGTGTATAAAATTATAATTTCAATAACCTTTGAATGTTGAATGTGTATAAAAGTATAATTTCAATAACCTTTGAATGTTGAATGTGTATAAAATTATAATTTCAATAACCTTTGAATGTTGAATGTGTATAAAATTATAATTTCAATAACCTTTGAATGTTGAATGTGTATAAAATTATAATTTCAATAACCTTTGAATGTTGAATGAGTATAAAATTATAATTTCAATAACCTTTGAATGTTGAATGTGTATAAAATTATAATTTCAATAACCTTTGAATGTTGAATGTGTATAAAATTATAATTTCAATAACCTTTGAATGTTGAATGTGTATAAAAGTATAATTTCAATAACCTTTGAATGTTGAATGTGTATAAAATTATAATTTCAATAACCTTTGAATGTTGAATGTGTATAAAATTATAATTTCAATAAAGTGTTGAATGTTAAATGTGTATAAAATTATAATTTCAATAAAGTGTTGAATGTTGAATGTGTATAAAATTATAATTTGAGTAACCTTTGAATGTTGAATGTGTATAAAATTATAATTTCAATAACCTTTGAATGTTGAATGAGTATAAAATTATAATTTCAATAACCTTTGAATGTTGAATGTGTATAAAATTATAATTTCAATAACCTTTGAATGTTGAATGTGTATAAAATTATAATTTCAATAACCTTTGAATGTTGAATGTGTATAAAATTATAATTTCAATAACCTTTGAATGTTGAATGTGTATAAAAGTATAATTTCAAAAACCTTTGAATGTTGAATGTGTATAAAATTATAATTTTAATAACCTTTGAATGTTGAATGTGTATAAAATTATAATTTCAATAACCTTTGAATGTTGAATGAGTATAAAATTATAATTTCAATAACCTTTGAATGTTGAATGAGTATAAAATTATAATTTCAATAACCTTTGAATGTTGAATGTGTATAAAATTATAATTTCAATAACCTTTGAATGTTGAATGTGTATAAAAGTATAATTTCAATAAAGTGTTGAATGTTTAATGTGTATAAAATTATAATTTCAATAAAGTGTTGAATGTTGAATGTGTATAAAATTATAATTTCAGTAACCTTTGAATGTTGAATGTGTATAAAATTATAATTTCAATAACCTTTGAATGTTGAATGAGTATAAAATTATAATTTCAATTACCTTTGAATGTTGAATGAGTATAAAATTATAATTTCAATAACCTTTGAATGTTGAATGAGTATAAAATTATAATTTCAATAACCTTTGAATGTTGAATGTGTATAAAATTATAATTTCAATAACCTTTGAATGTTGAATGTGTATAAAATTATAATTTCAATAACCTTTGAATGTTGAATGAGTATAAAATTATAATTTCAATAACCTTTGAATGTTGAATGAGTATAAAATTATAATTTCAATAACCTTTGAATGTTGAATGTGTATAAAATTATAATTTCAATAACCTTTGAATGTTGAATGAGTATAAAATTATAATTTCAATAACCTTTGAATGTTGAATGTGTATAAAATTATAATTTCAATAACCTTTGAATGTTGAATGTGTATAAAATTATAATTTCAATAACCTTTGAATGTTGAATGTGTATAAAATTATAATTTCAATAACCTTTGAATGTTGAATGTGTATAAAAGTATAATTTCAATAACCTTTGAATGTTGAATGTGTATAAAATTATAATTTCAATAACCTTTGAATGTTGAATGTGTATAAAATTATAATTTCAATAACCTTTGAATGTTGAATGTGTATAAAATTATAATTTCAATAACCTTTGAATGTTGAATGAGTATAAAATTATAATTTCAATAACCTTTGAATGTTGAATGTGTATAAAATTATAATTTCAATAACCTTTGAATGTTGAATGTGTATAAAATTATAATTTCAATAACCTTTGAATGTTGAATGTGTATAAAAGTATAATGTCAATAACTATTGAATGTTGAATGTGTATAAAAGTATAATTTCAATAACCTTTGAATGTTAAATGTGTATAAAATTATAATTTCAATAAAGTGTTGAATGTTAAATGTGTATAAAATTATAATTTCAATAAAGTGTTGAATGTTGAATGTGTATAAAATTATAATTTCAGTAACCTTTGAATGTTGAATGTGTATAAAATTATAATTTCAATAACCTTTGAATGTTGAATGAGTATAAAATTATAATTTCAATAACCTTTGAATGTTGAATGTGTATAAAATTATAATTTCAATAACCTTTGAATGTTGAATGAGTATAAAATTATAATTTCAATAACCTTTGAATGTTGAATGTGTATAAAATTATAATTTCAATAACCTTTGAATGTTGAATGTGTATAAAAGTATAATTTCAATAACCTTTGAATGTTGAATGTGTATAAAATTATAATTTCAATAACCTTTGAATGTTGAATGTGTATAAAATTATAATTTCAATAACCTTTGAATGTTGAATGAGTATAAAATTATAATTTCAATAACCTTTGAATGTTGAATGTGTATAAAATTATAATTTCAATAACCTTTGAATGTTGAATGTGTATAAAAGTATAATTTCAATAACCTTTGAATGTTGAATGTTTATAAAATTATAATTTCAATAACCTTTGAATGTTGAATGTGTATAAAATTATAAGTTCAATAACCTTTGAATGTTGAATGAGTATAAAATTATAATTTCAATAACCTTTGAATGTTGAATGAGTATAAAATTAAAATTTCAATAACCTTTGAATGTTGAATGTGTATAAAATTATAATTTCAATAACCTTTGAATGTTGAATGTGTATAAAATTATAATTTCAATAACCTTTGAATGTTGAATGAGTATAAAGTTATAATTTCAATAACCTTTGAATGTTGAATGTGTATAAAATTATAATTTCAATAACCTTTGAATGTTGAATGTGTATAAAAGTATAATTTCAAAAACCTTTGAATGTTGAATGTGTATAAAATTATAATTTTAATAACCTTTGAATGTTGAATGTGTATAAAATTATAATTTCAATAACCTTTGAATGTTGAATGAGTATAAAATTATAATTTCAATAACCTTTGAATGTTGAATGAGTATAAAATTATAATTTCAATAACCTTTGAATGTTGAATGTGTATAAAATTATAATTTCAATAACCTTTGAATGTTGAATGTGTATAAAAGTATAATTTCAATAAAGTGTTGAATGTTAAATGTGTATAAAATTATAATTTCAATAAAGTGTTGAATGTTGAATGTGTATAAAATTATAATTTCAGTAACCTTTGAATGTTGAATGTGTATAAAATTATAATTTCAATAACCTTTGAATGTTGAATGAGTATAAAATTATAATTTCAATTACCTTTGAATGTTGAATGAGTATAAAATTATAATTTCAATAACCTTTGAATGTTGAATGAGTATAAAATTATAATTTCAATAACCTTTGAATGTTGAATGTGTATAAAATTATAATTTCAATAACCTTTGAATGTTGAATGTGTATAAAATTATAATTTCAATAACCTTTGAATGTTGAATGAGTATAAAATTATAATTTCAATAACCTTTGAATGTTGAATGAGTATAAAATTATAATTTCAATAACCTTTGAATGTTGAATGTGTATAAAATTATAATTTCAATGACCTTTGAATGTTGAATGAGTATAAAATTATAATTTCAATAACCTTTGAATGTTGAATGTGTATAAAATTATAATTTCAATAACCTTTGAATGTTGAATGTGTATAAAATTATAATTTCAATAACCTTTGAATGTTGAATGTGTATAAAATTATAATTTCAATAACCTTTGAATGTTGAATGTGTATAAAAGTATAATTTCAATAACCTTTGAATGTTGAATGTGTATAAAATTATAATTTCAATAACCTTTGAATGTTGAATGTGTATAAAATTATAATTTCAATAACCTTTGAATGTTGAATGTGTATAAAATTATAATTTCAATAACCTTTGAATGTTGAATGAGTATAAAATTATAATTTCAATAACCTTTGAATGTTGAATGTGTATAAAATTATAATTTCAATAACCTTTGAATGTTGAATGTGTATAAAATTATAATTTCAATAACCTTTGAATGTTGAATGTGTATAAAAGTATAATTTCAATAACCTTTGAATGTTGAATGTGTATAAAATTATAATTTCAATAACCTTTGAATGTTAAATGTGTATAAAATTATAATTTCAATAAAGTGTTGAATGTTAAATGTGTATAAAATTATAATTTCAATAAAGTGTTGAATGTTGAATGTGTATAAAATTATAATTTCAGTAACCTTTGAATGTTGAATGTGTATAAAATTATAATTTCAATAACCTTTGAATGTTGAATGAGTATAAAATTATAATTTCAATAACCTTTGAATGTTGAATGTGTATAAAATTATAATTTCAATAACCTTTGAATGTTGAATGAGTATAAAATTATAATTTCAATAACCTTTGAATGTTGAATGTGTATAAAATTATAATTTCAATAACCTTTGAATGTTGAATGTGTATAAAAGTATAATTTCAATAACCTTTGAATGTTGAATGTGTATAAAATTATAATTTCAATAACCTTTGAATGTTGAATGTGTATAAAATTATAATTTCAATAACCTTTGAATGTTGAATGAGTATAAAATTATAATTTCAATAACCTTTGAATGTTGAATGTGTATAAAATTATAATTTCAATAACCTTTGAATGTTGAATGTGTATAAAAGTATAATTTCAATAACCTTTGAATGTTGAATGTTTATAAAATTATAATTTCAATAACCTTTGAATGTTGAATGTGTATAAAATTATAAGTTCAATAACCTTTGAATGTTGAATGAGTATAAAATTATAATTTCAATAACCTTTGAATGTTGAAAGAGTATAAAATTATAATTTCAATAACCTTTGAATGTTGAATGTGTATAAAATTATAATTTCAATAACCTTTGAATGTTGAATGTGTATAAAATTATAATTTCAATAACCTTTGAATGTTGAATGAGTATAAAGTTATAATTTCAATAACCTTTGAATGTTGAATGAGTATAAAATTATAATTTCAATAACCTTTGAATGTTGAATGAGTATAAAATTATAATTTCAATAACCTTTGAATGTTGAATGAGTATAAAATTATAATTTCAATAACCTTTTAATGTTGAATGTGTATAAAATTAGAATTTCAATAACCTTTGAATGTTGAATGTGTATAAAATTATAATTTCAATAACCTTTGAATGTTGAATGTGTATAAAATTATAATTTCAATAACCTTTGAATGTTGAATGTGTATAAAATTATAATTTCAATAACCTTTGAATGTTAAATGTGTATAAAATTATAATTTGAATAACCTTTGAATGTTGAATGTGTATAAAATTATAATTTCAATAACCTTTGAATGTTGAATGTGTATAAAATTATAATTTCAATAACCTTTGAATGTTGAATGAGTATAAAATTATAATTTCAATAACCTTTGAATGTTGAATGTGTATAAAATTATAATTTCAATAACCTTTGAATGTTGAATGAGTATAAAATTATAATTTCAATAACCTTTGAATGTTGAATGAGTATAAAATTATAATTTCAATAACCTTTGAATGTTGAATGAGTATAAAATTATAATTTCAATAACCTTTGAATGTTGAATGTGTATAAAATTATAATTTCAATAACCTTTGAATGTTGAATGAGTATAAAATTATAATTTCAATAACCTTTGAATGTTGAATGAGTATAAAATTATCATTTCAATAACCTTTGAATGTTGAATGTGTATAAAATTATAATTTCAATAACCTTTGAATGTTGAATGAGTATAAAATTATAATTTCAATAACCTTTGAATGTTGAATGAGTATAAAATTATAATTTCAATAACCTTTGAATGTTGAATGTGTATAAAATTAGAATTTCAATAACCTTTGAATGTTGAATGTGTATAAAATTATAATTTCAATAACCTTTGAATGTTGAATGTGTATAAAATTATAATTTCAATAACCTTTGAATGTTGAATGTGTATAAAAGTACAATTTTAATAACCCTTGAATGTTGAATGTGTATAAAATTATAATTTCAATAACCTTTGAATGTTGAATGTGTATAAAATTATAATTTCAATAACCTTTGAATGTTGAATGTGTATAAAATTATAATTTCAATAACCTTTGAATGTTGAATGAGTATAAAATTATAATTTCAATAACCTTTGAATGTTGAATGTGTATAAAATTATAATTTCAATAACCTTTGAATGTTGAATGTGTATAAAATTATAATTTCAATAACCTTTGAATGTTGAATGTGTATAAAATTATAATTTCAATAAAGTGTTGAATGTTAAATGTGTATAAAATTATAATTTCAATAAAGTGTTGAATGTTGAGTGTGTATAAAATTATAATTTCAGTAACCTTTGAATGTTGAATGTGTATAAAATTATAATTTCAATAACCTTTGAATGTTGAATGAGTATAAAATTATAATTTCAATAACCTTTGAATGTTGAATGTGTATAAAATTATAATTTCAATAACCTTTGAATGTTGAATGAGTATAAAATTATAATTTCAATAACCTTTGAATGTTGAATGAGTATAAAATTATAATTTCAATAACCTTTGAATGTTGAATGTGTATAAAATTATAATTTCAATAACCTTTGAATGTTGAATGAGTATAAAATTATAATTTCAATAACCTTTGAATGTTGAATGAGTATAAAATTATAATTTCAATAACCTTTGAATGTTGAATGTGTATAAAATTATAATTTCAATAACCTTTGAATGTTGAATGTGTATAAAAGTATAATTTCAATAACCTTTGAATGTTGAATTAGTATAAAATTCTAATTTCAATAACCTTTGAATGTTGAATGTGTATAAAATTATAATTTCAATAACCTTTGAATGTTGAATGTGTATAAAAGTATAATTTCAATAACCTTTGAATGTTGAATGAGTATAAAATTATAATTTCAATAACCTTTGAATGTTGAATGTGTATAAAATTATAATTTCAGTAACCTTTGAATGTTGAATGTGTATAAAAGTATAATTTCAATAACCTTTGAATGTTGAATGAGTATAAAATTATAATTTCAATAACCTTTGAATGTTGAATGTGTATAAAATTATAATTTCAATAAAGTGTTGAATGTTAAATGTGTATAAAATTATAATTTCAATAAAGTGTTGAATGTTGAATGTGTATAAAATTATAATTTCAGTAACCTTTGAATGTTGAATGTGTATAAAATTATAATTTCAATAACCTTTGAATGTTGAATGAGTATAAAATTATAATTTCAATAACCTTTGAATGTTGAATGAGTATAAAATTATAATTTCAATAACCTTTGAATGTTGAATGAGTATAAAATTATAATTTCAATAACCTTTGAATGTTGAATGTGTATAAAATTATAATTTCAATAACCTTTGAATGTTGAATGAGTATAAAATTATAATTTCAATAACCTTTGAATGTTGAATGAGTATAAAATTATAATTTCAATAACCTTTGAATGTTGAATGTGTATAAAATTAGAATTTCAATAACCTTTGAATGTTGAATGTGTATAAAATTATAATTTCAATAACCTTTGAATGTTGAATGTGTATAAAATTATAATTTCAATAACCTTTGAATGTTGAATGTGTATAAAAGTATAATTTCAATAACCTTTGAATGTTGAATGTGTATAAAATTATAATTTCAATAACCTTTGAATGTTGAATGTGTATAAAATTATAATTTCAATAACCTTTGAATGTTGAATGTGTATAAAATTATAATTTCAATAACCTTTGAATGTTGAATGAGTATAAAATTATAATTTCAATAACCTTTGAATGTTGAATGTATATAAAATTATAATTTCAATAACCTTTGAATGTTGAATGTGTATAAAATTATAATTTCAATAACCTTTGAATGTTGAATGTGTATAAAATTATAATTTCAATAAAGTGTTGAATGTTAAATGTGTATAAAATTATAATTTCAATAAAGTGTTGAATGTTGAATGTGTATAAAATTATAATTTCAGTAACCTTTGAATGTTGAATGTGTATAAAATTATAATTTCAATAACCTTTGAATGTTGAATGAGTATAAAATTATAATTTCAATAACCTTTGAATGTTGAATGTGTATAAAATTATAATTTCAATAACCTTTGAATGTTGAATGAGTATAAAATTATAATTTCAATAACCTTTGAATGTTGAATGAGTATAAAATTATAATTTCAATAACCTTTGAATGTTGAATGTGTATAAAATTATAATTTCAATAACCTTTAAATGTTGAATGAGTATAAAATTATAATTTCAATAACCTTTGAATGTTGAATGAGTATAAAATTATAATTTCAAGAACCTTTGAATGTTGAATGTGTATAAAATTATAATTTCAATAACCTTTGAATGTTGAATGTGTATAAAAGTATAATTTCAATAACCTTTGAATGTTGAATGAGTATAAAATTCTAATTTCAATAACCTTTGAATGTTGAATGTGTATAAAATTATAATTTCAATAACCTTTGAATGTTGAATGTGTATAAAAGTATAATTTCAATAACCTTTGAATGTTGAATGAGTATAAAATTATAATTTCAATAACCTTTAAATGTTGAATGTGTATAAAATTATAATTTCAGTAACCTTTGAATGTTGAATGTGTATAAAAGTATAATTTCAATAACCTTTGAATGTTGAATGAGTATAAAATTATAATTTCAATAACCTTTGAATGTTGAATGTGTATAAAATTATAATTTCAATAAAGTGTTGAATGTTAAATGTGTATAAAATTATAATTTCAATAAAGTGTTGAATGTTGAATGTGTATAAAATTATAATTTCAGTAACCTTTGAATGTTGAATGTGTATAAAATTATAATTTCAATAACCTTTGAATGTTGAATGAGTATAAACTTATAATTTCAATAACCTTTGAATGTTGAATGAGTATAAAATTATAATTTCAATAACCTTTGAATGTTGAATGTGTATAAAATTATAATTTCAATAACCTTTGAATGTTGAATGAGTATAAAATTATAATTTCAATAACCTTTGAATGTTGAATGTGTATAAAATTATAATTTCAATAACCTTTGAATGTTGAATGTGTATAAAATTATAATTTCAATAACCTTTGAATGTTGAATGAGTATAAAATTATAATTTCAATAACCTTTGAATGTTGAATGTGTATAAAATTATAATTTCAATAACCTTTGAATGTTGAATGTGTATAAAATTATAATTTCAATAACCTTTGAATGTTGAATGTGTATAAAAGTATAATTTCAATAAAGTGTTGAATGTTAAATGTGTATAAAATTATAATTTCAATAAAAGGTTGAATGTTGAATGTGTATAAAATTATAATTTCAGTAACCTTTGAATGTTGAATGTGTATAAAATTATAATTTCAATAACCTTTGAATGTTGAATGAGTATAAAATTATAATTTCAATAACCTTTGAATGTTGAATGTGTATAAAATTATAATTTCAATAACCTTTGAATGTTGAATGAGTATAAAATTATAATTTCAATAACCTTTGAATGTTGAATGTGTATAAAATTATAATTTCAATAACCTTTGAATGTTGAATGTGTATAAAAGTATAATTTCAATAACCTTTGAATGTTGAATGTGTATAAAATTATAATTTCAATAACCTTTGAATGTTGAATGTGTATAAAATTATAATTTCAATAACCTTTGAATGTTGAATGAGTATAAAATTATAATTTCAATAACCTTTGAATGTTGAATGTGTATAAAATTATAATTTCAATAACCTTTGAATGTTGAATGTGTATAAAAGTATAATTTCAATAACCTTTGAATGTTGAATGTTTATAAAATTATAATTTCAATAACCTTTGAATGTTGAATGTGTATAAAATTATAAGTTCAATAACCTTTGAATGTTGAATGAGTATAAAATTATAATTTCAATAACCTTTGAATGTTGAATGAGTATAAAATTATAATTTCAATAACCTTTGAATGTTGAATGTGTATAAAATTATAATTTCAATAACCTTTGAATGTTGAATGTGTATAAAATTATAATTTCAATAACCTTTGAATGTTGAATGAGTATAAAGTTATAATTTCAATAACCTTTGAATGTTGAATGAGTATAAAATTATAATTTCAATAACCTTTGAATGTTGAATGAGTATAAAATTATAATTTCAATAACCTTTGAATGTTGAATGAGTATAAAATTATAATTTCAATAACCTTTTAATGTTGAATGTGTATAAAATTAGAATTTCAATAACCTTTGAATGTTGAATGTGTATAAAATTATAATTTCAATAACCTTTGAATGTTGAATGTGTATAAAATTATAATTTCAATAACCTTTGAATGTTGAATGTGTATAAAATTATAATTTCAATAACCTTTGAATGTTAAATGTGTATAAAATTATAATTTGAATAACCTTTGAATGTTGAATGTGTATAAAATTATAATTTCAATAACCTTTGAATGTTGAATGTGTATAAAATTATAATTTCAATAACCTTTGAATGTTGAATGAGTATAAAATTATAATTTCAATAACCTTTGAATGTTGAATGTGTATAAAATTATAATTTCAATAACCTTTGAATGTTGAATGAGTATAAAATTATAATTTCAATAACCTTTGAATGTTGAATGAGTATAAAATTATAATTTCAATAACCTTTGAATGTTGAATGAGTATAAAATTATAATTTCAATAACCTTTGAATGTTGAATGTGTATAAAATTATAATTTCAATAACCTTTGAATGTTGAATGAGTATAAAATTATAATTTCAATAACCTTTGAATGTTGAATGAGTATAAAATTATCATTTCAATAACCTTTGAATGTTGAATGTGTATAAAATTATAATTTCAATAACCTTTGAATGTTGAATGAGTATAAAATTATAATTTCAATAACCTTTGAATGTTGAATGAGTATAAAATTATAATTTCAATAACCTTTGAATGTTGAATGTGTATAAAATTAGAATTTCAATAACCTTTGAATGTTGAATGTGTATAAAATTATAATTTCAATAACCTTTGAATGTTGAATGTGTATAAAATTATAATTTCAATAACCTTTGAATGTTGAATGTGTATAAAAGTACAATTTTAATAACCCTTGAATGTTGAATGTGTATAAAATTATAATTTCAATAACCTTTGAATGTTGAATGTGTATAAAATTATAATTTCAATAACCTTTGAATGTTGAATGTGTATAAAATTATAATTTCAATAACCTTTGAATGTTGAATGAGTATAAAATTATAATTTCAATAACCTTTGAATGTTGAATGTGTATAAAATTATAATTTCAATAACCTTTGAATGTTGAATGTGTATAAAATTATAATTTCAATAACCTTTGAATGTTGAATGTGTATAAAATTATAATTTCAATAAAGTGTTGAATGTTAAATGTGTATAAAATTATAATTTCAATAAAGTGTTGAATGTTGAGTGTGTATAAAATTATAATTTCAGTAACCTTTGAATGTTGAATGTGTATAAAATTATAATTTCAATAACCTTTGAATGTTGAATGAGTATAAAATTATAATTTCAATAACCTTTGAATGTTGAATGTGTATAAAATTATAATTTCAATAACCTTTGAATGTTGAATGAGTATAAAATTATAATTTCAATAACCTTTGAATGTTGAATGAGTATAAAATTATAATTTCAATAACCTTTGAATGTTGAATGTGTATAAAATTATAATTTCAATAACCTTTGAATGTTGAATGAGTATAAAATTATAATTTCAATAACCTTTGAATGTTGAATGAGTATAAAATTATAATTTCAATAACCTTTGAATGTTGAATGTGTATAAAATTATAATTTCAATAACCTTTGAATGTTGAATGTGTATAAAAGTATAATTTCAATAACCTTTGAATGTTGAATTAGTATAAAATTCTAATTTCAATAACCTTTGAATGTTGAATGTGTATAAAATTATAATTTCAATAACCTTTGAATGTTGAATGTGTATAAAAGTATAATTTCAATAACCTTTGAATGTTGAATGAGTATAAAATTATAATTTCAATAACCTTTGAATGTTGAATGTGTATAAAATTATAATTTCAGTAACCTTTGAATGTTGAATGTGTATAAAAGTATAATTTCAATAACCTTTGAATGTTGAATGAGTATAAAATTATAATTTCAATAACCTTTGAATGTTGAATGTGTATAAAATTATAATTTCAATAAAGTGTTGAATGTTAAATGTGTATAAAATTATAATTTCAATAAAGTGTTGAATGTTGAATGTGTATAAAATTATAATTTCAGTAACCTTTGAATGTTGAATGTGTATAAAATTATAATTTCAATAACCTTTGAATGTTGAATGAGTATAAAATTATAATTTCAATAACCTTTGAATGTTGAATGAGTATAAAATTATAATTTCAATAACCTTTGAATGTTGAATGAGTATAAAATTATAATTTCAATAACCTTTGAATGTTGAATGTGTATAAAATTATAATTTCAATAACCTTTGAATGTTGAATGAGTATAAAATTATAATTTCAATAACCTTTGAATGTTGAATGAGTATAAAATTATAATTTCAATAACCTTTGAATGTTGAATGTGTATAAAATTAGAATTTCAATAACCTTTGAATGTTGAATGTGTATAAAATTATAATTTCAATAACCTTTGAATGTTGAATGTGTATAAAATTATAATTTCAATAACCTTTGAATGTTGAATGTGTATAAAAGTATAATTTCAATAACCTTTGAATGTTGAATGTGTATAAAATTATAATTTCAATAACCTTTGAATGTTGAATGTGTATAAAATTATAATTTCAATAACCTTTGAATGTTGAATGTGTATAAAATTATAATTTCAATAACCTTTGAATGTTGAATGAGTATAAAATTATAATTTCAATAACCTTTGAATGTTGAATGTATATAAAATTATAATTTCAATAACCTTTGAATGTTGAATGTGTATAAAATTATAATTTCAATAACCTTTGAATGTTGAATGTGTATAAAATTATAATTTCAATAAAGTGTTGAATGTTAAATGTGTATAAAATTATAATTTCAATAAAGTGTTGAATGTTGAATGTGTATAAAATTATAATTTCAGTAACCTTTGAATGTTGAATGTGTATAAAATTATAATTTCAATAACCTTTGAATGTTGAATGAGTATAAAATTATAATTTCAATAACCTTTGAATGTTGAATGTGTATAAAATTATAATTTCAATAACCTTTGAATGTTGAATGAGTATAAAATTATAATTTCAATAACCTTTGAATGTTGAATGAGTATAAAATTATAATTTCAATAACCTTTGAATGTTGAATGTGTATAAAATTATAATTTCAATAACCTTTGAATGTTGAATGAGTATAAAATTATAATTTCAATAACCTTTGAATGTTGAATGAGTATAAAATTATAATTTCAAGAACCTTTGAATGTTGAATGTGTATAAAATTATAATTTCAATAACCTTTGAATGTTGAATGTGTATAAAAGTATAATTTCAATAACCTTTGAATGTTGAATGAGTATAAAATTCTAATTTCAATAACCTTTGAATGTTGAATGTGTATAAAATTATAATTTCAATAACCTTTGAATGTTGAATGTGTATAAAAGTATAATTTCAATAACCTTTGAATGTTGAATGAGTATAAAATTATAATTTCAATAACCTTTAAATGTTGAATGTGTATAAAATTATAATTTCAGTAACCTTTGAATGTTGAATGTGTATAAAAGTATAATTTCAATAACCTTTGAATGTTGAATGAGTATAAAATTATAATTTCAATAACCTTTGAATGTTGAATGTGTATAAAATTATAATTTCAATAAAGTGTTGAATGTTAAATGTGTATAAAATTATAATTTCAATAAAGTGTTGAATGTTGAATGTGTATAAAATTATAATTTCAGTAACCTTTGAATGTTGAATGTGTATAAAATTATAATTTCAATAACCTTTGAATGTTGAATGAGTATAAAATTATAATTTCAATAACCTTTGAATGTTGAATGAGTATAAAATTATAATTTCAATAACCTTTGAATGTTGAATGTGTATAAAATTATAATTTCAATAACCTTTGAATGTTGAATGAGTATAAAATTATAATTTCAATAACCTTTGAATGTTGAATGTGTATAAAATTATAATTTCAATAACCTTTGAATGTTGAATGTGTATAAAATTATAATTTCAATAACCTTTGAATGTGTAATGAGTATAAAATTATAATTTCAATAACCTTTGAATGTTGAATGTGTATAAAATTATAATTTCAATAACCTTTGAATGTTGAATGTGTATAAAATTATAATTTCAATAACCTTTGAATGTTGAATGTGTATAAAAGTATAATTTCAATAACTTTTGAATGTTGAATGTGTATAAAATTATAATTTCAATAACCTTTGAATGTTGAATGTGTATAAAATTATAATTTCAATAAAGTGTTGAATGTTAAATGTGTATAAAATTATAATTTCAATAAAGTGTTGAATGTTGAATGTGTATAAAATTATAATTTCAGTAACCTTTGAATGTTGAATGTGTATAAAATTATAATTTCAATAACCTTTGAATGTTGAATGAGTATAAAATTATAATTCTAATAACCTTTGAATGTTGAATGTCTATAAAATTATAATTTCAATAACCTTTGAATGTTTAATGAGTATAAAATTATAATTTCAATAACCTTTGAATGCCGAATGTGTATAAAATTATAATTTCAATAACCTTTGAATGTTGAATGTGTATAAAAGTATAATTTCAATAACCTTTGAATGTTGAATGTGTATAAAATTATAATTTCAATAACCTTTGAATGTTGAATGTGTATAAAATTATAATTTCAATAACCTTTGAATGTTGAATGAGTATAAAATTATAATTTCAATAACCTTTGAATGTTGAATGAGTATAAAATTATAATTTCAATAACCTTTGAATGTTGAATGTGTATAAAATTATAATTTCAATAACCTTTGAATGTTGAATGTGTATAAAAGTATAATTTAAATAAAGTGTTGAATGTTAAATGTGTATAAAATTATAATTTCAATAAAGTGTTGAATGTTGAATGTGTATAAAATTATAATTTCAATAACCTTTGAATGTTAAATGTGTATAAAATTATAATTTGAATAACCTTTGAATGTTGAATGTGTATAAAATTATAATTTCAATAACCTTTGAATGTTGAATGTGTATAAAATTATAATTTCAATAACCTTTGAATGTTGAATGAGTATAAAATTATAATTTCAATAACCTTTGAATGTTGAATGTGTATAAAATTATAATTTCAATAACCTTTGAATGTTGAATGAGTATAAAATTATAATTTCAATAACCTTTGAATGTTGAATGAGTATAAAATTATAATTTCAATAACCTTTGAATGTTGAATGAGTATAAAATTATAATTTCAATAACCTTTGAATGTTGAATGTGTATAAAATTATAATTTCAATAACCTTTGAATGTTGAATGAGTATAAAATTATAATTTCAATAACCTTTGAATGTTGAATGAGTATAAAATTATAATTTCAATAACCTTTGAATGTTGAATGTGTATAAAATTATAATTTCAATAACCTTTGAATGTTGAATGAGTATAAAATTATAATTTCAATAACCTTTGAATGTTGAATGAGTATAAAATTATAATTTCAATAACCTTTGAATGTTGAATGTGTATAAAATTAGAATTTCAATAACCTTTGAATGTTGAATGTGTATAAAATTATAATTTCAATAACCTTTGAATGTTGAATGTGTATAAAATTATAATTTCAATAACCTTTGAATGTTGAATGTGTATAAAAGTATAATTTCAATAACCTTTGAATGTTGAATGTGTATAAAATTATAATTTCAATAACCTTTGAATGTTGAATGTGTATAAAATTATAATTTCAATAACCTTTGAATGTTGAATGTGTATAAAATTATAATTTCAATAACCTTTGAATGTTGAATGAGTATAAAATTATAATTTCAATAACCTTTGAATGTTGAATGTGTATAAAATTATAATTTCAATAACCTTTGAATGTTGAATGTGTATAAAATTATAATTTCAATAACCTTTGAATGTTGAATGTGTATAAAATTATAATTTCAATAAAGTGTTGAATGTTAAATGTGTATAAAATTATAATTTCAATAAAGTGTTGAATGTTGAGTGTGTATAAAATTATAATTTCAGTAACCTTTGAATGTTGAATGTGTATAAAATTATAATTTCAATAACCTTTGAATGTTGAATGAGTATAAAATTATAATTTCAATAACCTTTGAATGTTGAATGTGTATAAAATTATAATTTCAATAACCTTTGAATGTTGAATGAGTATAAAATTATAATTTCAATAACCTTTGAATGTTGAATGAGTATAAAATTATAATTTCAATAACCTTTGAATGTTGAATGTGTATAAAATTATAATTTCAATAACCTTTGAATGTTGAATGAGTATAAAATTATAATTTCAATAACCTTTGAATGTTGAATGAGTATAAAATTATAATTTCAATAACCTTTGAATGTTGAATGTGTATAAAATTATAATTTCAATAACCTTTGAATGTTGAATGTGTATAAAAGTATAATTTCAATAACCTTTGAATGTTGAATTAGTATAAAATTCTAATTTCAATAACCTTTGAATGTTGAATGTGTATAAAATTATAATTTCAATAACCTTTGAATGTTGAATGTGTATAAAAGTATAATTTCAATAACCTTTGAATGTTGAATGAGTATAAAATTATAATTTCAATAACCTTTGAATGTTGAATGTGTATAAAATTATAATTTCAGTAACCTTTGAATGTTGAATGTGTATAAAAGTATAATTTCAATAACCTTTGAATGTTGAATGAGTATAAAATTATAATTTCAATAACCTTTGAATGTTGAATGTGTATAAAATTATAATTTCAATAAAGTGTTGAATGTTAAATGTGTATAAAATTATAATTTCAATAAAGTGTTGAATGTTGAATGTGTATAAAATTATAATTTCAGTAACCTTTGAATGTTGAATGTGTATAAAATTATAATTTCAATAACCTTTGAATGTTGAATGAGTATAAAATTATAATTTCAATAACCTTTGAATGTTGAATGAGTATAAAATTATAATTTCAATAACCTTTGAATGTTGAATGAGTATAAAATTATAATTTCAATAACCTTTGAATGTTGAATGTGTATAAAATTATAATTTCAATAACCTTTGAATGTTGAATGAGTATAAAATTATAATTTCAATAACCTTTGAATGTTGAATGAGTATAAAATTATAATTTCAATAACCTTTGAATGTTGAATGTGTATAAAATTAGAATTTCAATAACCTTTGAATGTTGAATGTGTATAAAATTATAATTTCAATAACCTTTGAATGTTGAATGTGTATAAAATTATAATTTCAATAACCTTTGAATGTTGAATGAGTATAAAATTATAATTTCAATAACCTTTGAATGTTGAATGTATATAAAATTATAATTTCAATAACCTTTGAATGTTGAATGTGTATAAAATTATAATTTCAATAACCTTTGAATGTTGAATGTGTATAAAATTATAATTTCAATAAAGTGTTGAATGTTAAATGTGTATAAAATTATAATTTCAATAAAGTGTTGAATGTTGAATGTGTATAAAATTATAATTTCAGTAACCTTTGAATGTTGAATGTGTATAAAATTATAATTTCAATAACCTTTGAATGTTGAATGAGTATAAAATTATAATTTCAATAACCTTTGAATGTTGAATGTGTATAAAATTATAATTTCAATAACCTTTGAATGTTGAATGAGTATAAAATTATAATTTCAATAACCTTTGAATGTTGAATGAGTATAAAATTATAATTTCAATAACCTTTGAATGTTGAATGTGTATAAAATTATAATTTCAATAACCTTTGAATGTTGAATGAGTATAAAATTATAATTTCAATAACCTTTGAATGTTGAATGAGTATAAAATTATAATTTCAATAACCTTTGAATGTTGAATGTGTATAAAATTATAATTTCAATAACCTTTGAATGTTGAACGTGTATAAAAGTATAATTTCAATAACCTTTGAATGTTGAATGAGTATAAAATTCTAATTTCAATAACCTTTGAATGTTGAATGTGTATAAAATTATAATTTCAATAACCTTTGAATGTTGAATGTGTATAAAAGTATAATTTCAATAACCTTTGAATGTTGAATGAGTATAAAATTATAATTTCAATAACCTTTAAATGTTGAATGTGTATAAAATTATAATTTCAGTAACCTTTGAATGTTGAATGTGTATAAAAGTATAATTTCAATAACCTTTGAATGTTGAATGAGTATAAAATTATAATTTCAATAACCTTTGAATGTTGAATGTGTATAAAATTATAATTTCAATAAAGTGTTGAATGTTAAATGTGTATAAAATTATAATTTCAATAAAGTGTTGAATGTTGAATGTGTATAAAATTATAATTTCAGTAACCTTTGAATGTTGAATGTGTATAAAATTATAATTTCAATAACCTTTGAATGTTGAATGAGTATAAAATTATAATTTCAATAACCTTTGAATGTTGAATGAGTATAAAATTATAATTTCAATAACCTTTGAATGTTGAATGTGTATAAAATTATAATTTCAATAACCTTTGAATGTTGAATGAGTATAAAATTATAATTTCAATAACCTTTGAATGTTGAATGTGTATAAAATTATAATTTCAATAACCTTTGAATGTTGAATGTGTATAAAATTATAATTTCAATAACCTTTGAATGTTGAATGAGTATAAAATTATAATTTCAATAACCTTTGAATGTTGAATGTGTATAAAATTATAATTTCAATAACCTTTGAATGTTGAATGTGTATAAAATTATAATTTCAATAACCTTTGAATGTTGAATGTGTATAAAAGTATAATTTCAATAACCTTTGAATGTTGAATGTGTATAAAATTATAATTTCAATAACCTTTGAATGTTGAATGTGTATAAAATTATAATTTCAATAAAGTGTTGAATGTTAAATGTGTATAAAATTATAATTTCAATAAAGTGTTGAATGTTGAATGTGTATAAAATTATAATTTCAGTAACCTTTGAATGTTGAATGTGTATAAAATTATAATTTCAATAACCTTTGAATGTTGAATGAGTATAAAATTATAATTCTAATAACCTTTGAATGTTGAATGTCTATAAAATTATAATTTCAATAACCTTTGAATGTTTAATGAGTATAAAATTATAATTTCAATAACCTTTGAATGCCGAATGTGTATAAAATTATAATTTCAATAACCTTTGAATGTTGAATGTGTATAAAAGTATAATTTCAATAACCTTTGAATGTTGAATGTGTATAAAATTATAATTTCAATAACCTTTGAATGTTGAATGTGTATAAAATTATAATTTCAATAACCTTTGAATGTTGAATGAGTATAATATTATAATTTCAATAACCTTTGAATGTTGAATGAGTATAAAATTATAATTTCAATAACCTTTGAATGTTGAATGTGTATAAAATTATAATTTCAATAACCTTTGAATGTTGAATGTGTATAAAAGTATAATTTAAATAAAGTGTTGAATGTTAAATGTGTATAAAATTATAATTTCAATAAAGTGTTGAATGTTGAATGTGTATAAAATTATAATTTCAGTAACCTTTGAATGTTGAATGTGTATAAAATTATAATTTCAATAACCTTTGAATGTTGAATGAGTATAAAATTATAATTTCAATAACCTTTGAATGTAGAATGAGTATAAAATTATAATTTCAATAACCTTTGAATGTTGAATGTGTATAAAATTATAATTTCAATAACCTTTGAATGTTGAATGAGTATAAAATTATAATTTCAATAACCTTTGAATGTTGAATGTGTATAAAATTATAATTTCAATAACCTTTGAATGTTGAATGTGTATAAAATTATAATTTCAATAACCTTTGAATGTTGAATGAGTATAAAATTATAATTTCAATAACCTTTGAATGTTGAATGTGTATAAAATTATAATTTCAATAACCTTTGAATGTTGAATGAGTATAAAATTATAATTTCAATAACCTTTGAATGTTGAATGAGTATAAAATTATAATTTCAATAACCTTTGAATGTTGAATGTGTATAAAATTATAATTTCAATAACCTTTGAATGTTGAATGTGTATAAAAGTATAATTTCAATAACCTTTGAATGTTGAATGAGTATAAAATTCTAATTTCAATAACCTTTGAATGTTGAATGTGTATAAAATTATAATTTCAATAACCTTTGAATGTTGAATGTGTATAAAAGTATAATTTCAATAACCTTTGAATGTTGAATGAGTATAAAATTATAATTTCAATAACCTTTAAATGTTGAATGTGTATAAAATTATAATTTCAGTAACCTTTGAATGTTGAATGTGTATAAAAGTATAATTTCAATAACCTTTGAATGTTGAATGAGTATAAAATTATAATTTCAATAACCTTTGAATGTTGAATGTGTATAAAATTATAATTTCAATAAAGTGTTGAATGTTAAATGTGTATAAAATTATAATTTCAATAAAGTGTTGAATGTTGAATGTGTATAAAATTATAATTTCAGTAACCTTTGAATGTTGAATGTGTATAAAATTATAATTTCAATAACCTTTGAATGTTGAATGAGTATAAAATTATAATTTCAATAACCTTTGAATGTTGAATGAGTATAAAATTATAATTTCAATAACCTTTGAATGTTGAATGTGTATAAAATTATAATTTCAATAACCTTTGAATGTAGAATGAGTATAAAATTATAATTTCAATAACCTTTGAATGTTGAATGTGTATAAAATTATAATTTCAATAACCTTTGAATGTTGAATGAGTATAAAATTATAATTTTAATAACCTTTGAATGTTAGATGTGTATAAAATTATAATTTCAATAACCTTTGAATGTTGAATGTGTATAAAATTATAATTTCAATAACCTTTGAATGTTGAATGTGTATAAAAGTATAATTTCAATAACCTTTGAATGTTGAATGTGTATAAAATTATAATTTCAATAACCTTTGAATGTTGAATGTGTATAAAATTATAATTTCAATAACCTTTGAATGTTGAATGAGTATAAAATTATAATTTCAATAACCTTTGAATGTTGAATGAGTATAAAATTATAATTTCAATAACCTTTGAATGTTGAATGTGTATAAAATTATAATTTCAATAACCTTTGAATGTTGAATGTGTATAAAAGTATAATTTAAATAAAGTGTTGAATGTTAAATGTGTATAAAATTATAATTTCAATAAAGTGTTGAATGTTGAATGTGTATAAAATTATAATTTCAGTAACCTTTGAATGTTGAATGTGTATAAAATTATAATTTCAATAACCTTTGAATGTTGAATGAGTATAAAATTATAATTTCAATAACCTTTGAATGTAGAATGAGTATAAAATTATAATTTCAATAACCTTTGAATGTTGAATGTGTATAAAATTATAATTTCAATAACCTTTGAATGTTGAATGAGTATAAAATTATAATTTCAATAACCTTTGAATGTTGAATGTGTATAAAATTATAATTTCAATAACCTTTGAATGTTGAATGTGTATAAAATTATAATTTCAATAACCTTTGAATGTTGAATGAGTATAAAATTATAATTTCAATAACCTTTGAATGTTGAATGTGTATAAAATTATAATTTCAATAACCTTTGAATGTTGAATGTGTATAAAATTATAATTTCAATAACCTTTGAATGTTGAATGTGTATAAAAGTATAATTTCAATAACCTTTGAATGTGTAATGTGTATAAAATTATAATTTCAATAACCTTTGAATGTTGAATGTGTATAAAATTATACTTTCAATAAAGTGTTGAATGTTAAATGTGTATAAAATTATAATTTCAATAAAGTGTTGAATGTTGAATGTGTATAAAATTATAATTTCAGTAACCTTTGAATGTTGAATGTGTATAAAATTATAATTTCAATAACCTTTGAATGTTGAATGAGTATAAAATTATAATTCTAATAACCTTTGAATGTTGAATGTGTATAAAATTATAATTTCAATAACCTTTGAATGTTGAATGAGTATAAAATTATAATTTCAATAACCTTTGAATGCCGAATGTGTATAAAATTATAATTTCAATAACCTTTGAATGTTGAATGTGTATAAAAGTATAATTTCAATAACCTTTGAATGTTGAATGTGTATAAAATTATAATTTCAATAACCTTTGAATGTTGAATGTGTATAAAATTATAATTTCAATAACCTTTGAATGTTGAATGAGTATAAAATTATAATTTCAATAACCTTTGAATGTTGAATGAGTATAAAATTATAATTTCAATAACCTTTGAATGTTGAATGTGTATAAAATTATAATTTCAATAACCTTTGAATGTTGAATGTGTATAAAAGTATAATTTCAATAAAGTGTTGAATGTTAAATGTGTATAAAATTATAATTTCAATAAAGTGTTGAATGTTGAATGTGTATAAAATTATAATTTCAGTAACCTTTGAATGTTGAATGTGTATAAAATTATAATTTCAATAACCTTTGAATGTTGAATGAGTATAAAATTATAATTTAAATAACCTTTGAATGTTGAATGAGTATAAAATTATAATTTCAATAACCTTTGAATGTTGAATGAGTATAAAATTATAATTTCAATAACCTTTGAATGTTGAATGTGTATAAAATTATAATTTCAATAACCTTTGAATGTTGAATGTGTATAAAATTATAATTTCAATAACCTTTGAATGTTGAATGAGTATAAAATTATAATTTCAATAACCTTTGAATGTTGAATGAGTATAAAATTATAATTTCAATAACCTTTGAATGTTGAATGTGTATAAAATTATAATTTCAATAACCTTTGAATGTTGAATGAGTATAAAATTATAAGTTCAATAATCTTTGAATGTTGAATGTGTATAAAATTATAATTTCAATAACCTTTGAATGTTGAATGTGTATAAAATTATAATTTCAATAACGTTTGAATGTTGAATGTGTATAAAATTATAATTTCAATAACCTTTGAATGTTGAATGTGTATAAAAGTATAATTTCAATAACCTTTGAATGTTGAATGTGTATAAAATTATAATTTCAATAACCTTTGAATGTTGAATGTGTATAAAATTATAATTTCAATAACCTTTGAATGTTGAATGAGTATAAAATTATAATTTCAATAACCTTTGAATGTTGAATGTGTATAAAATTATAATTTCAATAACCTTTGAATGTTGAATGTGTATAAAATTATAATTTCAATAACCTTTGAATGTTAAATGTGTATAAAAGTATAATTTCAATAACCTTTGAATGTTGAATGTGTATAAAATTATAATTTCAATAACCTTTGTAATGTGGAATGTGTATAAAATTATAATTTCAATAAAGTGTTGAATGTTAAATGTGTATAAAATTATAATTTCAATAAAGTGTTGAATGTTGAATGTGTATAAAATTATAATTTCAGTAACCTTTGAATGTTGAATGTGTATAAAATTATAATTTCAATAACCTTTGAATGTTGAATGAGTATAAAATTATAATTTCAATAACCTTTGAATGTTGAATGTGTATAAAATTATAATTTCAATAACCTTTGAATGTTGAATGAGTATAAAATTATAATTTCAATAACCTTTGAATGTTGAATGTGTATAAAATTATAATTTCAATAACCTTTGAATGTTGAATGTGTATAAAATTATAATTTCAATAACCTTTGAATGTTGAATGTGTATAAAAGTATAATTTCAATAACCTTTGAATGTTGAATGTGTATAAAATTATAATTTCAATAACCTTTGAATGTTGAATGTGTATAAAATTATAATTTCAATAAAGTGTTGAATGTTAAATGTGTATAAAATTATAATTTCAATAAAGTGTTGAATGTTGAATGTGTATAAAATTATAATTTCAGTAACCTTTGAATGTTGAATGTGTATAAAATTATAATTTCAATAACCTTTGAATGTTGAATGAGTATAAAATTATAATTCTAATAACCTTTGAATGTTGAATGTCTATAAAATTATAATTTC
Source organism: Euprymna scolopes (assembly GCF_053919585.1). NCBI lineage: Eukaryota > Metazoa > Mollusca > Cephalopoda > Sepiida > Sepiolidae > Euprymna > Euprymna scolopes. Next base: position 103,338,609 of record NC_136497.1, on the reverse strand, counting down.
AATAACCTTTGAATGTTTAATGAGTATAAAATTATAATTTCAATAACCTTTGAATGCCGAATGTGTATAAAATTATAATTTCAATAACCTTTGAATGTTGAATGTGTATAAAAGTATAATTTCAATAACCTTTGAATGTTGAATGTGTATAAAATTATAATTTCAATAACCTTTGAATGTTGAATGTGTATAAAATTATAATTTCAATAACCTTTGAATGTTGAATGAGTATAAAATTATAATTTCAATAACCTTTGAATGTTGAATGTGTATAAAATTATAATTTCAATAACCTTTGAATGTTGAATGTGTATAAAAGTATAATTTAAATAAAGTGTTGAATGTTAAATGTGTATAAAATTATAATTTCAATAAAGTGTTGAATGTTGAATGTGTATAAAATTATAATTTCAGTAACCTTTGAATGTTGAATGTGTATAAAATTATAATTTCAATAACCTTTGAATGTTGAATGAGTATAAAATTATAATTTCAATAACCTTTGAATGTAGAATGAGTATAAAATTATAATTTCAATAACCTTTGAATGTTGAATGTGTATAAAATTATAATTTCAATAACCTTTGAATGTTGAATGAGTATAAAATTATAATTTCAATAACCTTTGAAGGTTGAATGTGTATAAAATTATAATTTCAATAACCTTTGAATGTTGAATGTGTATAAAATTATAATTTCAATAACCTTTGAATGTTGAATGAGTATAAAATTATAATTTCAATAACCTTTGAATGTTGAATGTGTATAAAATTATAATTTCAATAACCTTTGAATGTTGAATGTGTATAAAATTATAATTTCAATAACCTTTGAATGTTGAATGTGTATAAAAGTATAATTTCAATAACCTTTGAATGTGTAATGTGTATAAAATTATAATTTCAATAACCTTTGAATGTTGAATGTGTATAAAATTATACTTTCAATAAAGTGTTGAATGTTAAATGTGTATAAAATTATAATTTCAATAAAGTGTTGAATGTTGAATGTGTATAAAATTATAATTTCAGTAACCTTTGAATGTTGAATGTGTATAAAATTATAATTTCAATAACCTTTGAATGTTGAATGAGTATAAAATTATAATTCTAATAACCTTTGAATGTTGAATGTGTATAAAATTATAATTTCAATAACCTTTGAATGTTGAATGAGTATAAAATTATAATTTCAATAACCTTTGAATGCCGAATGTGTATAAAATTATAATTTCAATAACCTTTGAATGTTGAATGTGTATAAAAGTATAATTTCAATAACCTTTGAATGTTGAATGTGTATAAAATTATAATTTCAATAACCTTTGAATGTTGAATGTGTATAAAATTATAATTTCAATAACCTTTGAATGTTGAATGAGTATAAAATTATAATTTCAATAACCTTTGAATGTTGAATGAGTATAAAATTATAATTTCAATAACCTTTGAATGTTGAATGTGTATAAAATTATAATTTCAATAACCTTTGAATGTTGAATGTGTATAAAAGTATAATTTCAATAAAGTGTTGAATGTTAAATGTGTATAAAATTATAATTTCAATAAAGTGTTGAATGTTGAATGTGTATAAAATTATAATTTCAGTAACCTTTGAATGTTGAATGTGTATAAAATTATAATTTCAATAACCTTTGAATGTTGAATGAGTATAAAATTATAATTTCAATAACCTTTGAATGTTGAATGAGTATAAAATTATAATTTCAATAACCTTTGAATGTTGAATGAGTATAAAATTATAATTTCAATAACCTTTGAATGTTGAATGTGTATAAAATTATAATTTCAATAACCTTTGAATGTTGAATGTGTATAAAATTATAATTTCAATAACCTTTGAATGTTGAATGAGTATAAAATTATAATTTCAATAACCTTTGAATGTTGAATGAGTATAAAATTATAATTTCAATAACCTTTGAATGTTGAATGTGTATAAAATTATAATTTCAATAACCTTTGAATGTTGAATGAGTATAAAATTATAATTTCAATAATCTTTGAATGTTGAATGTGTATAAAATTATAATTTCAATAACCTTTGAATGTTGAATGTGTATAAAATTATAATTTCAATAACGTTTGAATGTTGAATGTGTATAAAATTATAATTTCAATAACCTTTGAATGTTGAATGTGTATAAAAGTATAATTTCAAAACCTTTGAATGTTGAATGTGTATAAAATTATAATTTCAATAACCTTTGAATGTTGAATGTGTATAAAATTATAATTTCAATAACCTTTGAATGTTGAATGAGTATAAAATTATAATTTCAATAACCTTTGAATGTTGAATGTGTATAAAATTATAATTTCAATAACCTTTGAATGTTGAATGTGTATAAAATTATAATTTCAATAACCTTTGAATGTTAAATGTGTATAAAAGTATAATTTCAATAACCTTTGAATGTTGAATGTGTATAAAATTATAATTTCAATAACCTTTGTAATGTGGAATGTGTATAAAATTATAATTTCAATAAAGTGTTGAATGTTAAATGTGTATAAAATTATAATTTCAATAAAGTGTTGAATGTTGAATGTGTATAAAATTATAATTTCAGTAACCTTTGAATGTTGAATGTGTATAAAATTATAATTTCAATAACCTTTGAATGTTGAATGAGTATAAAATTATAATTTCAATAACCTTTGAATGTTGAATGTGTATAAAATTATAATTTCAATAACCTTTGAATGTTGAATGAGTATAAAATTATAATTTCAATAACCTTTGAATGTTGAATGTGTATAAAATTATAATTTCAATAACCTTTGAATGTTGAATGTGTATAAAAGTATAATTTCAATAACCTTTGAATGTTGAATGTGTATAAAATTATAATTTCAATAACCTTTGAATGTTGAATGTGTATAAAATTATAATTTCAATAACTTTTGAATGTTGAATGAGTATAAAATTATAATTTCAATAACCTTTGAATGTTGAATGTGTATAAAATTATAATTTCAATAACCTTTGAATGTTGAATGTGTATAAAAGTATAATTTCAATAACCTTTGAATGTTGAATGTGTATAAAATTATAATTTCAATAACCTTTGAATGTTGAATGTGTATAAAATTATAATTTCAATAACCTTTGAATGTTGAATGTGTATAAAATTATAATTTCAATAACCTTTGAATGTTGAATGTGTATAAAATTATAAGTTCAATAACCTTTGAATGTTGAATGAGTATAAAATTATAATTTCAATAACCTTTGAATGTTGAATGAGTATAAAATTATAATTTCAATAACCTTTGAATGTTGAATGTGTATAAAATTATAATTTCAATAACCTTGGAATGTTGAATGTGTATAAAATTATAAGTTCAATAACCTTTGAATGTTGAATGAGTATAAAATTATAATTTCAATAACCTTTGAATGTTGAATGAGTATAAAATTATAATTTCAATAACCTTTGAATGTTGAATGTGTATAAAATTATAATTTCAATAACCTTTGAATGTTGAATGTGTATAAAATTATAATTTCAATAACCTTTGAATGTTGAATGTGTATAAAATTATAATTTCAATAACCTTTGAATGTTGAATGTGTATAAAAGTATAATTTCAATAACCTTTGAATGTTGAATGTGTATAAAATTATAATTTCAATAACCTTTGAATGTTGAATGTGTATAAAATTATAATTTCAATAACCTTTGAATGTTGAATGTGTATAAAATTATAATTTCAATAACCTTTGAATGTTGAATGTGTATAAAATTATAAGTTCAATAACCTTTGAATGTTGAATGAGTATAAAATTATAATTTCAATAACCTTTGAATGTTGAATGATTATAAAATTATAATTCTAATAACCTTTGAATGTTGAATGTGTATAAAATTATAATTTCAATAACCTTTGAATGTTGAATGAGTATAAAATTATAATTTCAATAACCTTTGAATGCCGAATGTGTATAAAATTATAATTTCAATAACCTTTGAATGTTGAATGTGTATAAAAGTATAATTTCAATAACCTTTGAATGTTGAATGTGTATAAAATTATAATTTCAATAACCTTTGAATGTTGAATGTGTATAAAATTATAATTTCAATAACCTTTGAATGTTGAATGAGTATAAAATTATAATTTCAATAACCTTTGAATGTTGAATGAGTATAAAATTATAATTTCAATAACCTTTGAATGTTGAATGTGTATAAAAGTATAATTTCAATAACCTTTGAATGTTGAATGTGTATAAAAGTATAATTTCAATAAAGTGTTGAATGTTAAATGTGTATAAAATTATAATTTCAATAAAGTGTTGAATGTTGAATGTGTATAAAATTATAATTTCAGTAACCTTTGAATGTTGAATGTGTATAAAATTATAATTTCAATAACCTTTGAATGTTGAATGAGTATAAAATTAAAATTTCAATAACCTTTGAATGTTGAATGAGTATAAAATTATAATTTCAATAACCTTTGAATGTTGAATGAGTATAAAATTATAATTTCAATAACCTTTGAATGTTGAATGTGTATAAAATTATAATTTCAATAACCTTTGAATGTTGAATGTGTATAAAATTATAATTTCAATAACCTTTAAATGTTGAATGAGTATAAAATTATAATTTCAATAACCTTTGAATGTTGAATGAGTATAAAATTATAATTTCAATAACCTTTGAATGTTGAATGTGTATAAAATTATAATTTCAATAACCTTTGAATGTTGAATGAGTATAAAATTATAAGTTCAATAATCTTTGAATGTTGAATGTGTATAAAATTATAATTTCAATAACCTTTGAATGTTGAATGTGTATAAAATTATAATTTCAATAACGTTTGAATGTTGAATGTGTATAAAATTATAATTTCAATAACCTTTGAATGTTGAATGTGTATAAAAGTATAATTTCAATAACCTTTGAATGTTGAATGTGTATAAAATTATAATTTCAATAACCTTTGAATGTTGAATGTGTATAAAGTTATAATTTCAATAACCTTTGAATGTTGAATGAGTATAAAATTATAATTTCAATAACCTTTGAATGTTGAATGTGTATAAAATTATAATTTCAATAACCTTTTAATGTTGAATGTGTATAAAATTATAATTTCAATAACCTTTGAATGTTAAATGTGTATAAAAGTATAATTTCAATAACCTTTGAATGTTGAATGTGTATAAAATTATAATTTCAATAACCTTTGAATGTTGAATGTGTATAAAATTATAATTTCAATAAAGTGTTGAATGTTAAATGTGTATAAAATTATAATTTCAATAAAGTGTTGAATGTTGAATGTGTATAAAATTATAATTTCAGTAACCTTTGAATGTTGAATGTGTATAAAATTATAATTTCAATAACCTTTGAATGTTGAATGAGTATAAAATTATAATTTCAATAACCTTATAATGTTGAATGTGTATAAAATTATAATTTCAATAACCTTTGCATGTTGAATGAGTATAAAATTATAATTTCAATAACCTTTGAATGTTGAATGTGTATAAAATTATAATTTCAATAACCTTTGAATGTTGAATGTGTATAAAAGTATAATTTCAATAACCTTTGAATGTTGAATGTGTATAAAATTATAATTTCAATAACCTTTGAATGTTGAATGTGTATAAAATTATAATTTCAATAACTTTTGAATGTTGAATGAGTATAAAATTATAATTTCAATAACCTTTGAATGTTGAATGTGTATAAAATTATAATTTCAATAACCTTTGAATGTTGAATGTGTATAAAAGTATAATTTCAATAACCTTTGAATGTTGAATGTGTATAAAATTATAATTTCAATAACCTTTGAATGTTGAATGTGTATAAAATTATAATTTCAATAACCTTTGAATGTTGAATGTGTATAAAATTATAATTTCAATAACCTTTGAATGTTGAATGTGTATAAAATTATAAGTTCAATAACCTTTGAATGTTGAATGAGTATAAAATTATAATTTCAATAACCTTTGAATGTTGAATGAGTATAAAATTATAATTTCAATAACCTTTGAATGTTGAATGTGTATAAAATTATAATTTCAATAACCTTTGAATGTTGAATGTGTATAAAATTATAATTTCAATAACCTTTGAATGTTGAATGAGTATAAAATTATAATTTCAATAACCTTTGAATGTTGAATGAGTATAAAATTATAATTTCAATAACCTTTGAATGTTGAATGTGTATAAAATTATAATTTCAATAACCTTTGAATGTTGAATGAGTATAAAATTATAATTTCAATAACCTTTGAATGTTGAATGTGTATAAAATTATAATTTCAATAACCTTTGAATGTTGAATGTGTATAAAATTATAATTTCAATAACCTTTGAATGTTGAATGTGTATAAAATTATAATTTCAATAACCTTTGAATGTTGAATGTGTATAAAAGTATAATTTCAATAACCTTTGAATGTTGAATGTGTATAAAATTATAATTTCAATAACCTTTGAATGTTGAATGTGTATAAAATTATAATTTCAATAACCTTTGAATGTTGAATGTGTATAAAATTATAATTTCAATAACCTTTGAATGTTGAATGAGTATAAAATTATAATTTCAATAACCTTTGAATGTTGAATGTGTATAAAAGTATAATTTCAATAACCTTTGAATGTTGAATGTGTATAAAATTATAATTTCAATAACCTTTGAATGTTGAATGTGTATAAAATTATAATTTCAATAACCTTTGAATGTTGAATGTGTATAAAATTATAATTTCAATAACCTTTGAATGTTGAATGTGTATAAAATAATAATTTCAATAACCTTTGAATGTTGAATGAGTATAAAATTATAATTTCAATAACGTTTGAATGTTGAATGTGTATAAAATTATAATTTCAATAACCTTTGAATGTTGAATGTGTATAAAATTATAATTTCAATAACCTTTGAATGTTGAATGTGTATAAAATTATAATTTCAATAAAGTGTTGAATGTTAAATGTGTATAAAATTATAATTTCAATAAAGTGTTGAATGTTGAATGTGTATAAAATTATAATTTCAGTAACCTTTGAATGTTGAATGTGTATAAAATTATAATTTCAATAACCTTTGAATGTTGAATGAGTATAAAATTATAATTTCAATAACCTTTGAATGTTGAATGTGTATAAAATTATAATTTCAATAACCTTTGAATGTTGAATGAGTATAAAATTATAATTTCAATAACCTTTGAATGTTGAATGTGTATAAAATTATAATTTCAATAACCTTTGAATGTTGAATGTGTATAAAAGTATAATTTCAATAACCTTTCAATGTTGAATGTGTATAAAATTATAATTTCAATAACCTTTGAATGTTGAATGTGTATAAAAGTATAATTTCAATAACCTTTGAATGTTGAATGTGTATAAAATTATAATTTCAATAACCTTTGAATGTTGAATGTGTATAAAATTATAATTTCAATAACCTTTGAATGTTGAATGTGTATAAAATTATAATTTCAATAACCTTTGAATGTTGAATGTGTATAAAATTATAAGTTCAATAACCTTTGAATGTTGAATGAGTATAAAATTATAATTTCAATAACCTTTGAATGTTGAATGAGTATAAAATTATAATTTCAATAACCTTTGAATGTTGAATGTGTATAAAATTATAATTTCAATAACCTTTGAATGTTGAATGTGTATAAAATTATAATTTCAATAACCTTTGAATGTTGAATGAGTATAAAATTGTAATTTCAATAACCTTTGAATGTTGAATGAGTATAAAATTATAATTTCAATAACCTTTGAATGTTGAATGTGTATAAAATTATAATTTCAATAACCTTTGAATGTTGAATGAGTATAAAATTATAATTTCAATAACCTTTGAATGTTGAATGTGTATAAAATTATAATTTCAATAACCTTTGAATGTTGAATGTGTATAAAATTATAATTTCAATAACCTTTGAATGTTGAATGTGTATAAAATTATAATTTCAATAACCTTTGAATGTTGAATGTGTATAAAAGTATAATTTCAATAACCTTTGAATGTTGAATGTGTATAAAATTATAATTTCAATAACCTTTGAATGTTGAATGTGTATAAAATTATAATTTCAATAACCTTTGAATGTTGAATGTGTATTACATTATAATTTCAATAACCTTTGAATGTTGAATGAGTATAAAATTATAATTTCAATAACCTTTGAATGTTGAATGTGTATAAAAGTATAATTTCAATAACCTTTGAATGTTGAATGTGTATAAAATTATAATTTCAATAACCTTTGAATGTTGAATGTGTATAAAATTATAATTTCAATAACCTTTGAATGTTGAATGTGTATAAAATTATAATTTCAATAACCTTTGAATGTTGAATGTGTATAAAATTATAATTTCAATAACCTTTGAATGTTGAATGAGTATAAAATTATAATTTCAATAACCTTTGAATGTTGAATGTGTATAAAATTATAATTTCAATAACCTTTGAATGTTGAATGTGTATAAAATTATAATTTCAATAACCTTTGAAAGTTGAATGTGTATAAAATTATAATTTCAATAAAGTGTTGAATGTTAAATGTGTATAAAATTATAATTTCAATAAAGTGTTGAATGTTGAATGTGTATAAAATTATAATTTCAGTAACCTTTGAATGTTGAATGAGTATAAAATTATAATTTCAATAACCTTTGAATGTTGAATGTGTATAAAATTATAATTTCAATAACCTTTGAATGTTGAATGTGTATAAAAGTATAATTTCAATAACCTTTGAATGTTGAATGTGTATAAAATTATAATTTCAATAACCTTTGAATGTTGAATGTGTATAAAATTATAATTTCAATAACCTTTGAATGTTGAATGTGTATAAAATTATAATTTCAATAACCTTTGAATGTTGAATGTGTATAAAAGTATAATTTCAATAACCTTTCAATGTTGAATGTGTATAAAATTATAATTTCAATAACATTTGAATGTTGAATGTGTATAAAAGTATAATTTCAATAACCTTTGAATGTTGAATGTGTATAAAATTATAATTTCAATAACCTTTGAATGTTGAATGTGTATAAAATTATAATTTCAATAACCTTTGAATGTTGAATGTGTATAAAATTATAATTTCAATAACCTTTGAATGTTGAATGTGTATAAAAGTATAATTTCAATAACCTTTCAATGTTGAATGTGTATAAAATTATAATTTCAATAACCTTTGAATGTTGAATGTGTATAAAATTATAAGTTCAATAACCTTTGAATGTTGAATGTGTATAAAATTATAATTTCAATAAAGTGTTGAATGTTAAATGTGTATAAAATTATAATTTCAATAAAGTGTTGAATGTTGAATGTGTATAAAATTATAATTTCAGTAACCTTTGAATGTTGAATGTGTATAAAATTATAATTTCAATAACCTTTGAATGTTGAATGAGTATAAAATTATAATTTCAATAACCTTTGAATGTTGAATGTGTATAAAATTATAATTTCAATAACCTTTGAATGTTGAATGTGTATAAAAGTATAATTTCAATAACCTTTGAATGTTGAATGTGTATAAAATTATAATTTCAATAACCTTTGAATGTTGAATGTGTATAAAATTATAATTTCAATAACTTTTGAATGTTGAATGAGTATAAAATTATAATTTCAATAACCTTTGAATGTTGAATGTGTATAAAATTATAATTTCAATAACCTTGTAATGTTGAATGTGTATAAAAGTATAATTTCAATAACCTTTGAATGTTGAATGTGTATAAAATTATAATTTCAATAACCTTTGAATGTTGAATGTGTATAAAATTATAATTTCAATAACCTTTGAATGTTGAATGTGTATAAAATTATAATTTCAATAACCTTTGAATGTTGAATGTGTATAAAATTATAAGTTCAATAACCTTTGAATGTTGAATGAGTATAAAATTATAATTTCAATAACCTTTGAATGTTGAATGAGTATAAAATTATAATTTCAATAACCTTTGAATGTTGAATGTGTATAAAATTATAATTTCAATAACCTTTGAATGTTGAATGTGTATAAAATTATAATTTCAATAACCTTTGAATGTTGAATGAGTATAAAATTATAATTTCAATAACCTTTGAATGTTGAATGAGTATAAAATTATAATTTCAATAACCTTTGAATGTTGAATGTGTATAAAATTATAATTTCAATAACCTTTGAATGTTGAATGAGTATAAAATTATAATTTCAATAACCTTTGAATGTTGAATGTGTATAAAATTATAATTTCAATAACCTTTGAATGTTGAATGTGTATAAAATTATAATTTCAATAACCTTTGAATGTTGAATGTGTATAAAATTATAATTTCAATAACCTTTGAATGTTGAATGTGTATAAAAGTATAATTTCAATAACCTTTGAATGTTGAATGTGTATAAAATTATAATTTCAATAACCTTTGAATGTTGAATGTGTATAAAATTATAATTTCAATAACCTTTGAATGTTGAATGTGTATAAAATTATAATTTCAATAACCTTTGAATGTTGAATGAGTATAAAATTATAATTTCAATAACCTTTGAATGTTGAATGTGTATAAAAGTATAATTTCAATAACCTTTGAATGTTGAATGTGTATAAAATTATAATTTCAATAACCTTTGAATGTTGAATGTGTATAAAATTATAATTTCAATAACCTTTGAATGTTGAATGTGTATAAAATTATAATTTCAATAACCTTTGAATGTTGAATGTGTATAAAATTATAATTTCAATAACCTTTGAATGTTGAATGAGTATAAAATTATAATTTCAATAACCTTTGAATGTTGAATGTGTATAAAATTATAATTTCTATAACCTTTGAATGTTGAATGTGTATAAAATTATAATTTCAATAACCTTTGAATGTTGAATGTGTATAAAATTATAATTTCAATAAAGTGTTGCATGTTAAATGTGTATAAAATTATAATTTCAATAAAGTGTTGAATGTTGAATGTGTATAAAATTATAATTTCAGTAACCTTTGAATGTTGAATGTGTATAAAATTATAATTTCAATAACCTTTGAATGTTGAATGAGTATAAAATTATAATTTCAATAACCTTTGAATGTTGAATGTGTATAAAATTATAATTTCAATAACCTTTGAATGTTGAATGAGTATAAAATTATAATTTCAATAACCTTTGAATGTTGAATGTGTATAAAATTATAATTTCAATAACCTTTGAATGTTGAATGTGTATAAAAGTATAATTTCAATAACCTTTCAATGTTGAATGTGTATAAAATTATAATTTCAATAACCTTTGAATGTTGAATGTGTATAAAAGTATAATTTTAATAACCTTTGAATGTTGAATGTGTATAAAATTATAATTTCAATAACCTTTGAATGTTGAATGTGTATAAAATTATAATTTCAATAACCTTTGAATGTTGAATGTGTATAAAATTATAATTTCAATAACCTTTGAATGTTGAATGTGTATAAAATTATAAGTTCAATAACCTTTGAATGTTGAATGAGTATAAAATTATAATTTCAATAACCTTTGAATGTTGAATGTGTATAAAATTATAATTTCAATAACCTTTGAATGTTGAATGTGTATAAAATTATAATTTCAATAACCTTTGAATGTTGAATGTGTATAAAATTATAATTTCAATAACCTTTGAATGTTGAATGTGTATAAAATTATAATTTCAATAACCTTTGAATGTTGAATGAGTATAAAATTATAATTTCAATAACCTTTGAATGTTGAATGTGTATAAAATTATAATTTCAATAACCTTTGAATGTTGAATGTGTATAAAATTATAATTTCAATAACCTTTGAATGTTGAATGTGTATAAAATTATAATTTCAATAAAGTGTTGAATGTTAAATGTGCATAAAATTATAATTTCAATAAAGTGTTGAATGTTGAATGTGTATAAAATTATAATTTCAGTAACCTTTGAATGTTGAATGTGTATAAAATTATAATTTCAATAACCTTTGAATGTTGAATGAGTATAAAATTATAATTTCAATAACCTTTGAATGTTGAATGTGTATAAAATTATAATTTCAATAACCTTTGAATGTTGAATGAGTATAAAATTATAATTTCAATAACCTTTGAATGTTGAATGTGTATAAAATTATAATTTCAATAACCTTTGAATGTTGAATGTGTATAAAAGTATAATTTCAATAACCTTTGAATGTTGAATGTGTATAAAATTATAATTTCAATAACCTTTGAATGTTGAATGTGTATAAAATTATAATTTCAATAACCTTTGAATGTTGAATGTGTATAAAATTATAATTTCAATAACCTTTGAATGTTGAATGTGTATAAAAGTATAATTTCAATAACCTTTCAATGTTGAATGTGTATAAAATTATAATTTCAATAACCTTTGAATGTTGAATGTGTATAAAATTATAAGTTCAATAACCTTTGAATGTTGAATGAGTATAAAATTATAATTTCAATAACCTTTGAATGTTGAATGTGTATAAAATTATAATTTCAATAACCTTTGAATGTTGAATGAGTATAAAATTATAATTTCAATAACCTTTGAATGTTGAATGTGTATAAAATTATAATTTCAATAACCTTTGAATGTTGAATGTGTATAAAAGTATAATTTCAATAACCTTTGAATGTTGAATGTGTATAAAATTATAATTTCAATAACCTTTGAATGTTGAATGTGTATAAAATTATAATTTCAATAACCTTTGAATGTTGAATGTGTATAAAATTATAATTTCAATAACCTTTGAATGTTGAATGTGTATAAAAGTATAATTTCAATAACCTGTCAATGTTGAATGTGTATAAAATTATAATTTCAATAACCTTTGAATGTTGAATGTGTATAAAATTATAAGTTCAATAACCTTTGAATGTTGAATGAGTATAAAATTATAATTTCAATAACCTTTGAATGTTGAATGTGTATAAAATTATAATTTCAATAACCTTTGAATGTTGAATGAGTATAAAATTATAATTTCAATAACCTTTGAATGTTGAATGTGTATAAAATTATAATTTCAATAACCTTTGAATGTTGAATGTGTATAAAATTATAATTTCAATAACCTTTGAATGTTGAATGTGTATAAAATTATAATTTCAATAACCTTTGAATGTTGAATGTGTATAAAAGTATAATTTCAATAACCTTTGAATGTTGAATGTGTATAAAATTATAATTTCAATAACCTTTGAATGTTGAATGTGTATAAAATTATAATTTCAATAACCTTTGTATGTTGAATGTGTATAAAATTATAATTTCAATAACCTTTGAATGTTGAATGAGTATAAAATTATAATTTCAATAACCTTTGAATGTTGAATGTGTATAAAATTATAATTTCAATAACCTGGTAATGTTGAATGTGTATAAAAGTATAATTTCAATAACCTTTGAATGTTGAATGTGTATAAAATTATAATTTCAATAACCTTTGAATGTTGAATGTGTATAAAATTATAATTTCAATAACCTTTGAATGTTGAATGTGTATAAAATTATAATTTCAATAACCTTTGAATGTTGAATGTGTATAAAATTATAAGTTCAATAACCTTTGAATGTTGAATGAGTATAAAATTATAATTTCAATAACCTTTGAATGTGAATGAGTATAAAATTATAATTTCAATAACCTTGGAATGTTGAATGTGTATAAAATTATAATTTCAATAACCTTTGAATGTTGAATGAGTATAAAATTATAATTTCAATAACCTTTGAATGTTGAATGTGTATAAAATTATAATTTCAATAACCTTTGAATGTTGAATGTGTATAAAATTATAATTTCAATAACCTTTGAATGTTGAATGTGTATAAAATTATAATTTCAATAACCTTTGAATGTTGAATGTGTATAAAAGTATAATTTCAATAACCTTTGAATGTTGAATGTGTTTAAAATTATAATTTCAATAACCTTTGAATGTTGAATGTGTATAAAATTATAATTTCAATAACCTTTGAATGTTGAATGTGTATAAAATTATAATTTCAATAACCTTTGAATGTTTAATGAGTATAAAATTATAATTTCAATAACCTTTGAATGTTGAATGTGTATAAAAGTATAATTTCAATAACCTTTGAATGTTGAATGTGTATAAAATTATAATTTCAATAACCTTTGAATGTTGAATGTGTATAAAATTATAATTTCAATAACCTTTGAATGTTGAATGTGTATAAAATTATAATTTCAATAACCTTTTAATGTTGAATGTGTATAAAATTATAATTTCAATAACCTTTGAATGTTGAATGAGTATAAAATTATAATTTCAATAACCTTTGAATGTTGAATGTGTATAAAATTATAATTTCAATAACCTTTGAATGTTGAATGTGTATAAAATTATAATTTCAATAACCTTTGAATGTTGAATGTGTATAAAATTATAATTTCAATAAAGTGTTGAATGTTAAATGTGTATAAAATTATAATTTCAATAAAGTGTTGAATGTTGAATGTGTATAAAATTATAATTTCAGTAACCTTTGAATGTTGAATGTGTATAAAATTATAATTTCAATAACCTTTGAATGTTGAATGAGTATAAAATTATAATTTCAATAACCTTTGAATGTTGAATGTGTATAAAATTATAATTTCAATAACCTTTGAATGTTGAATGTGTATAAAATTATAAGTTCAATAACCTTTGAATGTTGAATGAGTATAAAATTATAATTTCAATAACCTTTGAATGTTGAATGTGTATAAAATTATAATTTCAATAACCTTTGAATGTTGAATGTGTATAAAATTATAATTTCAATAACCTTTGAATGTTGAATGTGTATAAAATTATAATTTCAATAACCTTTGAATGTTGAATGTGTATAAAATTATAATTTCAATAACCTTTGAATGTTGAATGAGTATAAAATTATAATTTCAATAACCTTTGAATGTTGAATGTGTATAAAATTATAATTTCAATAACCTTTGAATGTTGAATGTGTATAAAATTATAATTTCAATAACCTTTGAATGTTGAATGTGTATAAAATTATAATTTCAATAAAGTGTTGTATGTTAAATGTGTATAAAATTATAATTTCAATAAAGTGTTGAATGTTGAATGTGTATAAAATTATAATTTCAGTAACCTTTGAATGTTGAATGTGTATAAAATTATAATTTCAATAACCTTTGAATGTTGAATGAGTATAAAATTATAATTTCAATAACCTTTGAATGTTGAATGTGTATTAAATTATAATTTCAATAACCTTTGAATGTTGAATGAGTATAAAATTATAATTTCAATAACCTTTGAATGTTGAATGTGTAAAAAATTATAATTTCAATAACCTTTGAATGTTGAATGTGTATAAAAGTATAATTTCAATAACCTTTGAATGTTGAATGTGTATAAAATTATAATTTCAATAACCTTTGAATGTTGAATGTGTATAAAATTATAATTTCAATAACCTTTGAATGTTGAATGTGTATAAAATTATAATTTCAATAACCTTTGAATGTTGAATGTGTATAAAAGTATAATTTCAATAACCTTTCAATGTTGAATGTGTATAAAATTATAATTTCAATAACCTTTGAATGTTGAATGTGTATAAAATTATAAGTTCAATAACCTTTGAATGTTGAATGAGTATAAAATTATAATTTCAATAACCTTTGAATGTTGAATGTGTATAAAATTATAATTTCAATAACCTTTGAATGTTGAATGAGTATAAAATTATAATTTCAATAACCTTTGAATGTTGAATGTGTATAAAATTATAATTTCAATAACCTTTGAATGTTGAATGTGTATAAAAGTATAATTTCAATAACCTTTGAATGTTGAATGTGTATAAAATTATAATTTCAATAACCTTTGAATGTTGAATGTGTATAAAATTATAATTTCAATAACCTTTGAATGTTGAATGTGTATAAAATTATAATTTCAATAACCTTTGAATGTTGAATGTGTATAAAAGTATAATTTCAATAACCTTTCAATGTTGAATGTGTATAAAATTATAATTTCAATAACCTTTGAATGTTGAATGTGTATAAAATTATAAGTTCAATAACCTTTGAATGTTGAATGAGTATAAAATTATAATTTCAATAACCTTTGAATGTTGAATGTGTATAAAATTATAATTTCAATAACCTTTGAATGTTGAATGAGTATAAAATTATAATTTCAATAACCTTTGAATGTTGAATGTGTATAAAATTATAATTTCAATAACCTTTGAATGTTGAATGTGTATAAAATTATAATTTCAATAACCTTTGAATGTTGAATGTGTATAAAATTATAATTTCAATAACCTTTGAATGTTGAATGTGTATAAAAGTATAATTTCAATAACCTTTGAATGTTGAATGTGTATAAAATTATAATTTCAATAACCTTTGAATGTTGAATGTGTATAAAATTATAATTTCAATAACCTTTGTATGTTGAATGTGTATAAAATTATAATTTCAATAACCTTTGAATGTTGAATGAGTATAAAATTATAATTTCAATAACCTTTGAATGTTGAATGTGTATAAAATTATAATTTCAATAACCTGGTAATGTTGAATGTGTATAAAAGTATAATTTCAATAACCTTTGAATGTTGAATGTGTATAAAATTATAATTTCAATAACCTTTGAATGTTGAATGTGTATAAAATTATAATTTCAATAACCTTTGAATGTTGAATGTGTATAAAATTATAATTTCAATAACCTTTGAATGTTGAATGTGTATAAAATTATAAGTTCAATAACCTTTGAATGTTGAATGAGTATAAAATTATAATTTCAATAACCTTTGAATGTTGAATGAGTATAAAATTATAATTTCAATAACCTTGGAATGTTGAATGTGTATAAAATATTAATTTCAATAACCTTTGAATGTTGAATGAGTATAAAATTATAATTTCAATAACCTTTGAATGTTGAATGTGTATAAAATTATAATTTCAATAACCTTTGAATGTTGAATGTGTATAAAATTATAATTTCAATAACCTTTGAATGTTGAATGTGTATAAAATTATAATTTCAATAACCTTTGAATGTTGAATGTGTATAAAAGTATAATTTCAATAACCTTTGAATGTTGAATGTGTATAAAATTATAATTTCAATAACCTTTGAATGTTGAATGTGTATAAAATTATAATTTCAATAACCTTTGAATGTTGAATGTGTATAAAATTATAATTTCAATAACCTTTGAATGTTGAATGAGTATAAAATTATAATTTCAATAACCTTTGAATGTTGAATGTGTATAAAAGTATAATTTCAATAACCTTTGAATGTTGAATGTGTATAAAATTATAATTTCAATAACCTTTGAATGTTGAATGTGTATAAAATTATAATTTCAATAACCTTTGAATGTTGAATGTGTATAAAATTATAATTTCAATAACCTTTTAATGTTGAATGTGTATAAAATTATAATTTCAATAACCTTTGAATGTTGAATGAGTATAAAATTATAATTTCAATAACCTTTGAATGTTGAATGTGTATAAAATTATAATTTCAATAACCTTTGAATGTTGAATGTGTATAAAATTATAATTTCAATAACCTTTGAATGTTGAATGTGTATAAAATTATAATTTCAATAAAGTGTTGAATGTTAAATGTGTATAAAATTATAATTTCAATAAAGTGTTGAATGTTGAATGTGTATAAAATTATAATTTCAGTAACCTTTGAATGTTGAATGTGTATAAAATTATAATTTCAATAACCTTTGAATGTTGAATGAGTATAAAATTATAATTTCAATAACCTTTGAATGTTGAATGTGTATAAAATTATAATTTCAATAACCTTTGAATGTTGAATGAGTATAAAATTATAATTTCAATAACCTTTGAATGTTGAATGTGTATAAAATTATAATTTCAATAACCTTTGAATGTTGAATGTGTATAAAATTATAATTTCAATAAAGTGTTGAATGTTAAATGTGTATAAAATTATAATTTCAATAAAGTGTTGAATGTTGAATGTGTATAAAATTATAATTTCAATAACCTTTGAATGTTGAATGTGTATAAAAGTATAATTTCAATAACCTTTGAATGTTGAATGTGTATAAAATTATAATTTCAATAACCTTTGAATGTTGAATGTGTATAAAATTATAATTTCAATAACCTTTGAATGTTGAATGAGTATAAAATTATAATTTCAATAACCTTTGAATGTTGAATGTGTATAAAAGTATAATTTCAATAACCTTTCAATGTTGAATGTGTATAAAATTATAATTTCAATAACCTTTGAATGTTGAATGTGTATAAAATTATAAGTTCAATAACCTTTGAATGTTGAATGAGTATAAAATTATAATTTCAATAACCTTTGAATGTTGAATGTGTATAAAATTATAATTTCAATAACCTTTGAATGTTGAATGAGTATAAAATTATAATTTCAATAACCTTTGAATGTTGAATGTTTATAAAATTATAATTTCAATAACCTTTGAATGTTGAATGTGTATAAAAGTATAATTTCAATAACCTTTGAATGTTGAATGTGTATAAAATTATAATTTCAATAACCTTTGAATGTTGAATGTGTATAAAATTATAATTTCAATAACCTTTGAATGTTGAATGTGTATAAAATTATAATTTCAATAACCTTTGAATGTTGAATGTGTATAAAAGTATAATTTCAATAACCTTTCAATGTTGAATGTGTATAAAATTATAATTTCAATAACCTTTGAATGTTGAATGTGTATAAAATTATAAGTTCAATAACCTTTGAATGTTGAATGAGTATAAAATTATAATTTCAATAACCTTTGAATGGTGAATGTGTATAAAATTATAATTTCAATAACCTTTGAATGTTGAATGAGTATAAAATTATAATTTCAATAACCTTTGAATGTTGAATGTGTATAAAATTATAATTTCAATAACCTTTGAATGTTGAATGTGTATAAAATTATAATTTCAATAACCTTTGAATGTTGAATGTGTATAAAATTATAATTTCAATAACCTTTGAATGTTGAATGTGTATAAAAGTATAATTTCAATAACCTTTGAATGTTGAATGTGTATAAAATTATAATTTCAATAACCTTTGAATGTTGAATGTGTATAAAATTATAATTTCAATAACCTTTGAATGTTGAATGTGTATAAAATTATAATTTCAATAACCTTTGAATGTTGAATGAGTATAAAATTATAATTTCAATAACCTTTGAATGTTGAATGTGTATAAAATTATAATTTCAATAACCTTTGAATGTTGAATGTGTATAAAAGTATAATTTCAATAACCTTTGAATGTTGAATGTGTATAAAATTATAATTTCAATAACCTTTGAATGTTGAATGTGTATAAAATTATAATTTCAATAACCTTTGAATGTTGAATGTGTATAAAATTATAATTTCAATAACCTTTGAATGTTGAATGTGTATAAAATTATAAGTTCAATAACCTTTGAATGTTGAATGAGTATAAAATTATAATTTCAATAACCTTTGAATGTTGAATGAGTATAAAATTATAATTTCAATAACCTTGGAATGTTGAATGTGTATAAAATTATAATTTCAATAACCTTTGAATGTTGAATGAGTATAAAATTATAATTTCAATAACCTTTGAATGTTGAATGTGTATAAAAGTATAATTTCAATAACCTTTGAATGTTGAATGTGTATAAAATTATAATTTCAATAACCTTTGAATGTTGAATGTGTATAAAATTATAATTTCAATAACCTTTGAATGTTGAATGTGTATAAAAGTATAATTTCAATAACCTTTGAATGTTGAATGTGTATAAAATTATAATTTCAATAACCTTTGAATGTTGAATGTGTATAAAATTATAATTTCAATAACCTTTGAATGTTGAATGTGTATAAAATTATAATTTCAATAACCTTTGAATGTTGAATGAGTATAAAATTATAATTTCAATAACCTTTGAATGTTGAATGTGTATAAAAGTATAATTTCAATAACCTTTGAATGTTGAATGTGTATAAAATTATAATTTCAATAACCTTTGAATGTTGAATGTGTATAAAATTATAATTTCAATAACCTTTGAATGTTGAATGTGTATAAAATTATAATTTCAATAACCTTTTAATGTTGAATGTGTATAAAATTATAATTTCAATAACCTTTGAATGTTGAATGAGTATAAAATTATAATTTCAATAACCTTTGAATGTTGAATGTGTATAAAATTATAATTTCAATAACCTTTGAATGTTGAATGTGTATAAAATTATAATTTCAATAACCTTTGAATGTTGAATGTGTATAAAATTATAATTTCAATAAAGTGTTGAATGTTAAATGTGTATAAAATTATAATTTCAATAAAGTGTTGAATGTTGAATGTGTATAAAATTATAATTTCAATAACCTTTGAATGTTGAATGTGTATAAAATTATAATTTCAATAACCTTTGAATGTTGAATGAGTATAAAATTATAATTTCAATAACCTTTGAATGTTGAATGTGTATAAAATTATAATTTCAATAACCTTTGAATGTTGAATGAGTATAAAATTATAATTTCAATAACCTTTGAATGTTGAATGTGTATAAAATTATAATTTCAATAACCTTTGAATGTTGAATGTGTATAAAAGTATAATTTCAATAACCTTTGAATGTTGAATGTGTATAAAATTATAATTTCAATAACCTTTGAATGTTGAATGTGTATAAAATTATAATTTCAATAACCTTTGAATGTTGAATGTGTATAAAATTATAATTTCAATAACCTTTGAATGTTGAATGTGTATAAAAGTATAATTTCAATAACCTTTCAATGTTGAATGTGTATAAAATTATAATTTCAATAACCTTTGAATGTTGAATGTGTATAAAATTATAAGTTCAATAACCTTTGAATGTTGAATGAGTATAAAATTATAATTTCAATAACCTTTGAATGTTGAATGAGTATAAAATTATAATTTCAATAACCTTTGAATGTTGAATGTGTATAAAATTATAATTTCAATAACCTTTGAATGTTGAATGTGTATAAAATTATAATTTCAATAACCTTTGAATGTTGAATGAGTATAAAATTATAATTTCAATAACCTTTGAATGTTGAATGAGTATAAAATTATAATTTCAATAACCTTTGAATGTTGAATGTGTATAAAATTATAATTTCAATAACCTTTGAATGTTGAATGAGTATAAAATTATAATTTCAATAACCTTTGAATGTTGAATGTGTATAAAATTATAATTTCAATAACCTTTGAATGTTGAATGTGTATAAAATTATAATTTCAATAACCTTTGAATGTTGAATGTGTATAAAATTATAATTTCAATAACCTTTGAATGTTGAATGTGTATAAAAGTATAATTTCAATAACCTTTGAATGTTGAATGTGTATAAAATTATAATTTCAATAACCTTTGAATGTTGAATGTGTATAAAATTATAATTTCAATAACCTTTGAATGTTGAATGTGTATAAAATTATAATTTCAATAACCTTTGAATGTTGAATGAGTATAAAATTATAATTTCAATAACCTTTGAATGTTGAATGTGTATAAAATTATAATTTCAATAACCTTTGAATGTTTAATGTGTATAAAATTATAATTTCAATAACCTTTGAATGTTGAATGTGTATAAAATTATAATTTCAATAAAGTGTTGAATGGTAAATGTGTATAAAATTATAATTTCAATAAAGTGTTGAATGTTGAATGTGTATAAAATTATAATTTCAGTAACCTTTGAATGTTGAATGTGTATAAAATTATAATTTCAATAACCTTTGAATGTTGAATGAGTATAAAATTATAATTTCAATAACCTTTGAATGTTGAATGTGTATAAAATTATAATTTCAATAACCTTTGAATGTTGAATGTGTATAAAATTATAATTTCAATAACCTTTGAATGTTGAATGTGTATAAAATTATAATTTCAATACCCTTTGAATGTTGAATGTGTATAAAAGTATAATTTCAATAACCTTTGAATGTTGAATGTGTATAAAATTATAATTTCAATAACCTTTGAATGTTGAATGTGTATAAAATTATAATTTCAATAATTTTTGAATGTTGAATGAGTATAAAATTATAATTTCAATAACCTTTGAATGTTGAATGAGTATAAAATTATAATTTCAATAACCTTTGAATGTTGAATGTGTATAAAATTATAATTTCAATAACCTTTGAATGTTGAATGTGTATAAAATTATAATTTCAATAACCTTTGAATGTTGAATGAGTATAAAATTATAATTTCAATAACCTTTGAATGTTGAATGAGTATAAAATTATAATTTCAATAACCTTTGAATGTTGAATGTGTATAAAATTATAATTTCAATAACCTTTGAATGTTGAATGAGTATAAAATTATAATTTCAATAACCTTTGAATGTTGAATGTGTATAAAATTATAATTTCAATAACCTTTGAATGTTGAATGTGTATAAAATTATAATTTCAATAACCTTTGAATGTTGAATGTGTATAAAATTATAATTTCAATAACCTTTGAATGTTGAATGTGTATAAAAGTATAATTTCAATAACCTTTGAATGTTGAATGTGTATAAAATTATAATTTCAATAACCTTTGAATGTTGAATGTGTATAAAATTATAATTTCAATAACCTTTGAATGTTGAATGTGTATAAAATTATAATTTCAATAACCTTTGAATGTTGAATGAGTATAAAATTATAATTTCAATAACCTTTGAATGTTGAATGTGTATAAAATTATAATTTCAATAACCTTTGAATGTTGAATGTGTATAAAATTATAATTTCAATAACCTTTGAATGTTTAATGTGTATAAAAGTATAATTTCAATAACCTTTGAATGTTGAATGTGTATAAAATTATAATTTCAATAACCTTTGAATGTTGAATGTGTATAAAATTATAATTTCAATAAAGTGTTGAATGTTAAATGTGTATAAAATTATAATTTCAATAAAGTGTTGAATGTTGAGTGTGTATAAAATTATAATTTCAGTAACCTTTGAATGTAGAATGTGTATAAAATTATAATTTCAATAACCTTTGAATGTTGAATGAGTATAAAATTATAATTTCAATAACCTTTGAATGTTGAATGTGTATAAAATTATAATTTCAATAACCTTTGAATGTTGAATGAGTATAAAATTATAATTTCAATAACCTTTGAATGTTGAATGAGTATAAAATTATAATTTCAATAACCTTTGAATGTTGAATGTGTATAAAATTATAATTTCAGTAACCTTTGAATGTTGAATGTGTATAAAAGTATAATTTCAATAACCTTTGAATGTTGAATGTGTATAAAATTATAATTTCAATAACCTTTGAATGTTGAATGAGTATAAAATTATAATTTCAATAACCTTCGAATGTTGAATGAGTATAAAATTATAATTTCAATAACCTTTGAATGTTGAATGTGTATAAAATTATAATTTCAATAACCTGTGAATGTTGAATGTGTATAAAAGTATAATTTCAATAACCTTTGAATGTTGAATGAGTATAAAATTATAATTTCAATAACCTTTGAATGTTGAATGTGTATAAAATTATAATTTCAATAACCTTTGAATGTTGAATGTGTATAAAATTATAATTTCAATAAAGTGTTGAATGTTAAATGTGTATAAAATTATAATTTCAATAAAGTGTTGAATGTTGAATGTGTATAAAATTATAATTTCAGTAACCTTTGAATGTTGAATGTGTATAAAATTATAATTTCAATAACCTTTGAATGTTGAATGTGTATAAAATTATAATTTCAATAACCTTTGAATGTTGAATGAGTATAAAATTATAATTTCAATAACCTTTGAATGTTGAATGTGTATAAAATTATAATTTCAATAACCTTTGAATGTTGAATGTGTATAAAATTATAATTTCAATAACCTTTGAATGTTGAATGAGTATAAAATTATAATTTAAATAACCTTTGAATGTTGAATGAGTATAAAATTATAATTTCAATAACCTTTGAATGTTGAATGTGTATAAAATTATAATTTCAATAACCTTTGAATGTTGAATGAGTATAAAATTATAATTTCAATAACATTTGAATGTTGAATGTGTATAAAATTATAATTTCAATAACCTTTGAATGTTGAATGTGTATAAAAGTATAATTTCAATAACCTTTGAATGTTGAATGTGTATAAAATTATAATTTCAATAACCTTTGAATGTTGAATGTGTATAAAATTATAATTTCAATAACCTTTGAATGTTGAATGAGTATAAAATTATAATTTCAATAACCTTTGAATGTTGAATGAGTATAAAATTATAATTTCAATAACCTTTGAATGTTGAATGAGTATAAAATTATAATTTCAATAACCTTTGAATGTTGAATGTGTATAAAATTATAATTTCAATAACCTTTGAATGTTGAATGTGTATAAAAGTATAATTTCAATAACCTTTGAATGTTGAATGTGTATAAAATTATAATTTCAATAACCTTTGAATGTTGAATGTGTATAAAAGTATAATTTCAATAACCTTTGAATGTTGAATGTGTATAAAATTATAATTTCAATAACCTTCGAATGTTGAATGTGTATAAAATTATAATTTCAATAACCTTTGAATGTTGAATGAGTATAAAATTATAATTTCAATAACCTTTGAATGTTGAATGTGTATAAAATTATAATTTCAATAACCTTTGAATGTTGAATGTGTATAAAATTATAATTTCAATAACCTTTGAATGTTGAATGTGTATAAAAGTATAATTTCAATAACCTTTGAATGTTGAATGTGTATAAAATTATAATTTCAATAACCTTTGAATGTTGAATGTGTATAAAATTATAATTTCAATAAAGTGTTGAATGTTAAATGTGTATAAAATTATAATTTCAATAAAGTGTTGAATGTTGAATGTGTATAAAATTATAATTTCAGTAACCTTTGAATGTTGAATGTGTATAAAATTATAATTTCAATAACCTTTGAATGTTGAATGAGTATAAAATTATAATTTCAATAACCTTTGAATGTTGAATGAGTATAAAATTATAATTTCAATAACCTTTGAATGTTGAATGTGTATAAAATTATAATTTCAATAACCTTTGAATGTTGAATGAGTATAAAATTATAATTTCAATAACCTTTGAATGTTGAATGAGTATAAAATTATAATTTCAATAACATTTGAATGTTGAATGTGTATAAAATTATAATTTCAATAACCTTTGAATGTTGAATGTGTATAAAAGTATAATTTCAATAACCTTTGAATGTTGAATGTGTATAAAATTATAATTTCAATAACCTTTGAATGTTGAATGTGTATAAAATTATAATTTCAATAACCTTTGAATGTTGAATGAGTATAAAATTATAATTTCAATAACCTTTGAATGTTGAATGAGTATAAAATTATAATTTCAATAACCTTTGAATGTTGAATGAGTATAAAATTATAATTTCAATAACCTTTGAATGTTGAATGTGTATAAAATTATAATTTCAATAACCTTTGAATGTTGAATGTGTATAAAAGTATAATTTCAATAACCTTTGAATGTTGAATGTGTATAAAATTATAATTTCAATAACCTTTGAATGTTGAATGTGTATAAAAGTATAATTTCAATAACCTTTGAATGTTGAATGTGTATAAAATTATAATTTCAATAACCTTTGAATGTTGAATGAGTATAAAATTATAATTTCAATAACCTTCGAATGTTGAATGAGTATAAAATTATAATTTCAATAACCTTTGAATGTTGAATGTGTATAAAATTATAATTTCAATAACCTGTGAATGTTGAATGTGTATAAAAGTATAATTTCAATAACCTTTGAATGTTGAATGTGTATAAAAGTATAATTTCAATAACCTTTGAATGTTGAATGTGTATAAAATTAAAATTTCAATAACCTTCGAATGTTGAATGTGTATAAAATTATAATTTCAATAACCTTTGAATGTTGAATGAGTATAAAATTATAATTTCAATAACCTTTGAATGTTGAATGTGTATAAAATTATAATTTCAATAACCTTTGAATGTTGAATGTGTATAAAATTATAATTTCAATAACCTTTGAATGTTGAATGTGTATAAAAGTATAATTTCAATAACCTTTGAATGTTGAATGTGTATAAAATTATAATTTCAATAACCTTTGAATGTTGAATGTGTATAAAATTATAATTTCAATAACCTTTGAATGTTGAATGAGTATAAAATTATAATTTCAATAACCTTTGAATGTTGAATGAGTATAAAATTATAATTTCAATAACATTTGAATGTTGAATGTGTATAAAATTATAATTTCAATAACCTTTGAATGTTGAATGTGTATAAAATTATAATTTCAATAACCTTTGAATGTTGAATGAGTATAAAATTATAATTTCAATAACCTTTGAATGTTGAATGTGTATAAAAGTATAATTTCAATAACCTTTGAATGTTGAATGTGTATAAAATTATAATTTCAATAACCTTTGAATGTTGAATGTGTATAAAAGTATAATTTCAATAACCTTTGAATGTTGAATGTGTATAAAATTATAATTTCAATAACCTTTGAATGTTGAATGTGTATAAAATTATAATTTCAATAACCTTTGAATGTTGAATGTGTATAAAATTATAATTTCAATAACCTTTGAATGTTGAATGAGTATAAAATTATAATTTCAATAACCTTTGAATGTTGAATGTGTATAAAATTATAATTTCAATAACCTTTGAATGTTGAATGTGTATAAAATTATAATTTCAATAACCTTTGAATGTTGAATGTGTATAAAAGTATAATTTCAATAACCTTTGAATGTTGAATGTGTATAAAATTATAATTTCAATAACCTTTGAATGTTGAATGTGTATAAAATTATAATTTCAATAAAGTGTTGAATGTTAAATGTGTATAAAATTATAATTTCAATAAAGTGTTGAATGTTGAATGTGTATAAAATTATAATTTCAGTAACCTTTGAATGTTGAATGTGTATAAAATTATAA
The DNA here is from genome assembly GCF_053919585.1 of Euprymna scolopes. Classification (NCBI taxonomy): domain Eukaryota; kingdom Metazoa; phylum Mollusca; class Cephalopoda; order Sepiida; family Sepiolidae; genus Euprymna; species Euprymna scolopes. Next base: position 103,311,471 of record NC_136497.1, on the reverse strand, counting down.
TTTCAATAACCTTTGAATGTTGAATGAGTATAAAATTATAATTTCAATAACCTTTGAATGTTGAATGAGTATAAAATTATAATTTCAATAACCTTTGAATGTTGAATGTGTATAAAATTATAATTTCAATAACCTTTGAATGTTGAATGAGTATAAAATTATAATTTCAATAACCTTTGAATGTTGAATGAGTATAAAATTATAATTTCAATAACCTTTGAATGTTGAATGTGTATAAAATTATAATTTCAATAACCTTTGAATGTTGAATGAGTATAAAATTATAATTTCAATAACCTTTGAATGTTGAATGTGTATAAAATTATAATTTCAATAACCTTTGAATGTTTAATGTGTATAAAAGTATAATTTCAATAACCTTTGAATGTTGAATGTGTATAAAATTATAATTTCAATAACCTTTGAATGTTGAATGTGTATAAAATTATAATTTCAATAAAGTGTTGAATGTTAAATGTGTATAAAATTATAATTTCAATAAAGTGTTGAATGTTGAGTGTGTATAAAATTATAATTTCAGTAACCTTTGAATGTAGAATGTGTATAAAATTATAATTTCAATAACCTTTGAATGTTGAATGAGTATAAAATTATAATTTCAATAACCTTTGAATGTTGAATGAGTATAAAATTATAATTTCAATAACCTTTGAATGTTGAATGAGTATAAAATTATAATTTCAATAACCTTTGAATGTTGAATGTGTATAAAATTATAATTTCAATAACCTGTGAATGTTGAATGTGTATAAAAGTATAATTTCAATAACCTTTGAATGTTGAATGAGTATAAAATTATAATTTCAATAACCTTTGAATGTTGAATGTGTATAAAATTATAATTTCAATAACCTTTGAATGTTGAATGTGTATAAAATTATAATTTCAATAAAGTGTTGAATGTTAAATGTGTATAAAATTATAATTTCAATAAAGTGTTGAATGTTGAATGTGTATAAAATTATAATTTCAGTAACCTTTGAATGTTGAATGTGTATAAAATTATAATTTCAATAACCTTTGAATGTTGAATGTGTATAAAATTATAATTTCAATAACCTTTGAATGTTGAATGAGTATAAAATTATAATTTCAATAACCTTTGAATGTTGAATGTGTATAAAATTATAATTTCAATAACCTTTGAATGTTGAATGTGTATAAAATTATAATTTCAATAACCTTTGAATGTTGAATGAGTATAAAATTATAATTTCAATAACCTTTGAATGTTGAATGAGTATAAAATTATAATTTCAATAACCTTTGAATGTTGAATGTGTATAAAATTATAATTTCAATAACCTTTGAATGTTGAATGAGTATAAAATTATAATTTCAATAACCTTTGAATGTTGAATGTGTATAAAATTATAATTTCAATAACCTTTGAATGTTGAATGTGTATAAAAGTATAATTTCAATAACCTTTGAATGTTGAATGTGTATAAAATTATAATTTCAATAACCTTTGAATGTTGAATGTGTATAAAATTATAATTTCAATAACCTTTGAATGTTGAATGAGTATAAAATTATAATTTCAATAACCTTTGAATGTTGAATGAGTATAAAATTATAATTTCAATAACCTTTGAATGTTGAATGAGTATAAAATTATAATTTCAATAACCTTTGAATGTTGAATGTGTATAAAATTATAATTTCAATAACCTTTGAATGTTGAATGTGTATAAAAGTATAATTTCAATAACCTTTGAATGTTGAATGTGTATAAAATTATAATTTCAATAACCTTTGAATGTTGAATGTGTATAAAATTATAATTTCAATAACCTTTGAATGTTGAATGTGTATAAAATTATAATTTCAATAACCTTTGAATGTTGAATGAGTATAAAATTATAATTTCAATAACCTTTGAATGTTGAATGTGTATAAAATTATAATTTCAATAACCTTTGAATGTTGAATGTGTATAAAATTATAATTTCAATAACCTTTGAATGTTGAATGTGTATAAAAGTATAATTTCAATAACCTTTGAATGTTGAATGTGTATAAAATTATAATTTCAATAACCTTTGAATGTTGAATGTGTATAAAATTATAATTTCAATAAAGTGTTGAATGTTAAATGTGTATAAAATTATAATTTCAAAAAAGTGTTGAATGTTGAATGTGTATAAAATTATAATTTCAGTAACCTTTGAATGTTGAATGTGTATAAAATTATAATTTCAATAACCTTTGAATGTTGAATGAGTATAAAATTATAATTTCAATAACCTTTGAATGTTGAATGAGTATTAAATTATAATTTCAATAACCTTTGAATGTTGAATGTGTATAAAATTATAATTTCAATAACCTTTGAATGTTGAATGAGTATAAAATTATAATTTCAATAACCTTTGAATGTTGAATGAGTATAAAATTATAATTTCAATAACCTTTGAATGTTGAATGTGTATAAAATTATAATTTCAATAACCTTTATATGTTGAATGAGTATAAAATTATAATTTCAATAACCTTTGAATGTTGAATGTGTATAAAATTATAATTTCAATAACCTTTGAATGTTGAATGTGTATAAAATTATAATTTCAATAACCTTTGAATGTTGAATGTGTATAAAATTATAATTTCAATAACCTTTGAATGTTGAATGTGTATAAAATTATAATTTCAATAACCTTTGAATGTTGAATGTGTATAAAATTATAATTTCAATAACCTTTGAATGTTGAATGTGTATAAAATTATAATTTCAATAACCTTTGAATGTTGAATGTGTATAAAAGTATAATTTCAATAACCTTTGAATGTTGAATGAGTATAAAATTATAATTTCAATAACCTTTGAATGTTGAATGTGTATAAAATTATAATTTCAATAACCTTTGAATGTTGAATGTGTATAAAAGTATAATTTCAATAACCTTTGAATGTTGAATGTGTATAAAATTATAATTTCAATAACCTTTGAATGTTGAATGTGTATAAAATTATAATTTCAATAAAGTGTTGAATGTTAAATGTGTATAAAATTATAATTTCAATAAAGTGTTGAATGTTGAATGTGTATACAATTATAATTTCAGTAACCTTTGAATGTTGAATGTGTATAAAATTATAATTTCAATAACCTTTGAATGTTGAATGAGTATAAAATTATAATTTCAATAACCTTTGAATGTTGAATGTGTATAAAATTATAATTTCAATAACCTTTGAATGTTGAATGAGTATAAAATTATAATTTCAATAACCTTTGAATGTTGAATGTGTATAAAATTATAATTTCAATAACCTTTGAATATTGAATGTGTATAAAAGTATAATTTCAATAACCTTTGAATGTTGAATGTGTATAAAATTATAATTTCAATAACCTTTGAATGTTGAATGTGTATAAAATTATAATTTCAATAACCTTTGAATGTTGAATGAGTATAAAATTATAATTTCAATAACCTTTGAATGTTGAATGAGTATAAAATTATAATTTCAATAACCTTTGAATGTTGAATGTGTATAAAATTATAATTTCAATAACCTTTGAATGTTGAATGTGTATAAAAGTATAATTTCAATAACCTTTGAATGTTGAATGAGTATAAAATTATAATTTCAATAACCTTTGAATGTTGAATGTGTATAAAATTATAATTTCAATAACCTTTGAATGTTGAATGTGTATAAAAGTATAATTTCAATAACCTTTGAATGTTGAATGAGTATAAAATTATAATTTCAATAACCTTTGAATGTTGAATGTGTATAAAATTATAATTTCAGTAACCTTTGAATGTTGAATGTGTATAAAAGTATAATTTCAATAACCTTTGAATGTTGAATGAGTATAAAATTATAATTTCAATAACCTTTGAATGTTGAATGTGTATAAAAGTATAATTTCAATAACCTTTGAATCTTGAATGAGTATTAAATTATAATTTCAATAACCTTTGAATGTTGAATGTGTATAAAAGTATAATTTCAATAACCTTTGAATGTTGAATGTGTATAAAAGTATAATTTCAATAACCTTTGAATGTTGAATGTGTATAAAAGTATAATTTCAATAACCTTTGAATGTTGAATGTGTATAAAATTATAATTTCAATAACCTTTGAATGTTGAATGTGTATAAAATTATAATTTCAATAACCTTTGAATGTTGAATGTGTATAAAATTATAATTTCAATAACCTTTGAATGTTGAATGAGTATAAAATTATAATTTCAATAACCTTTGAATGTTGAATGTGTATAAAATTATAATTTCAATAACCTTTGAATGTTGAATGTGTATAAAAGTATAATTTCAATAACCTTTGAATGTTGAATGAGTATAAAATTATAATTTCAATAACCTTTGAATGTTGAATGTGTATAAAATTATAATTTCAATAACCTTTGAATGTTGAATGTGTATAAAAGTATAATTTCAATAACCTTTGAATGTTGAATGTGTATAAAATTATAATTTCAATAACCTTTGAATGTTGAATGTGTATAAAATTATAATTTCAATAACCTTTGAATGTTGAATGAGTATAAAATTATAATTTCAATAACCTTTGAATGTTGAATGTGTATAAAATTATAATTTCAATAACCTTTGAATGTTGAATGAGTATAAAATTATAATTTCAATAACCTTTGAATGTTGAATGTGTATAAAATTATAATTTCAATAACCTTTGAATGTTGAATGTGTATAAAATTATAATTTCAATAACCTTTGTATGTTGAATGTGTATAAAATTATTATTAAAAACTGTTAAGCATCGAACTTTTCAAATTAGTCAGATCTCTTAACTATTTCTAAATATTATACTTTATCAAAGAAAAGAAGAATACGACAAGCTACTTCGCATGTTAGGAAATTAACTGATATAAAAATTTGACTACAAATAAATTTTCGTACTATTTTTTTTTTACAAAAGTGTTAATGTTAATATTACACAAACTGAGACCATTTTTTTTTTTTTTTACAAAAGTGTTAATATTAATATTACACAAACTGAGACCATTTTTTTTTTACAAAAGTGTTAATGTTAATATTACACAAACTGAGACCATTTTTTACAAAAGTGTTAATATTAATATTACACAAACTGAGACCATTTTTTTACAAAAGTGTTAACATTAATATTACACAAACTGAGACCATTTTTTCATGAGTTATATTCACATTGCATCGATGATTCTTGTTTTAAATTATTTATTTTTCTCAAATCAGTTATTATTCATTTCTATTTCATTTTATCTTGTAAACTATTCTTTATTATATTTCATTTTATTAATGCTTTTAATAAATTTTAAGTTGCGAAATGTAAATTACTAATGCTTTTTACAACTTTTAAGTTGCGAAATCTAAGCATATTGTTTTCTGAATGGAGTTTTTCGAAGCCACGCTTGAATCCGCAGACACTTTGACAAGTAATACAAGCTAATTCGCAATACTCTTTTCATGTTTGGTTTATTCTATGTTAATTTGCAGAAAGAGAATATCTCATCTACTTTATGCGTCTTCTTTCACCTCCACTATAACTTACAATGTGACTACATTAACTATTGAAATGTATAACCATTTGCATGCAATTATTCTTCCTTTCTAAATCCTATATGTTGCCTGAAGTCAAATTAGTAACCGTTTCGTTAAGACTAGTGTTTTTTAAACGAGAAGGAAGGTAATTATGTTTCGCAAGTCAATAAGGTAAATTATATTCATGAGAAAGAAAAATGCTATTTCCATCAAATTTTATATTTAGTCTAGGTCGATATTTTTCATTCTGCTTAACATTTATCTACTGCCTAAAATTCCTATTTCAGTTAAGTGTAGATTGTCCCGTTTCGTTCATTTTCTAGTTTGTGATTGTAATCTGTGTCACCTTAAATATTTCATTAAAATTATGTGTTTGCCAAATTAAATTTTTTAAGCTTTCAATTTCGTTATTGATTTTACCAAATATTATTTTAATAATTGCATATAAATATTACATTAGAATTTTTAGGATGGACAAGCATATATTAAGTTTTTTTTTTTCTGAGCAGATACTGTTTATTGTCTTGAAATGCATAAGTATATATTGATATAATAATCATACCTGGCACTTTTATTATTATTATTTCAAGAATATTATAATCAGGAAAGCAAACTTTAAAGCGTGTGTGATTTGCTGAATCATTCATCACCCCCAAATGTTTCATGAATAGTTGTATTGGACTATGAGAAGAACGATTACGAGAAAGTCTGAAAGAGGAGGAACCAACAACAAAAAAAAACTTTTATTAAAACTCTCAAATTCCAATTAAACCAAAACCATATAAAATAACAATTAAGCATAAGGTAGATAACAATTAAATATGATTTAAAGTTAATACATCTATTAAGGAAAAGATATTATACGGATACAATAAAATTATTACAGAGTCCAAGAAAAAGTCATCCCTTGTAACGATTTTGAAGATAACAATATCTTCACTACCGATCGTTAACGATATTATTACAGAAGAATGCAAAAATATTAAAGAAGAATGCAAATATATTAAAAAAGAATGTAAAGATATTATTAAAAAAGGAATGCAAAAATATTATTAAAAAAGAATGCAAAAATATTATTGACATAAATGCAAAAATATTATTAAAAAACAAATGCAAAAATATCATTAAACAAAGCATGCAAAAATATTATTAAAAAAGAATGCAAATATATTATAAAAAAGAATGCAAAGATATTATTAAAAAAGAATGCAAAAATATTATTTAAAAAAAGCAGAAATATAGAAAAAGATGCAAAAATATTATTTAAAAAAAGAATGCCGAAATATTAATAAAAAAAGAATGCAAAAATATTATTTTTAAAAGAATGCAGAAATATTATTAAAAAAGAATGTAAATAAATTATTAAAAAAGCATGCAAATATATTATAAAAAAATAGATGCAAAAATATTATTAGCTAAAAAAACAAAAATATTATTCAAAAAGAATGCAAAAATATTAATAAAAAAGCATGCAAAAATATTATTAAAACAAGAATGCAAAAATATTATTAAAAAAGAATGCAAAAATAATATTAAAAAAAGCCTGCAGAAATATTATTAAAAAAGAATGCAAAAATATTATTAGAATGCAAAATATTATTAAAAAAAGAATGCAAAAATATTATTAAAAAATGCAAACTATTAATAAAAAAGAATGCAAAAATATTATTAAAAACAGAATGCAGAAATATCATAAAAAGAAATGCAAAAATATTATTAAAAAGCATACAAATATATTATTAAACCAAAAGATGCCAAAAATATTATTAAAAAAAGAATGCAAAAATATTATTTAAAAAATGAAAAAATATTAATAAAAAAGCATGCAAAAATGCTATTAAAAATTGCAAAAATATTATAATAAAGAATGCAAATATATTATAAAAAAGAATGCTAAAATATTATTAAAAGGAGAATGCAAAAATATTATTAAAAAAAGAATGCCCAAATATTATAAACAAGAATGCAAAGATATTATTAAAAAGAATGAAAAAATATTATTTAAAAAAAGAATGCAAATATATTATTAAAAAAAATGCAAAAATATTATATAAAAAAGTATGCAAAGATATTATTAAAAAAGAATGCAAAAATATTATTTAAAGAAAGAATGCAAAAAAAACTATTAAAAAAGAATGCAAAGATATTATGAAAAAAAGAATGCAAAAATATTATTAAAAAGAGAATGAAACAATATTATTTTTAAAAAATGCAGACATATTTTTAAAAAAGAATACAAAAATATTATTAATAAAAATTATGCAAAAAACATTTATTAAACAAGAATGAGAAAATATTATTAAAAAAGAATGCCAAAAACTTTACTACAAAGAATTCAAAAATATTATTAAAAAAAGCAAAATTTTTATTAAACAAGAATGCAAAGATATTATTAAAAAAGAATGAAAAATTATTATTAAAAAAGAATGCAAAAATATGAAAAAGAATACAAAAATATTATTAAAAAAATGCAAAAATATTATTAAAAAAATGCAAAAATATTATTAAAAAAGAATGCAAAATTATTATTAAAAAAGAATGCAAAAATATTATTAAAAAAGGAATACAAAAATGTTATTAAAACAGATTGCAAAAATATTATAAAAAAAAGAATGCAAAAATATTATTAAAAAGAATGTAATAATATTATTAAAAAGAATGCAAAAATATTATTACAAAAGAATGCAAAAATTTTATTACAAAAGAATGCAAAGATATTATTAAAAAAGAATGCAAATAAATATTACAAAACAAAATGCAAAAATATTATTAAAAAAGAACGCAAAAATATTATTAAAGAAAGAATGAAAAATATTATTAAAAACAGAATGCAAAAATATTATTAAAAAAGAATGCAAATATATTATTAAGAAAAAGAATGCAAAGATATTATGAAAAAAGAATGCAAAAATATTATTAAAAAAGAATGCAAAAATATTATAAAAAATTGATGCAAAAATATTATTAAAAAATTCAAAGATATTATTAAAAATATGCAAAAATATTATTAAAAAACGAACGCACGAATATTATTTTTAAAAAATGCAAAAATATTATTTAAAGAAAGAATGCAAAAATATTGTTAAAAAGAATGCAAATATATTATAAAAAAAGAATGCAAAAATATTATCAAAAACAGAATGAAAAAGTATTAATAAAAAAGAATACAGGAATATTATTATAAAAGAATGCAAAAATATTATTTAAAAAAAATGCAAAAAATATTACTAAAACGAATGCAAAAATATTGTTAAAAAAGAATGCAAAATTTTTATTAAACAAGAATGCAAAAATATTATTAAAAAATGCAAAAATATTATTAAAAAGGGAATACGAAAATGTTATTAAAACAGAATGCAAAAATATTATTAAAAAAGAATGCAAAAATATTATTTAAAAAAGCATGCAAAAGTGTTATAGAAAAAGAATGCCAAGATATTATTAAAAAAGAATGAAAAAAATATTAATAAAAAAATACAAAAAATATTATTCAAAAGAATGTTAACATATTATTAAAAAAGAATGCAGAAATATTATTAAAAAAAGAATGCAAAGATATTATTAAAAAAGAATTCAAAAATATTATTAAACAGAATGCAAAAAATATTACTAAAAAGAATGCAAAAATATTATTAAAAAAGAATGCAAAATTTTTATTAAAAAAGAATGCAAAAATATTATTTTAAAAAATTCAAAAATATTATTAAAAAAGAATGCTAAAATATGAAAAAGGAATACAAAAATATTATTAAAAAAGAATGCAAAAATATTATTTAAAAAAATGCAAAAATATTATTAAAAGAATGCAAAGGTATTAGTAAAAGAGAATGCAAATATATTATTAAAAAAGAATGCAAAAATATTATTAAAAACGAATGCAAAGATATTATTAAAAAAGAATGCAAAAAAATATTACTAAAAAAGAATGAAAAAATATTATTAAAAAAGAATGCAAAAATATTATTAAAAAAATAATGCATAAATATTTCAGAAATACTTGTGTAAATCCTATGGAGTGGATGAAATCAGTAATTAAGAACGAAAGATTATATTTGGAATTAAAATATTTTGTATCATGTAACTCTGCTTGTTGCTAATAAATTCACATGATTTTCAATAAACTAATCGGTCATACTCTGTCTTTCAGTCTTTGCCTTAATATATCTCCATTTTTTTCATATTCAGTCGTGATAATAAAATGTACATTTTTTCCTACGAGAAACACCGTCACAGTCGCAACATTTTTAGAGAAATAATCCCTATTTTTCGCTCTAAATAATTAGTACTACTAATATTGCTAGGTGTCACTGGTAAGAATTTTACACGCTTTACAAATGGTGTGATTGCAGTGACCGTAACTGATTCATAAATATATAAATATAACAGAATCTTTCTCTTTTCCGATTCAGAAATAATAAAGGCTCCTTCACCACAGTCCATCCATTCTGATTGGCCGTGCTTTAAAAATTCTCATGTTTTGGAATCAAGTTCTTCGCTTTATAAACGAACGGTTACTAACATTAAAATATCACTTAGGTACATATTATTTAGTCCGGCGTCAATTTCATTTAATCCATAGGTTAGTTCACGCATATAAGATTAAAAAAAAATACAAGACATAGAAAATCATCAAACGAACGTTAAAACCCCGTCTTGCTTTCTTCTAAAAAGTTTAAAACACGCTATCCATTAGAGAAATCTCTTTCGTCGTCGTTGTCGCTTTCCACGACGACGACGCCGTTGTCTTCTCCAAAAACAACAAAATTACAGTTCTTTTACCATTACACACACTACGAGTAGATTAGTGATGTTTCAAAACGACGGAGTTCATATATATTTATACATTGACGAATTTAGCACCCCATACATTTGCGTCTTATATATTAGGATTTTTCCTTAAAATGGAAAAACGATGACGTCTTCGTAATAACAATAACACATTCACACAGCCCATGCTATCGAGTTTTCTTATCATTAAACATACTACTTGTAACAAGGTGATGTTTCAAATCGACGCATTTCATATATATATATATATATATATATATATATATATATATATATATATATATATATATATATATATATACTGAAGTTTTTGTCTTTCATATAAAGATTTCTCCTAAAAAAGCAAACCAAACAAATACAAAAACATTTAACAAAATATGGACGTGTATTTGAGGCGCTGGATATCATAACTTGGTAAGCGCCATCGCGGAAAATATCAAGTTAGTATATCATTTTATTCCTAATTGCCTCCTTTAACACGTTCAAGAGTAGTTATGGTCGAATTCAAACCGGAACATGGGTAGAAATCGACTAATGCACAATATACCCACAACCGCAGTCGACCCGTTCAGTATAAGGCGTTTATATCCATTTTACAATGAAACATCTCTTAGGTTTTAGCATTATCCTCTCTCAATGTTTAAAACTTAGAAAGCAATCAGCGACAGTGTTCTTCGGGCTATAAGGTCGATAATGGGCCTTTGTGTACGTTCGGTGTCGCCTGTAGTGTTATTGACGGTCACCTGGCTCACAGACTCGGTGTCTTAACTCGGTAAACTTGCTGCTTATTATTAATCCTTTTATTCTTTTTATTATTCTATAAGACTAAAACTGTTCAGTGTTTTAATAATAATTTTATTACTATGATAATACTCTTTTTTCTACAGTAAAAAAAGTGTGTTTGTTTAGATGATGTTCTGGACAACAGTAGCTCGTCTTATTACATTACTTTTGTTCTGTTTTTGTATTTGTGGAAATATTTTTTTATTGTTAAAATATTTATTATGGATTTGCGTGAATGCAGTTAACTAATTTCTGTCAAAATATCAGCTATTTATGCCGTAAGGTAGATTTCGTATAACACTAAATGTGAATACAATGTTTACTACCGCGCGGTTCGTTATTATCATTGAAAAAGAGAAAAACACTGTTAATGCTTTTATCTTCAAAAATACCTTGCTTTTCTCACACAGATGTATGCTAACCAAGGAGCTGATGATTTAAGCTGCACAATAAAGAAAACCTTACATGAATATCTTTCACGGTTCAGATTCTATGGCATTTTGAATGTCGCTAAACTTTAACAGCGTATTTTCCCGTTTTTTGGGTTTCTTTTTTTTTTTTGGCGCTTACCGAGTTATGACATTCAGCGCCTCATGTGTTAATCATTTTATCTTTTCCAAACGATTTGGCTACATTTATACGTTTTTCGGTATTATGATAATGAATATCGTATACAAAATTGTCGCCAAAATAAGTTTATGCTTTCCGACGGTCAGACAAATAATGCACGTGCGCGCGTTGCTTACCTTATGGACAGACTTTTTGTCAGCGATAGTTTTACATGAGTTATTCGTTTATAGATTACCTTAAAACCTGTACATGTCGTGAAATTAGAGTAAATGTGAAAGGCGATGAGAAACAACCAAGTAAACTTTTTAGAAGCTTGAACATTACCTTTATTAACGCTATATAGCGAATATATCTAAGATGTTAACTGAGTTAAATTGTAGAAGTTAGCTCCCAAACATTTGCTTTTTTATTTTTATGTTGAAAAGGCCTTCAGTGGCTTCCACTAAAAACCATAGTTCAATAGTTTTTTGTTTTTTTATTTATTACAGGTGGGGTAGGGGGCCATAGTTCCACCGGGCAACGCCAATACACGGTTCCTGCTAGTGGTAAATATTGGTTTAAACACACACACACACTCTCTTTCTCTCTCTCTCTCTCTCTCTCTCTCTCTCTCTCTCTCTCTGTATACATATATATATATATATATATATATATATATGTATATATATATATATATATATATATATATAAAGCTGAACGTATGTGTGTGTGCCTTGTCACGAACAGGCTCTTTTATGGTTTACTATTATAGAAAACTGATCACATATAATGATAGAGGATGTATCGAGACACAGGAATGGGTATGTTTGATCTGGCATAATGATTCATTAAAATTGTGGGGTCTGCGTACGCACCTGGTTCACAAAGTGTGAAAATAAAAAATGTAAAAATTAAAAAAAAAACGTTTACAAGTGTTTTTTGATATAGATGTACATAATAATATTTTGATAAGTATGTCTTAACTTAAATAGGGACGGTATAATAAAATTGTGAGGTCTTCGTTCGCGCCTGGCCTCCATAGAATGGGAATAGGCACAAACTTTAATAAAGACGTTTCATATCTATCTGCGTAAGTATACTTTGATAATTATGTTTCAGTTTGAAGAAATATGGTTGTGACGTAATCAACCTGAGAGAGCAATTTGCCCTCATTGGGGAACTTTAGATCACCCAGGGGCCCGAGGAGGGTTGAATAACTATGCTAAGACCGTTTTAATGGATCCCAGGTAGCGACAGATAATCCGAGGAAATAGAGAATATAAATATATATTTCATTTCATTGTCAAAATAGATATTGTTTGAAATCAGAGAAATATATTTTGCAGTTAAAATTGATGACAGGAAACTTAGAACAATAACATAACACCGTCTGGCCTTAGCGAACTCTGGCCTTAGAAGACTGACAGGAATGACCTTAGGGGCCATGTGAATTTAATATATCTGTAAATCTCAGATCCCAGATTCGGGAATTGCACACACGCAAAATCTGGGGTTTTCCGATTTCGTGGCGAAATCTGATTGGCTGGGGAAACTTCCGTCCCATCCACATACCTCACTATATATACTACTGTGGCGCGAAAATTAGTTAGTTTTGAGTTGATTTTCGAAGACTTTCCGAAAGAGTTGTGAACGAACTCGAGGTAACCCGTCATTCCCTAGAGACGTGACTCCTCTTCTCCTTATCCACTCGTCTGATGCTGTCTGTGAAGAGATTTGAGACTTTGAAAAAACTTACTAAGAACTGAATGATATTTGTAAAATTATTTGTGCATAAGTTTGTGAAATTAATTCTGTAGAATAGAATTTCACCAGTCTGTTTTTCTTCCTGGCTGCGGCTTCCATATTCGCTTTCAGTATACAGGATTCAATGTAACGACCCTCAGAGAAGGACCATACGATAAGAGCCGAGAGTTTCCAGAATAAAGAGGTCCTAGCCAAGTTTCATCAGTATGGGGTTACAGGTATAATAAAATTATGGGGTGTTCGTTCGCGCCTGACCTCCATAGAATGGAAATATGTCACAAAGTTTAACAAGATTTTTTAATATAGATCCACAGAATATTGTGATAAGTTTACAACGCTTCCTTTTCATAACCCATCATTCTTTCAATAAATCAAAGTCCGTTTTCTGTAGGCTGTTTCTGAACCCAGTCACCGATGGGTACTTTTGTTAATATATATATATATATATATATATATATATATATATATATATATATATATATACATATGTATATACTATTTAAATAAAAAATATTAATTTTGCATTAACGTACACCTATTAATACACACATTTCTAGCTAGATGGTGTAATGAGAAAGCTATAAATACTTTAATGATACACGTTTCACCAAGAACAGACACACATGTTTATGTTCATTTCATAAAGTTTCAGTTTTATAAACTATACATTCATACAATTGTTTCAGACCATTACTGATATGTTTATTTGTAGTGGTTATCAGCATATATGTTCTTTTTATTATTATTCTCATACAAGCAGGGGCACTCCTCAATGCAAAATATGCATATAAAAGAACGAAAAATAATTTGTGTTATATCGACCCATATGTAGCTCCTCTCACCGACAGTCCGAGAAACAGACATAAACGGAGATTAAGGAGTATTTAATGAGGCTAAGTATAAGTTCCTTTCGTTTGTATTTGAAACGACGGTGCCAACGTTGCTTATATATATATATATATATATATATATATATATATATATATATATATATATGTGTGTGTGTGTGTGTGTGTGTGTGTGTGTGTGTGTGTGAATATTATTTAGGTGTTATCATTAACGGTTTCCCGTTGTGTTGGGCTTGAAACCGACGGTACCAATTTTTTTTCTGAACTTGTGTATAATTAATAAGCAAATATTTAGCTCTTATATCGAAAAAGTTTTTCTTTGTAATCGAGCACTTTGTCGGAACTCTTTCCCCAAAATACAGTAAACGAATATATATATATATATATATATATATATATATATATATATTAAATTTATTGATGTGAGTCCAGAATGAATTTACATTTTGTTTCCGCTAGGAAGATATCCTCTGAAGATGAGGAGAGATCTGACCAGCTTCGTCAGAATTCACAGATGGACTGAGCTTTGACACCAATAAGAATGGAAAAAATCATTGTAGATGAAGGGGAGTTAAATTTTTCACCACTGAAGAAATATATATATATATATTACCGTATCTTTCTGTTAAGTTACATTATTGTTTTAGTTACCCGGCCGTTTTTTTTTTGGCCGTCTGTAGCTTCCCCAAACTTTTACAGAAACCTGTTTCTGTAAAAGTCTGAGGAAGCTTCAGACGGCAAAAAAAAACGGCCGGGTAGCTGAAACAATAATGTAAGTTAACAGAAAGATACGGTAATAAAAAATAAAACGCATATTTGCTCTACAACAGTATTGAGCACTTTCTTCAGTTTTTATTAATTACCACTTCTACTAAATATATTTCTTGCACTTGACGTCAGTTCTGAATACGCCATGGAAACTTGGTAAATACCAAGTTTTGATGACTCCAATATACAAAAACATAGAAGGAAGGTTAACAGATTTAAATTTAAAACCATGTTAAAAAAAAACAGAAAAGATGTTGAATAAAATTCTTGTTTGTGTTAAATTACAACATCTTAAATTGCATCTAATTTTTATGATTATATATATATATATATATATATATATATATATATATATATATATATATATATATATATATATATACAAATATTATTATTTCAAATAAACCGCGCCGGAGACTTCTTGAATCTGCGCTTATTGCAATTTCAAGCACAATTTAACAACGTGCAGGTTTCTATAACATAGCGCCATTAATAAGTAAACTTTTATTAAAAGAACATTATTTAACTGTAGACACCATTCAAACACCCCCTGTAATAATTAACACATAATCTCAATCAATAAATTACATAAAAAAACACTAATTTCATTTCTGTTCCAAACCTATATTTGAATTTCAACAGATATATCTTTTTTCCAGTAAGAATATTAACTGTGTTCATATTTTTAAAATTACATTAACGACTATATGACGTCACTAAAATTTCCCTCTCTTTAACAGCGCCAGCCCCCGCCCTCCTTTTTGAATTTCCAACGTCTTTTTCCGTTTTTCTGAAATAGAACTGCATCACACTGTGCACGTGAAACATTTTCAAATATTTTGTGCTGGTATTTTTTGTTTCTTAATCTCATTCATCCAGAGGAAGTCTCGAAATAAAGACGAAACGTTGATTTTTTTTTTTTTTTTTTTTACAAAGGCATCACCACATTATCAAGGCCCAGAGGCCACTCAAGGATAAGGGTTAAAGAGTGTACAGTAGAAGTTGGTCAATATAGTAATCATTAGTAATGAAAATTTGGTAAATTTAATAACTTATATGGAACGGCTCATCAAGAACTTATTTACTTTAGACTTGAACACAACCATATTGTAGTCAGCCGGAAAGCAGGAAAACGGAAGACAATTCCACAGGCGTGCAGTTCTAAGAAAGAAGCTTTGTTCATGGAATCTATGTTTAGGTTTAGGCACAGATAAAGAGTGGGGGGAATTATTGATAGTGTTTACAGCTAGACGAGTGTTTCTTGTGAAAGTTTTGCGAGGGGGGACCATAGATTGAAGCTCAGTTGAACACTTTCCATGAAAATAACGATACATCAGAGACAAACTCGCAACATCTCTTCTGTGAGATAGAGGTTGTAAGGAGGAGAAAAGGACATCTCCTACGAGGCTACGAAGTCTATTTTGAACTCTATCAAGGCAGGACAAGTCCTTTCTAGCAGCTCCTGCCCAGATGTGGCAACAGTATTCCATCCTTGGACGTACCTGGCTCTTATATAGATAGAGAATAGCATCAGCAGTGAGATATCTACTGGATCGATAGAAAGATCCCACCATTTTTCCAGCGGCCTTGGCAACAGATTTGATATACGTGTTCCATTTAAGATCAGGAGTAATGGTCAAGCCCAGAAGCTTGTCAAAACTTGAGGCCTCCTGAAGACGAGAGCCATTCATTTCAATTGATGACAAATGTGGATTAAAATGTTGATGATGTAAAGAGAGAAGCTTGGTTTTAGATGCATTAAAAGTAACCAGCCACTCCTTTCCCCATTGTACTACATGCTCAAGATCAGAGGAGAGAGAATTGGAGAGTACTTGCTCGTTTACTGTCTTAGATGTGGTACCATAAATGGTAGTGTCGTCAGCATAAATGTCTACAAATGATGTAAGGATATGATTTGGAAGATCATTAATGTAGATCAGGAAAAGAGTTGGGCCCAGGATGGGTCCCTGAGGGACACCGGCATTAATACTGAACACATCATACGGTTTATTCCTTTTTATTTCTCTATTTTGTCGGAATACTATTTCCATTATTTTCATCATACATATATATATATATATATATATATATATATATATATATATATATATATATATATATATATAATTTGAGGTTGTTATTTTTAAAAAGTAGGGTAATCAATGAAATATAACGAGGTTAATACAAGAGTGCTCAATACGGAAGTAGAGCAAGTTACATTTTCAATTTGTCTTTACATAAGCAGTAATTTGTTGCTACACAGTCATGAGCATGTTTCGGTCTTCTAGTGTTTCGAAACTAGAGACCTCTTCAGGCAACACACGCTTATTTACGAAAGCGGAATTCAAAAATCAACTTTCAGCAAAAGAAATCCATTTTATTTTAAGGGTCATGGGGTGACGGTTCAGCTGTACGGAGAACAGGGTTGATTGAGTGCGAATTTGTTAGTTTGTTTATTTTTCTATTTGTTTATTCACTTATTTACCGTGTCTTTATTCAATCATTTCATGTTTGTGTTAGGGAATAAGGTTTGTAAGGTTAGGGTTTGTAAAGTCGGAGCTATGTAGATGTTATCATAAACAAGTATGAGCTTAGCTTTTCTGTTGCCCGCCGCCTATCTGAGACTACAAGAATGGGCTGTCTTAGATTCCTTTTTATTATTTGTCTTTATTTAATACTCCTATTTGTCTCTGCTAAGAGTCAATCCTAATCTCTTAGCAGAGACAAATAGGAATATTAAATAAAAACAAATATTAAAAAGGAATCTAAGACAGCCCACCCTTGTAGTCTCATTCAGGCGGCGTGAATCTAAGACAACCCACCTTTATAGGCTCAGACAGGCGGCGGGTAACAGGACAAGCTAAGCTCATACTTGTTTAAGATAACATCTACTTTACATTTCCGATGCCTCTCCCGTTAACTTAAAATATAACTTAGTTTTAAGTTCGGTTTAGTTAGGTTAGATTATGATAAAAAGAATTTGGCTAGATTGTGTAGTTTGGTGGATCTCATTATTGTCACTTGTACTTAGCCAAACATGGATATTCTTTCATCATTGTCAATTTCTTGTGTGTGAATCCTCCCCAACACAAACAGTCTAAAAATAAAAAAAATCCTTCCATATTTAAAAAAAAAAATATTATTTTGATGAGTAAAAATAAATTCCTAACCCCAAAAATAAATTCCTAACCCCAATTTCCCTGTCCAATAACTGAGAAATCATTTCTTTATACATGTCAACTTACTGTCAACTGTGCAGGACGTGAGTGCTAATTACTTATTAAACTTTCATAGGAAACTGATTTCTCACCTTAAAATATAAAATATTCGGATTTTTTATTATTTCCTTTTTTATATTTTTTAGGCTGTTAAAAACGTTTTAACGAAAAATGACTATCCGTAAATAATGGCTTTGAAAATAAGTTGGCACAACAGCGTCTGTAATCGTTCTCATTCAATTGTAAAAGATCTGAAATAGTGATGGAATGTTGTAACAACAAAAAAAATAAGGTTTTACATCAGGAGGAAAGAATGATTAATAAATTTAATGAAATTAACCGTAAAACGTAAAATAATACGTGTCTAATAGTAGTGTTTATAAACCTCATTTCTCTGTTTATTTTGAGAAATGAAAGCCGAACTGTTGTAACACTGATATGTCTAATTAAAACAAGAAGATTTATCTTTATAGCTGCAAGAAATGTTATTCCATATGTTTTGGTTTTGCAGTGTGGAAGGAGTTTTCGTTTACTGATCGAAGAGAGAAAAGATTAAGTATATCGAATAGATACTTTGATGTTAATTCTATTATGGAAAGTATTTTCGTTTTCTAAATATATATTGCCGTAATACATAAGGAATTTCCGTTCGCTGGCAAACGATAGAAACGATTAAGTATGCGATCAGCACAAATACAACATTTGAACGTTAATTTTGTAATTAAAACTAATAGAAACAATAGAAAACGTGAAGAGAAACGTTAAACGTAGGAAGGACTTTTTTATTTGTAAATGTATTAATTACTTTTTCTTATAAATAATCCAATCAAACATTTAATTGTTTAATTGTTCTATTGTTTTGTTTTGCGAATAATAATGAAATAAGTTTTAGTAATAAAATGTGCCCATTTTTATGATCGCCTTTACATATCATGAAAAAACACGAACATTCCAACCGCAGACATATTTGTAAAATAAAAGTGATCTTAAAGGTCAGTTTCATTACCACAATGGAAGTATTTCACTCTGAAAAAAAGGATGTC
Organism: Euprymna scolopes; assembly: GCF_053919585.1. Taxonomy (NCBI): domain Eukaryota; kingdom Metazoa; phylum Mollusca; class Cephalopoda; order Sepiida; family Sepiolidae; genus Euprymna; species Euprymna scolopes. The sequence continues at coordinate 103,292,168 of NC_136497.1, read as the reverse complement.
CAGAGAAAATAGGCATAATCATTTGTGGCCTATTCCATGCCGTTGGTCCACTTCATCCCGAGTATCGCTATGTAATATCGTTTCATTACTACTAATTCATTGATTGTTTTGCTGGTATATGTGCGAAGTATTTCTTTTTCCAAATGAAGTATTTTGGAATATAAATCGTTCGAATGAAATATGACAAAACGTTTACGTAAATGGTGGAAGAAAAGTCTTTCGATTATTGTAAAGATGATGTAGTTTGAAAGAAAAGCGTAAAATGTCTGCCAGTTTTCCGGTTATGAAAACGAAAACGATAATCACTTAATAAATGAAAACCGAAAACCTACGAAATGTTTAAGAAGTTACTTACAATGCTTGTAGATACTAAAGACGCCATTTTGAATATGATATGAGGTATTTGGTAATACAATCAAGCATCCTGAAATGTTTTAAAATATTATTAATAATTCAGGACTAGCGTCTAACTAGATGTCAATCCTGCATGTTGGAATTAGTTTTAGTCAAAAATGAAATTATAAACGGTAACTTAAAATAATTATACTTATTGAGAAAGTAAAACGATGCCATGAATGAAGTGAGAGGAGAATTGAATAGATAGAGTGAACATTTTTCTACCTTCTTTGTGGGTCTACATATTTTAGAAAAGCAGTTTGTTTGAAATAAATTTAATAATTTTGGAGGAACTGAAAAAAATCAAATTTATTTTCTTTTTGGTCCTTTAGTGACTGTTTCTAGATGCAACGTGTAGGTCCGTGTTAAAATGTAACGGCGCCGTCGTGGAAATCTAACGACAATCTTACATTAGGATTATTTGGTGCCGCAAGATAAGGCCTTTTCACAAAAAGGTTCAAAATGAAGAAGAAAAATAACGGTTCCCGCAGAAAGAAAATGCAGTTGCAAAGAAAGGAGGTAGCACCGAACTAATCCGAGACGAAATAAAATGTCACCTGTTTGTTACTATCGTTCCTTTTCCTTTTGCTTCACTTTCGAATTTTTCTCCTGTTTTGTCGATCATATATGCGTAAGGGTGATTTGTGAGGAGCTTAGTTCACGACAACATTATGTTTTATGTTAAAGACAAAAGTTATTTATATTATTGCAAATTTGTCTTTGGTCTGTTCAAGTGATGTCCAACTCCCAGATACTAAATATCTCCACTTTTTATTTTACGGATTATTAACGTTTTAAAATTTCAATGAAAAAAAAAGACACTCTATTATTAGCATGGGCTACGCTGAGTGACTTATAAATATTTTTTTGTTTTGTTTTTAAGCCATGTCTGGCGTTTTTTCTTTTCGGTATTTTTTTACTTGGATTCATACAAATCTAATATCGAACGCAAAAAACAAATAGCAAAAATTGTTTAGCGGTCAAGTAAGACACTTGATCGTAATGGAAGCTTATTCTTTAATCCTAAAACAAAGGCTCTTTATGGGAAAAAAGATGCAGCGGTTTCATCACTCTGGTAGAATAGTAAGTGTCAACTAGCATTTAAGGTGCTTACAATCCTCAGCTACATAAATAAACGATGTAAATAATGACGAAGTTGTTCGTAGACAGTTCGAATGTTGCCGAAAAAATTCGGACAATAAACCAGATTTCCTGGTGGGGGAATATCACTTTACTATGAGACATAAAGGAGACATGAAAGTTAATGATTCTAATGATTCGGTTTACGGATGTAAGTAGGTCAGTGAAAATATAAGTAGTAAGTGAATAAGCAAAGCGCTCGCATCAGAAAGGTCAACCCCAGTACCGCAGGGTTATACTGGAATGCGAAAAAAAAGGGAAAATGCAATAATTGTTGCATAATATATCCGATTAAGTCGGTAGCACGAATAATGCCTCTGGCTTTGTGGTTCAGGTGCCAACCGTTATTGTCTCGAGTTATCTTGCCAAAATGTGCAGAGAAGTTAAGAAACAAAAATGGAGCGTAACACCAAACAAAAGGTTAGATCAACTAGTAGTGTATCTTGAATAATCTCGACACAAGGAGCAGCTAGAAGACAAATAAGTAGGACTAAGTTAGGGGTTATACTAACTATTTTAGTCAAGAATTTCGAAGAGGAATTTTTAACTAAAAGAAAAATAATTTGGTTGTCTACGTGAAAAGCTCTTATCAACCAAGCGCAAGGAAAAAGATTAATGTAATGACTGATATGATGAGTAAGAAAAATCGAATGTTGTGTACGAAAATGAGAAAGACTGCATAAGAAAAAAAATTCACACGACCTAAAAAAACGTAACAAACGAATCTTGCAATATAACTAAAAGTATAAAATAGCTGTTATAAAGACTGTCGCGATAAACATTAAACTTACTTTATTATTGAAAGAACTTATACCCCGTTTAAGTTTGTAGGACTTTCCGACGCAGGACCAACAATCATCAAAGACTATTCAATGTAACTCGGATTTAATTTTGACTCAATTTATCCGACTTTGTAACATATTGTTAACATTTCAAATTGGACAAACAAGCTAGAAAAAGTTTGGCACTTATTAAGTGAAATTTCTGAAAATACAACAACAACAACAACAACAAAAACTACATTCTAGCTGTTTAAAGAGTTAACTGCAATTATCTCTCTTTCAATGTGTTAAAACGTTGTCTTTAAATATTTAGAAAATTGCGTTGAGATTCTTTTTTTAACAAGGAAAAAAAAGAAATTCAGAGGGGATAAAAGTTAAAATGAAAAGGTCGAACAAAGTAGACACTAAGACATTTTATTTACATTTATTTACTCATGTTTTTTTTGTTTGAACTTCCAAGTTTTTTTCTCTTTGATTACAAGTTTTAATAAAGTAAAGAATCATTTGACATGGAGGTATGTAACAGAGCCAGTGATGCGTATTTACTGCACCATCTAAATGACAAAGCCGGTGCGCGAGTTAACATCACAGTGAAAGACGAAAAGTGAAAAGGGAAAGAAAAACTGAGGAAAAAGGCACCACATGGGAAGGACCCAAAAAAACTTGTGCACCACGATGGGTCACCAAATAGAGCAGGCAATCAATCGATTTGATTGAAAAGTGGGCGATTGCCATTATTTTGATGACGATACAAGCATTGTAATTGTGGAACTTTTGTTGATGCTCATTCCATCCCAGGCAACGAATGGTCACCCTGCTAGTATATATATATATACATATATATATATATATATATATATATATATATATATATATATATACGTGTGTGCGTGTGTGTTCATATAGATATTTTGTGAAAATGTACGTTTCTGTGAATACTTTTTTTATTCTTTATGTACATTCCAAAGTTCAGTGTTTTATTCATCTTACCAATTATTGTTTTCCAAAATACAAAAAAAACTTTTTTCATTTAGACGACAAAATAAGAAAAGTAATTTAATTGATTTTTTTTTTTTATTCCTTTAATGGAATAGAGGTAACCAATGTAAATCTTTAAGGAGGATTATTCCTTTTTAATCTGAGGTAAAAAAATACGATACGAGACAATACTCCTCATATATATATATATATATATATATATATATATATATATATATATATATATATATATATATATATATATATATATATATAAACAATATAGCTACATTCCAAGTTCTAAATATTTATTTTCTTATCAAATTTTTTCTGCATTTCAAAATATCGGCAGATTTTTATAGATTTATTTTATTACGCATTATTATTGGCTCACATGGAGCATTCACAAAAGTCAACAAACGATCTGATTGGAAACCTGTGGTGTTCTCTGGAAGCTGAGTGACACCAGACGTCCAGCTCTCTCCACCTCCTTCGATAGCATTTGCAAATGAATTTGCATCATCGCAACAGCCGCTTACCATTGATTTCTCGCTGGTAGTGGCCATTGGTTTATACTGGAATTTGAGTGGCACTCAGCCTCCCCAAGGTCCCAGTTCTCTTTGCGCTTGTCCAGCCGAGGTCTGGTTGGCGCTCGCTCCTCGGTCTTTCAGTCCTTATTGACCCTTCTCGGCCCTTTGGTATTATTTTTTTTGGTGGGGGGGACGGTGATGAAACAATGGGGGGATGCATGATGGGAGGGGTGTAGAACTTGTAAATATGCAGTTTTAGTGTTCTTCATTCCCTGTAACGCTTATTCATTATATTGTCTTGTATTATTCTCCGCATTCAAGGGTTTTCCTTAATATTTCAGTCGTTTTCATTATTGTTAGTCGTTGTACTTTTGCAGTTATTCCTCTGATTCCAATTTCTGACATTCTGTTTTTGAAGTTTTTCGGAATTGTTCCTAGTGCTCCTACTATTATCGGTACTATTTTGATTTTCTTCATCATCCAAATCCCTTTTAACTTTCTGGCTAGCTCTGTGTATTTGCTTTGTTTCTCCTTTTCTTTCATACTCACCCTGTGATCAGCTGGGACTGCAAAATCTACGATTTGACAGGATTTTTCTTTCTTGTTAATTATTACAACATCTGGTCTTGGATGGGTTTGTCCGTCTTTATGTCCATGTCCCATAGGATTTTGTGGTTCTCGTTTTCGAGTGCTGTACCATTTGTCTGTACGCTCAAAATGCAGTCGTTTACACAATTCCCAGTGTACCACCCTCCCCACTTGGGCATGCCAGTTTTTGTATTCCTTTCGGGCAAGTTTGCTATTATTATTATTATTATTATTATTATTATTATTATTATTATTATTATTATTATTATCGCATTGTCATTATTAAAATATATATAGATTAATTTCGTACTTGAAACTTGAAAATTAAACTTGAAAATTAACTTGAAAATGCTTCTTAATTTTAATCTCAGTTGACATACAATATACGTGTTCCAAAAGTAATGCCTCCTATTTTTATTCCGCCCGAATGGATCAAAGTGGAATGCAAATTGTATTGTTATGATGACTGCACCTATGTTTTCATGGCTTGAAAGACTCATCTCTCTGTTGTAGTTATTGACGGTGTAAGACTAAAAAAGCAACCCTTGTCATGGACTGCATCAGCCGCGTAGATACGTTAATAAATTATTCAATACAGAAACAAATTAACTAATCAACATTTACCGGCGCCTGTTGAGTGTTTACAAAGCCAATGCAGTTCATATGAGGAAAAATAGGAATTGAGTTTGTCGATTTCAGAATGGCGACAAAGATGTGAGTGACAAAGCACGACCTGGACTTTTATGCAGAGCTACCAGCACAAAAGATCGCTCGTTTTAATGGTATCACTTTCGTCTTCATAGCTTTTTAACTTTTTTTAGTTAAACAATAGGATACATTACTTTTGTAATGACACTTGCATATACATACATACACACATACATACATACATATATACATACATACATATATATATATATATATATATATATATATATATATATATATATATATATATTATTATTATTATTAAATATTATTTTACATGCATAAAAGTATACCTATACTCGTAAAATAATATTTAATAATTTAAATAAATAAATACGCCCGATAAAAAAAATAATAAAAAGTTCGGGAAAATAAGTTAAAAACAAAAAAAAAAAAACTATAAAAAATAGTGTCAGAAACCCACCGAATATATGTTACGCTGACATAGGCTGACATATTCGGTGGATTTCTGACAGTATTTTGTATAGTTTTATTAGTTTTAACTCATTTTCCCAAACTTAACGTGTCCTTAACAGTGTCCGCCACCATTTGTATTTCTCAAATACACTGATAAACACTGTTTTTCGAGCCGACTAAACGTTACATAAAATAAAAAGGGTGTGTATTACTAAACACAGATATGAAAAAGTTATCAAAAAATAAATACATAACAAATAAATGTTATCAAAGGCCAGATAAGTTAATTTTCTACCTAACTGGATAAGATTTAGTGTTTTTATTTAATGTAAAATCTTTAATCGGTTCGAAGACATGTAGTGTTTATCGGTATATTTGAAAAATATAAATGGCGGCAGACTGTGTCGAACACGTTAAGTTTGGGAAAATGAGTTAAAACTAAAAAACTATTCAAAACACTGTTAGGAACTCACTCAATATAGGTTACCGTGGCATAGGCTGACATATGTTCGGTGTTTTTTAACAGTATTTTGTATAGTTTTTTAGTTTTAACTAATTTGCCCAAACTTAACGTGTTTAACATTTGTAATTTTCAAATATAAAAACACTAAAAATTTTCCAGTTTGGTAGAAAAGTAACTTATTTTGCCTTTGATAATATTTGTTATACATTTGTTTTTTGACAACTTTTTCGAATCTATGTGTACAATAATACAAACCAAATAAAAACATTAAAAATTATCCAGTTAGGTAGAAAAGTAACTTATCTTACCTTTGAAAACATTTACTTGTTATATATTTGTTTTTATTGACAACTTTTTCAAATCTTTGTGTAAGTACAAAGCCGAAGCGGGTATTTTTCTGTCTATATTTATTTTTGGTACCGCGCTATTTTAAAATAGTTTTTCCAAGTTAAATTTAAATTACACGATATCTTTTTTTTTTGTATTTTTTTTTTTTTTTACATAAGGTTCACCTCCACAATTTTCTTTAAAATGACTACTTTAAAATGCTGAATAAGAAAATCTCATTTAAAATTTGCAGAGGTAAATAGTTTTCGAGATATAAAAACCTGTACTATGCACTATAATTCACTGGCGGCCATGAATAAGCACCCCCAACCTCCCCATATTAAGAATGATTTACGGAATAAACACCCCTAACCTCCCCATGTTAAAAACGGCTTTTGGGATAAATACCACCATTCTCCTCATGTTAAGAACGACTTTCGGAATAAATACCATCATTCTACCCATGTTAAGAACAGCTTTCGGAATAAACACTCCCAATCTACCCATTTTAAAAATTGTGGAGGTGGACCTAATGTGAAAATTAAACGCACAGAATAGTTACAAGACACCATCCTCTCACCATGGTAAGAATAGCTGAAAAAATAACGGTTTTCTTGGTAGGAACTTTTCTGTATTTCACCTAACAATTTCTTTAATAAAGCAAAACCAGTCATATGTTCTTATATAAAACTTTTGTAAAAAAAAAGTGTACTTTCAATTTTGTTAAAAAAAGGTTTTCTTGAAAAAAAAAACAAAAAAACTTTAACCTAACAATTTACGGTAAAAAAAAAACAAAAACAAAACAATCGAATCTTAATCAGATCGTATTGTCAAATAGGCTCTGGCTACAATCGCACCGTCCGCATTATTATTTTTTTTCAAGTTAAATTCAACTTTCACCATATCTTTTTTTATAATTTCACGATATCTTTTTTTTTAATAATAAATTGTTAGTTGAAAGCACAGAATAGTTACAAAATACCTTTCCTTCTCCATGGTAAGAATAGCTGAAAATAAAATTTAAAAAGGTATTATTTCAGCACCTTACCAAAATGCACGAAAAAATACTATACTTTCACCTAACAATTTATTGTTTTAATAATTAAAAAAATTCATGTCTTATATAGAAACAACGGTTTAAAAAAAAAAACATGTACTGCCAATTTTGTTAAAAATTTATTTTTACAACAAAGATGGTTTTGTTAAGATTCTTTGACTTTTATGTTTCAACTCAAAATGCACCTTCTGGCGAGCAATTTTTTTAAAATTCAGAAATTGGGAAGATAAACAAATGAATTTAAATTTTAAAAATAGGGTATTTTTTTACTTATCGATTAGAGTTGTCAAATCGTGGTGTATGAATTAAGATTGTATAACTACCGGAAGTAAAACCCAGAACAGTCTCACAGAATCGACTTACGAAAAATATTTTTATTTTATTTTATTTATAATTTGCAATTTAAGTTATTTTAATAACATAAAAACATTCATCGACTCTAAGGATAGACTGTCTGAAATTTTCAATTACATTGGTAATGTAGAAATATCTTTTGATGAATAACGAACGAACCACGAATTAGATTTTTATATATAGATGTATACTGTTTCGCTTAGCATATCGTTCTTTCTAATTAGAAACAAAATAAATCAAAGTTATGAGAACCCAGTGCAACGTTGTAGAGACAGCTAGTATTTCATAAATCAGACCATAGAAACACACCAAAATTAATAATATAGGACAGCATACAGGAATGAATAAAATTTATGCGCTGCATTGTTTATATAAATGCGAGCTATGCTATCAGACACGATAAGAACAATTTAACATGTTTCTCTAAAAATTAGTTTTCAATTTATTTCGTATATTATGACTTTTTCCCCATAATTAAATCTTGGCTTCTTCGGTGCAAGTAAAGTTTCTCAGCTATACTCCACAGCAATTTGTTAACATCTTATGCCAATTTCCCATGCAAACAGATTTTATTAAGGTATTATTATTCTGTTACAAAGACGCATTTGCATCCTAGCCAACATGACTACATCGGATCAAGTTTGAGTCAATGTACGCATGGTCACTCCGATTTTACCTTATATGATATACAGCTTTGACATTATTGACTGGCTACAAACCGGACATAAACGGATTAGACACTCAAATGCGGAAAATATTAACACTGTTTAGAATAACATAGAGAAACCAATGTCTGCCTAGGCTGTATCTGCTCTGAGGAACAGGAAGTATGAGTCTCTCAGATTGACCATCAGCATTGTACCACTATTGTAAGCACCGCAACTAGAGCAGGCAATCAATCGATTTGATCGAAACATGGGCGATTTCACCGATTTTGATGAAAATAAAAATACAGGAGGGTGGAATATATGTAGATCATCATTCAATTCCGAGCAATGTAGGGTCTCCCTGCTAGTTTTGATGACCATATGATTGAATCAACCAATAGGTGGCCGCTATTTTTTCATGTGATCTATCTCTCCACACCTATAGACACCAACAAAACGAGCCACGAATTCTTCGTTTGTGTTCTTTACTTTTGTTCGAATACACTGTCTATTTTTTCTTTTGAAGTAAAAATATTTCCATTAATAATAGTAATAACTTATAATTTCATCAGGTTTTAACATTGTGTCACTTTCAGACAAACATTTTTAGCAAGTCAGAGATTTTGAACACGGGCCTCAGTTTATTCAATCTGCATTAATTCTTCTTTATTCTTCTGTTTTCCTAATGGAATAAACTGAATACGGTAATCGATTATCGTATTTTACCTTTCTGTAACAATTGCCATTAGAAATACAAAATAAATCCGCGTTGCAAAACCCAATATCTTGGTTAAAACACAAGCAAATAAAGCAAACCACAGAAATATCTAAACTATAAAATGAAAGGAAAGTTAACAATCATCTTCCTTGTCAAAAGGAGTAAACAACCAAAATGTTTGTTGTTGCTTGTTTTTTCTTTTTTTCCTGTTCTATCTGTATATAATAATAAGATATAAAATAGTATTTAAGATATACCAGAGAAATGTTAACAATACGGCCATGTTTATGTAATCTGACTGATGCTTACTATTAACTCGATCTGCTTTCATATATGGCATTGGCGTAGTCCATTTTTTTGTGGAACAACACATTTCCACTGCAGGTAAAATGCAACATCAAATGTTAAAATTGTTTTTCTTTCTAATGTCTTCAGTTTGTACGTTCCATTTCATAATAATAATAATAATAATAATAATAATAATAATAATAATAATAGTGATGATGATGATGATGATGATGATAATGGTTATTATTATTATTATTATTATTATTATTATTATTATTATTATTATTATTAACATGCACATGATACTTCTGGTCGCATATTGTTTGTAGTATATCACTACTCACCCACCCCACAGAAATAAAAACGGAGAAGATAATTCCTTGGATTATAGTTTCAACAGCAGAATAGGTACTACATTACTCACCTCAAAAGGAATAAATAATTTACAGGAGGCTGGTATCACGATGGACGAACATATACTACACTACCATCTCTTGAATTGAGCATTGCAAGATAGTTTGATAGTATATTAAAAAATAATGACATGCTTTCACCTTCAGATAGAAATTAACACATGTCTAGATATTTCCCTCCACCATACACTTCATGACCGTTTCATGCTTTATAAATCGATGAGGAGCATTAGATGATGACATTTTCATCATTATTGTGTTGTTTACTCACTAGCAATAAGAATTTATGTTCCCTGGAATTTGAGTGACAAAAAGTATCCACTGATTTCCAGTGGATATTGAAAGAGTGAGATACTCACTCTTTCAATAACCGTTAAAAATACTTTTGCATTTACTGTGGATTTCTGACAAATGCCAAAAAGGTCTTCTCTGAAATTTAGGTGGCAATAAGCCACTCCAAATACTCTTCACCCATTCAAAGTGAAGCTTCTTCTATTCGATTTCCCATCCTTCTTGACCCACTACTGCATTTTTCTGTAGTACTTGCTGAACCTGGTGGTATTATATTTTGGAGGAGAGGGAAGATCATCATCATCATCATCATCATCATCATCATCATCATCATCATCATCATCATCATCGTCATCATCGTCGTCGTCGTCGTCGTCGTCGTCGTCGTCGTCGTCGTCGTCGTCTTTATTATCATTAATATTTTTTCTTTTATTGAGCCCCTCCATGTAAAACTAGTTTTCAACTCAATTTATTGCACATTAGTACAATGTTATAAATGAAATTCCCTTAAATGTGCACAAACACCCTCATAATTATTTTTATTACAAGTATTTTTTAATTTATCCAATTTCATGTTAAAATGCTCCACACCCTGACTCTTTTTACTCTGATCTGGCAATTTGTTACAAAAATAAATTACTCTATTAGCAAAGATATCCAATAGAATTTAGTTTTTGAAAATCAATTCACATATAGAAAAAGACGTTAAAAAGTATATGGAGAAATTCCATTTTAGAGCATTCAATTAAATCATCAGCAGTTCATCCTTATTTGGATTATCCAAACTACTGTAATCATCTTGGATTTTATTCCTGGCCGATGTAACGTTTTTTGTGTGTTTTTTGGTTTGTTTCTGGGCCGTTTTTTCCTTCTTCCTTTTCCATGGAAACAAAACCTGCGTTTGTGGAGGCAACAGGTCAACAGCCAAAACAGATTTCTGTTCTTTTCTGCCATCATTAATTGTGCTCAGGCCCGATTTTAATAGAACTAGTTTATATATGTAGCAGCATCATAATTCGCCAGTTGAAAACATGATGCATGATATATATCCACCAGGAAGCGCCCCTGCCAAGCATAGGAAATGACTGATTAGTTTTGATGTAATTAAAAACATTGTATTCCCATCTGGTCTGAAAAACAAACAGAACGCCTTTTATAAATTGTATAATAGGACGACAGTGGACAGCTCTGATGCACTAAACGGGTGATAGCAAATGATTTCCATTAATCTGTACCCCTGCTATTGACGTGCTATACAGTACGGATATCCATTTGTAAAAGTCCACTTTAAAAATGGCAATCTCCAAAGCAGATTCCAGGAAGTGATGGCCAATCCTGTCGAAAGCTTTGGACTGATCGAAATTGATCAGTGCAGCTTTTGTCATCTTTTATTCCTCACTCTAGGATCGAATCGGGTGCAAGTTTTTCGGAATTGATCTCTCCTTCACAGTAAAGTCCTGTTTGGGTTCGATTAACTTTTCGATAACACCCTACCACTGGTTTGATAGGATCGTGTGCCAAATCTTTAAGTCTGTGTATGGCAGAGTTATGGACCTGTAATCATATTGTTCCTCCACACCTCCCTGTCCCTCTGTCTCGATAATGTTATCACTATGTTGGTGATTGGATCAGGGATGGGACCCTTGTCAAACCATCTGTCGTCAAACACATCTGACAGAATCAGTATAAACATGTGAAACACCCTCAAATGCAATTCGTACGACAGATCATCAAGTCCTAGTGATTTGTCGCAGCCAGCCTGCTTCAATGCAGTCAAGACCTCATACTCTGTTACCTTACGTTTACAATCAGCTACTCTAGCTGCATCAAGGTGGGGAGAGTCAGCCAAATACTCACCAAACTCTTGTATCACGAGATCTGGTTGTTGAGTAAATCGCTCTTTAAAATGCCCCTGCATTCCTTCATAAATCTCCTGAGTTGACTCAACGGTATATCCATCCAGATGCTTGACTTTTACAATATACTTATGGCATAGAAACCCCTTTCTGCTCATCGGTGTGTGAGCTCACGGCTTTGTTGGAAAGATTTTTTAGACTAGCCAAAACTACTTCGTCCTCATAATACTTGCTATCCTCGGTGTTGAAAGTCCTGCTAAGCTAGTTCTTTTCTTACCGTGCCTCTTTCATCCATTTTCTCTTCTAACTGTTTCTTCGCCTTATCTAGTGGTGGGGGGATATAAAGAATAAAAAAATTTAGTTAGTAAAATTCTCCAAACATTTTCTAGATAATAAACGGCCCATTATTTTCCGGTTTGTTTGGAAATGAAAACAAGTAGGCCAATCGTGAAGTGGAGACGAGATCGAAACAAGAAAGAAAAGGAAAAGGTGCGACGGGAGAGTTTGGAGAGTGAGTGATGTCATTCAAGATGAATGCAATTTGGGACCAGGGCAAAAAAAAAGAAAAGAAAAAAGAAATAATTTTAAAAGGCTTAGAAGTACACTTTGATCTTAGTCAAAAGAAACCATAAAAATAATTTATTACAGTTATTACATTTACCTTTCGGGAAGGTGGCAATGTAGTATCTGTTTTGTTGTCATGAAACCATTTTTCTCTTTTTTTTTGTAGGATTAGTGTAGCACTTGTTCTTTTGCCAGGATAACATACTCACTGATATTTTCGTTTTATGGGGATCATCTCAGGCAATAACTTCTGTTTTGGGAATCAATATACTATATGTTAATTTCTTACAATACTATCCTCTCAGAATTACCTACTTTTCGAGGTAGGATCTCTTGTTTTCATGGTATCATCCTCCCAGGCATTAAATTTTGTTCTATTTTTTTTTGTGTGGAAGGAGGCGAATATTTATTCATCATGATTGCATTACTTTGCAGGTAAGTGTAGTATATGGTCGTTCACCATAATATTATCTTCTCAGGCTAGCAAAACTAGCAACTGAAGGAGCATATATTTGCTAAAACAAAAAAAATATTTCCACATTGAATCCCAACATATGAGGTTCAGGCAATTAAGTTGTCCGAAATCCACACAGTTCATAAAGGTGAAGGATTTATGTAGGACCATCCATACTTTTTAGAACCACTGCTATCCTCAGTCAGTGCAAATAATGGCCACACGAGAGAGCAGACATTTTATGTTCTGTAGTGTAGGATCTGTTTGGTTGAAATGTTTTGCTATTTTGAAACATGGTGTGTTTTGTCTACTAGTGATTTTGTTCTTATAAAATCTAAAAGATAATTTTGTCTCATCTGTGTATCCACTATTTGGATATTTTATGCAAATGATCTTACATTTGAACGTACGTATTTCGAACTATGTAGATAAAATCTGTTATTAAATGTTAACAAACTAAACAGAAAACCTCATTTTCATGGCTTTCACTCGTCATCAACAACTTATATACCCACTTAACGATGCTCTAAATTGAGATTTTACAATTCTTCAATTATATTAGAGAAACAATTCCATTAATGCTAAAAGACAATCAGTTTTTACTATCCATTAACTTACAAGGAACACAATTGAGATGGACGTTTTAAAACCCTCTTGCTAAGTGAAAAAAAAAAAAACGAAAACGGAAACATTATCACAATCCGACACTACATCTTCAAGTTGGCAAAAAACATTAAATATGCAAAGTAGAAATGATAATTCGGATACGATATTATTGGCAAAATTCATAAGTGACACAGAAAGTGTAACTGAAAGTTTAATCAAATGGTGTTTCAGCAAAAGGAAAACTTTAATTTAAAATTGTTTATGTACCCACGAAAACTGAAGGCTATATCAATATTCTTCATCATGATCCCAACAAAAAGGGGGAGAAACTGTTGTATAGTAAGAACTGAATATTTCAGTAGAACAATGAGTCCATTCATAATTCCAAAACAGTATTTTAAGTAGAAAGGAATTATGATTATAGAATAATCAGGGAATTCTCTGAAACGGAATTTTCTAGAGAATGCTTGAATTCGATTTTCAAAGAACATTTATAGAGAATAGAAAACAATTCAATACATTTGATGAGCTGCAACAAGATGTTCTGCTTCGATTGAAACGTTTAATATGTTAGTTAAAGCATGAAAAACCGAATTTGTGAAGTTATGTCAACAATGGAAGTGAGATGCAATATTAAGGCAGATTTTGCATAAAGATTAGAATTTTTTTTTCGTTATTTCTTAACAGATTTGCATACAAAGCATTAGATTTCTTCTAATACTAGAACATTTGTAGTTTTTCTATATTTCCTTTTTAATTACAAAAATTATTTAATATTATTTTATGATTCTGAAGACTAGACGAGTCGTTTAAGCTACACAGAATCTACAGTATTTTATCACCATAAGGATCCGACAGACTAAAGTGCATAGAATTCGTTTTGCATATTGTTTTTATTAATTCACGGAATGTTTTGATTAATACGCTAACCAAATTCATTTTTATTTCTACCTGTGAGTTGGAACCAATGACCATGCTTTACTCCGGCAAAGGTTTGACTCACATCTATTTCTATTGTTCTATTTTTTATAGGATGAAGCACTTTTTTCTTTTTTACATGTGTTGAATTAATAGTTAAACGTACCTTAATATGGGCTATCAGTAAAGGATTAGAGGAAAAACGTATCACATGCCTCAGTTCAACCCTTTAAGATTTTTAAAAGCAAGTGTTAACCAATGGTTTAACTTTTGACTGTAACTCAAACAAACTCATCAAGCTGGAAGTCTGGTTCGAAATACATGCCAAAGATACAAATGAAGCCAACTGTTCAGCAGCAAAGAGCTGGACACGTGATGTCACAGGTTCAGGCATCTGAGCATAGGCCAGATGACTTGATGCAGTTGATTTGGGCTCCTGTGATCGTTTTGTAATATGTGAGTACCTATGTCACTCACTCAATATTGTGAGAATTTTAATTCTCACAAACTCAGTACTCTCTAACAGAGGCAAAATAAATCCACAAATTACAAAAGTCATACCTTTAAACTCAAAATTTATTCAATAATAACAACAAAGAAAAGTTATTGGTCCTGGTACAGTTCATTGCAAAACGGTGGGCAAGTTTTGCCTCCCTAAACAGGGAGCCTGTAGTTAAACTCCTTTTGGTGGAGTGTGAGTTCATTTCTTCAAAAGGATCCATGATAATTAATAATGTTCTCGGCAAGAATGGTGATGCCTATAATTAGGCATAAAGCGAATCCCTTGGGACTCTAATTGAATTGAGAAAAGTTCCAATGTTTAGTAGATATCAACATGAAGAAATTGTTCAAAGGATGCCATAATGTATCCTAATGAATATCTCCAACACAATATAAAGGTGACTCTGCTTGTAGAGATGTAAGTCCTTTGTTCACCAACATTTCGGTGATATAACATTGTTATGGCTTGCAATAAGCCACAAAGAAAACAGAAACACCGGAATAGAGTTTAAACAATGTATTACTGGAACAACAGCGTAAAAAGGTTACAACTGAAAAGAGTAGTAAACGTCACCGAGCAGGCGAGGGTCGCTCTGGTGTTTAATCCACACCTGGGATCAAAAGGTCTATGGATTATATAATGGATAGAACAGTCATTTCGAGGGTAATTTCACCACAACACCTCCCTCCCAAGCTGGTATCCGATTATATTTTCGATTTTCCATACTTATCAGGTGAATTTGTGTGCAAAACATATCTAAGAACACTAGAAGACATATGAATTAGTTTTGTGTGAAATTTGCAAAAGACTCAGTTGTTTAGGAACCTACGAGGAAGGAACACACAGACACACAGACACACAGACTCACACACAAAGTAACTTTGATATAATAGTAGATATATATATATGTATATTATATATATATATATATATATATATAATTAGTAATATTCATATAATAATTAGTAATATTTATATAATAATTAGTAATATTCATATAATAATTAGTAATATTTATATAAGATTTAGTAATATTTATATAAAAATTAGTAGTATTTATATAATAATTAGTAATATTCATATAATAATTAGTAATATTTATATAATAATTAGAAATATTCATATAATAATAAGTAATATTTATATAATAATTAGTAATATTCATATAAGAATTAGTAATATTTATATAAGAATTAGTAATATTTATATAAAAATTAGTAATATTCATATAATAATTAGTAATATTCATATAATAATTAATAATATTCATATAATAATTAGTAATGTTCATATAAGAATTAGTAATATTTATATAATAATTAATAATTAGTAATATTTATATAATAATTAGTAATGTCCATATAATAATTAATAATATTTATATAATAATTAGTAATATTCATATAATAATTACTAATATTAATATAATAATTAGTAATATTTATATAATAATTAGTAATATTCATATAATAATTAGTAATATTTATATAATAATTAGTAATATTTATATAATAATTAGTAATATGCATATGATAATTAGTAATATTCATACAGGAATTAGTAATATTTATATAATAGTTAGTAATATTAATATAAAAATTAGTAATATTTATAAAATATAAGTATTCATATAATAATTAATACTATCTAATAGGAATTAGTAATATTTATATAAAAATTAGTAATATTCATATATTAATTAATACTATCTAATAAGTATTAGTAATATTTATATAAAAATTAGTAATATTCATATAATAATTAATAATATTCATATAATAATTAATAATATACATATAAGAATTAGTTATATTTATATAATAATTAACAATTAGTAATATTTATATAATAATTAGTTATATTCATATTATAATTAGTAATATTCATATAATAATTAGTAATGTTCATATAATAATTAATAATATTTATATAATAATTAGTAATATTCATATAATAATTAGTAATATTTATATAATAATTAGTAATATTCATATAATAATTACTAATATTAATATAATAATTAGTAATATTTAAATAATAATTAGTAATATTCATATAATAATTAGTAATATTTTTATGATAATTAGTAATATTCATATAATAATTAGTAATATTTATATAAGAATTAGTAATATTTATATAAAAATTAGTAATATTCATATAATAATTAATAATATTCATATAATAATTAATAATATTCATATAAGAATTAGTAATATTTCTATAATAATTAATAGTTAGTAATATTTATATAATGATTAGTTATATTCATATTATAATTAGTAATATTTATATAATAATTAGTAATGTTCATATAATAATTAATATATTTATATAATAATTAGTAATATTCATATAATTATTAGTAATATTTATATAATAATTAGTAATATTCATATAATAATTAGTAATATTTACATAATAATAATAATTAATATTTATCTAATAATTAATAATATTCATAAAAGAATCAGTAATAGTTATATAATAATTAGTAATATTTATATAAGAATTAGTAATATTTACATAATAATTTGTAATATTCGTATAATAATTAGTAATAATCATATAATAATTAATAATATTCATATAAGAATTAGTAATATTTATATAATAATTAGTAATATTCATATAATAATTAGTAATATTCGTATACTAATTTGTAATGTACATATAATAATTAGTAATATTTATATAATAATTTGTAATGTTCATATAATAATTAGTAATATTTATATAATAATTAGTAATATTCATATAATAATTAATAATATTAATATAATAATAAGTAATATTTATATAATAATTAGTAATATTTATATAATAATTAGTAATATTCATATCATAATTAATAATATAAATATAATAATTAGTAATATTCATATAATAATTAGTAATGTTTATATAATAATTTGTAATGTTCATATAATAATTAGTAATATTTATATAATAATTAGTAATATTTATATATTAATTAGTAATATTCATATAATAATTAATAATATACATATAAGAATAAGTAATATTTATATAATAATTAGTAATATTTATATAATAATTAGTAATATTTATATAATAATTAGTATTGTTCATATAATAATTAGTAATATTTATTTTATGATATAATAATTTGTAATATATAATAATTAGTAATATTTATATAATAATTAGTAATATTCATATAATAATTAGTAATATTCATATAATAATTAATGATATTCATATAAGAATTAGTAATATTTATATAATAATTAATAATATTCATATAATAATTAATAATATTCATATAATAATTAGTAATATTCATATAATAATTAATAATTAGTAATATTTATATGATAATTAGTAATATTCATATAATAATTAGTAATATTCATATAATAATTCATATAATAATTATTATAATAATTCATAATAATTCATATAATAATTATTATATTAAATTATAATTTATAATATTCATATAATAATTAATAATAGTCATATCAGAATTAGTAATATTTATATAATAATTAGTAATATTCATATAATAATTAGTAATATTCATATAATAATTAGTAATATTTATATAATAATTAGTAATATATAATAAGTAGTAATATTCATATACTAAATAACATATTTTACTAGAATATACAAAAGAGTAACATATATTACATTGCTATCACCAAATGAGGAGGTTATACATGGGAGGAAAATCTCATCACAGCAGATACTACACTAACTCCCGTCCTACCAAAAAAGACGGTAATCTCTAAGAGATGACTCATTACTACACAACAGTAACTACGCTATCGCTTCTCTCCAAAAGAATGGTGCAGTAATGCTTGGGAGGGTGGTCTCATAACAACAATACATACTACATTACTCCTACCCCCGAATTAAGCATTAAAATATAATGTAGTATTCTGAAATAGTATAGCATACTGTGTTGAAGATTAAAAGATAGTAATAGGACAGTTTCAGCCTCAGACAAACAGATACCAAATCTCCATTA
This sequence comes from Euprymna scolopes, assembly GCF_053919585.1. Classification (NCBI taxonomy): domain Eukaryota; kingdom Metazoa; phylum Mollusca; class Cephalopoda; order Sepiida; family Sepiolidae; genus Euprymna; species Euprymna scolopes. The sequence goes on along the minus strand of NC_136497.1, from coordinate 103,273,174 downwards.
GTAATAGAAAATTGTGCCGTAGACTGAATTGAACATTAAAAAATAAATGATTTCCTCTTCAGATATAGAAGTAGTAGTAGAGTTTCAGCTTAGTACCAATTCTTCATGAGAATATATTTTAGTTTTATGTGTGTGTGTGTATGTGTAAATTAAAATTTATATGTGTATATATGTGTAAATTAAAATTTATATGTGTGTATATGTGTAATTTAAAATATATATGCGTGTATATGTGTAATTTAAAATTTATATGTGTGTATATGTGTAAATTAAAATTTATATGTGTGTATATGTGTAAATTAAAATTTATATGTGTGTATATGTGTAAATTAAAATTTATATGTGTGTATATGTGTAATTTAAAATATATATGCGTGTATATGTGTAAATTAAAATTTATATGTGTGTATATGTGTAATTTAAAATATATATGCGTGTATATGTGTAATTTAAAATTTATATGTGTGTATATGTGTAAATTAAAATTTATATGTGTGTATATGTGTAAATTATAAAAAAAAACATAAAAATTTAAATCAGATTATAGACGCAAATAAGAGATACCCGAAGATCAATAAATAATAAATAATAAATAATTGAGAATTGATATTTCAATGACAATTCTTTCTTCATTTCTTTAGGTGATCATATTGCTACGATGTTGTTCTAAATGCTAACCAATGAGATGTATTGAAATGACATGATGTCTTTCTTGTTACATGGTTGTCTCTTACTATCTTGGATCCGATGCAATGCATAGCAGAGGATCAGTTGGCAAAGTACGGATGATCCATAAAGTTTCCATGGCAACAGAAAGAAAATGTCATTCTATTGTTCTCTTTTCTACAACTCTCACCACAAATATTCTTTAGAATGTCCGTATGTCAATATGTATAGCCATTAGCGTCTATATATACATACCCACCATCTGTTCTGTATATCAAAACAGAATTATCAGGCCGTTCAGTAGCAGATATCATTCAAACAAAAAAGAGGAGGAAGGGTTAAAACAGACCAGGTAGTACGAAGTGTAATTCACATGTGTTGATGACTGGAAATGAACAAGAGAAAAGGTGGTATATCAGTTTTGAATAGCAGATAGAGAGTGGCACCATGTTTTCTATAAACCCTGTGTATCGCTTTATTGCAGTTTTAAGCTCCTTGGCTAGATCTACGAGAGATAAACAAGGCCTACAACAACACATACCTTTTCACTAGCTGTCAATCGACCGTTTTTAGGAATTTTGGGAGACCTGCATTAAAGTGATACGTACTTAAAATTACCAGAAAATAGAAAAATTAGCATAATTTTACAAATATTTGTTCAAATTCCACAAAAATCAGGGAAATAAGACATCTTGTCATGCTATACCAGTGTACCAAATTTCGGTAATCTGCGTTTCATAGCAATTTCAAAATTTAAAAAATACTGACCTGCAATATATTTATATGTGTGTGTGCGTATATGTATATATATATATATATATATATATATATATATATATATATATATACATATATATATGCACACACACACACATATAAATATATAACACTATATATATATATATATATATATAAATATATATATATATAGTGTTTCAAAAAAGTGAGTACATTCCTCACATTTTTGCAGAAATTTAAGTATATCTCCTCAGAGGACAGTACTGACAAAATGACACTTTGACACAATTAAAAGTAGTTTGTGTACAACTTATATAACAGAGTTAATTTATTTTACCCTCAAAATAACTCAAAATATAAGCATTAAAAGATAAACACCTGCCAACAAAAGAAACTACACCCTAAATTGAGTACTGCTTATCATTTTCCATCCAAAATGTCATGTGACTCATTAGTGTTGCTAGGCACATGTGCGCATATGAAGCAGATATGTTCAAATTTGTAGTGCATACTCTGTCATACTCTCTCATATTGGTAACTGAAAGTTCCAACATAGCACCATATAGTAAAGTACTCTCTGAAGATCTTAAAAGACAGATTGTTGCATTACATGAAGATGGTCAAGGCTACAAGGAGATTATTAACACCCTGAAACTGAGCTGAAGCACAGTGGCTAAGATCATCCAGCATTTTAAAAGAGCAGGATCCACTCAGAACATAACCGTGTAGGTCGTCCAAAGAAGCTGAGTACACGTGTTGAGCGTCATATCCAAATCTTTGAAACATCAGCTTTAATCCCTACAGTAATGCTGTCAGCATTGTTGCAGAGATTAAAGAGGTGGAAGGGGTCGGCTTGTTGGTGTTCAGACCATATGCTGCATTCTACATCAAAGTAGTGTGCATGTCTGTCACCCGAGATGGGAACCTCTTCTGAAGATGATACAGAAGAAAGCCCACAGAAACAGTTTGCTGAAGACATGTCAACAAAGCATATGGATTACTGGAACCATGTTCTATGGTCTGATGAGATGAAGATTAATTTGCTTGGTTTTAATGGCTTCAAGCATGTATGACAGAGATCAGGTGAGGAGTATAAAGATAAGTGTGTCATGTCTATAGTCATGAATGGTGGTAGGAATGTCTGGTCTGGGGCTGTATGAGTGATGCAAGTGTTGGATAGTTGCATTTCATTTAGGGCATATGAACTTAAACTATAAAATACTGCAGCAAAGCATGATCCCCTCCCTCCAGAAACTGAGTCGCAGGGCAGTGTTTTAGCATGACAATGATCCTAAACACGACCCTAAGACGACCACTGCTTTACTGAAGAGGGTAAAGGTGATGGACTGGCAAAGCATGTCTCCAATAGAGCGTCTCTCAAATGTCCGCCAACTCAACAACATCGTCATGGATAGTGGAAGAGTATTCCAGTGGCTACCTGTGCATCTCTGGTAAAATATATGCCTAGGAGAGTAAAGGCAGTTCTGGATAATGATGTTTGCCACACTAAATATTGTCAGTTGACATAGTGTATGTCAATATTAACAACTTTTCCTAACAAGTGTACTCACTTTTGTTGGCAGGTGTTTATTTTTTAATGGTTATATTTTGAGTTATTTTGGGAGAAAAAAAAATGAATCCAGTTATATAAGCGACACATACATGTCTGATGTACCAAAAGGTCATTTCAATAAAAGTAATGCACCGTACATCTTATCTGGAGATATGGTGCAAGAATTAAAAAGTAACAGCCTTAGTAGAATGTAGTGCCCTTAATTAGGCTAGGTTAATCAGAGGTGAAAAGGGAAAAGATAACAAAATACGAATGTCTTATGTATGACATGAAAAGATAACGAAATACGAATGTCTTATGTATGACATGAAAAGATAACGAAATACGAATGTCTTATGTATGACATGAAAAGATAACGAAATACGAATGTCTTATGTATGACATGAAAAGATAACGAAATACGAATGTCTTATGTATGACATGAAAAGATAACGAAATAGGAATGTCTTATGTATGACATGAAAAGATAACGAAATACGAATGTCTTATGTATGACATGAAAAGATAACGAAATACGAAACTCTTATGTATGACATGAAAAGATAACGAAATACGAATGTCTTATGCATGACATGAAAAGATAACGAAATACGAAAGTCTTATGTATGACATGAAAAGATAACGAAATACGAATGTCTTATGTATGACATGAAAAGATAACGAAATACGAAAGTCTTATGTATGACATGAAAAGATAACGAAATACGAAAGTCTTATGTATGACATGAAAAGATAACGAAATACTAATGTCTTATGTATGACATGAAAAGATAACGAAATACGAATGTCTTATGTATGACATGAAAAGATAACGAAATACGAATGTCTTATGTATGACATGAAAAGATAACGAAATACGAATGTCTTATGTATGACATGAAAAGATAACGAAATACGAATGTCTTATGTATGACATGAAAAGATAACGAAATACGAATGTCTTATGTATGACATGAAAAGATAACAAAATACGAATGTCTTATGTATGACATGAAAAGATAACGAAATACGAAAGTCTTATGTATGACATGAAAAGATAACGAAATACGAATGTCTTATGTATGACATGAAAAGATAACGAAATACGAATGTCTTATGTATGACATGAAAAGATAACGAAATACGAATGTCTTATGTATGACATGAAAAGATAACGAAATACGAAACTCTTATGTATGACATGAAAAGATAACGAAATACGAATGTCTTATGTATGACATGAAAAGATAACGAAATACGAAAGTCTTATGTATGACATGAAAAGATAACGAAATACGAATGTCTTATGTATGACATGAAAAGATAACGAAATACGAAAGTCTTATGTATGACATGAAAAGATAACGAAATACGAATGTCTTATGTATGACATGGAAAGATAACGAAATACGAAAGTCTTATGTATGACATGAAAAGATAACGAAATACTAATGTCTTATGTATGACATGAAAAGATAACGAAATACGAATGTCTTATGTATGACATGAAAAGATAACGAAATACGAATGTCTTATGTATGACATGAAAAGATAACGAAATACGAATGTCTTATGTATGACATGAAAAGATAACGAAATACGAATGTCTTATGTATGACATGAAAAGATAACGAAATACGAATGTCTTATGTATGACATGAAAAGATAACAAAATACGAATGTCTTATGTATGACATGAAAAGATAACGAAATACGAAAGTCTTATGTATGAAATGAATAGATAACGAAATACGAATGTCTTATGTATGACATGAAAAGATAACGAAATACGAAAGTCTTATGTATGACATGAAAAGATAACGAAATACGAAAGTCTTATGTATGACATGAAAAGATAACGAAATACGAAAGTCTTATGTATGACATGAAAAGATAACGAAATACGAATGTCTTATGTATGACATGAAAAAATGACGAAATACGAAAGTCTTATGTATGACATGAAAAGATAACGAAATACGAATGTCTTATGTATGACATGAAAAGATAACGAAATACGAATGTCTTATGTATGACATGAAAAGATAACGAAATACGAATGTCTTATGTATGACATGAAAAGATAACAGAATACGACAGTCTTATGTATGACATGAAAAGATAACGAAATACGAATGTCTTATGTATGACATGAAAAGATAACGAAATACGAAAGTCTTATGTATGACATGAAAAGATAACGAAATACGAATGTCTTATGTATGACATGAAAAGATAACGAAATACGAAAGTCTTATGTATGACATGAAAAGATCACGAAATACGAATGTCTTATGTATGACATGAAAAGATAACGAAATACGAAAGTCTTATGTATGACATGAAAAGATAACGAAATACGAATGTCTTATGTATGACATGAAAAGATAACGAAATACGAATGTCTTATGTATGACATGAAAAGATAACGAAATACGAATGTCTTATGTATGACATGAAAAGATAACGAAATACGAGAGTCTTATGTATGACATAAAAAGATAACGAAATACGAATGTCTTATGTATGACATGAAAAGATAACGAAATACGAAAGTCTTATGTATGACATGAACAGATAACGAAATACGAATGTCTTATGTATGACATGAAAAGATAACGAAATACGAAACTCTTATGTATGACATGAAAAGATAACGAAATACGACAGTCTTATGTATGACATGAAAAGATAACGAAATACGAAAGTCTTATGTATGACATGAAAAGATAACGAAATACGAATGTCTTATGTATGACATGAAAAGATAAGGAAATACGACAGTCTTATGTATGACATGAAAAGATAACGAAATACGAATGTCTTATGTATGACATGAAAAGATAACGAAATACGAAAGTCTTATGTATGACATGAAAAGATTACGAAATACGAATGTCTTATGTATGACATGAAAAGATAACAAAATACGAATGTATGTTGTATGACATGAAAAGATAACGAAATACGAAAGTCTTATGTATGAGATGAAAAGATAACGAAATACGAATGTCTTATGTATGACATGAAAAGATAACAAAATACGAATGTCTTATGTATGACATGAAAAGATAACGAAATACGAAAGTCTTATGTATGACATGAAAAGATAACGAAATACGAATGTCTTATGTATGACATGAAAAGATAACAAAATACGAATGTCTTATGTATGAAATGAAAAGATAACGAAATACGAAAGTCTTATGTATGACATGAAAAGATAACGAAATACGAATGTCTTATGTATGACATGAAAAGATAACAAAATACGAAAGCCTTATGTATGACATGAAAAGATAACGAAATACGAAAGTCTTATGTATGACATTAAAAGATAACGAAATACGAATGTCTTATGTATGACATGAAAAGATAACGAAATACGAATGTCTTATGTATGACATGAAAAGATAACGAAATACGAATGTCTTATGTATAACATGAAAAGATAACGAAATACGAATGTCTTATGTATGACATGAAAAGATAACGAAATACGAGAGTCTTATGTATGACATGAAAAGATAACGAAATACGAATGTCTTATGTATGACATGAAAAGATACCGAAATACGAAAGTCTTATGTATGACATGGAAAGATAACGAAATACGAATGTCTTATGTATGACATGAAAAGATAACGAAATACGAAAGTCTTATGTATGACATGAAAAGATAACGAAATACGAAAGTCTTATGTATGACATGAAAAGATAACGAAATACGACAGTCTAATGTATGACATGAAAAGATAACGAAATAGGAATGTCTTATGTATTACATGAAAAGATAACGAAATACGAATGTCTTATGTATGACATGAAAAGATAACAAAATACGAATGTCTTATGTATGACATGAAAAGATAACGAAATACGAATGTCTTATGTATGACATGAAAAGATAACGAAATACGAATGTCTTATGTATGACATGAAAAGATAACGAAATACGAATGTCTTATGTATGACATGAAAAGATAACGAAATACGAAAGTCTTATGTATGACAGGAAAAGATAACGAAATACGAATGTCTTATGTATGACATGTAAAGATAACGAAATACGAATGTCTTATGTATGACATGAAAAGATAACGAAATACGAATGTCTTATGTATGACATGAAAAGATAACGAAATACGAACGTCTTATGTATGACATGAAAAGATAACGAAATACGACAGTCTTATGTATGACATGAAAAGATAACGAAATACGAAAGTCTTATGTATTAAATGAAAAGATAACGAAATACGAATGTCTTATGTATGACATGAAAATATAACGAAATACGAAAGTCTTATGTATGACATGAAAAGATAACGAAATACGAATGTCTTATGTATGACATGAAAAGATAACGAAATACGAATGTCTTATGTATGACATGAAAAGATAACGAAATACGAATGTCTTATGTATGACATGAAAAGATTACGAAATACGAATGTCTTATGTATGACATGAAAAGATAACGAAATAAGAAAGTCTTATGTATGACATGAAAAGATAACGAAATACGAATGTCTTATGTATGACATGAAACGATAACGAAATACGAAAGTCTTATGTATGACATGAAAAGATCACGAAATACGACAGTCTTATGTATGACATGAAAAGATAACGAATTAGGAATGTCTTATGTATTACATGAAAAGATAACGATATACGAATGTCTTATGTATGACATGAAAAGATAACGAAATACGGATGTCTTATGTATGACATGAAAAGATAACGAAATACGAATGTCTTATGTATGACATGAAAAGATAACGAAATACGAATGTCTAATGTATGACATGGAAAGATAACGAAATACGAATGTCTTATGTATGACATGAAAAGATAACGAAATACGAAAGTCTTATGTATGACATGAAAAGATAACGAAATACGACAGTCTTATGTATGACATGAAAAGATAACGAAATAGGAATGTCTTATGTATTACATGAAAAGATAACGAAATACGAATGTCTTATGTATGACATGAAAAGATAACGAAATACGAATGTCTTATGTATGACATGAAAAGATAACGAAATACGAATGTCATATGTATGACATGAAAAGATAACGAAATACGAATGTCTTATGTATGACATGAAAAGATAACGAAATACGAAACTCTTATGTATGACATGAAAAGATAACGAAATACGAATGTCTTATGTATGACATGAAAAGATAACGAAATACGAAAGTCTTATGTATGACATGAAAAGATAACGAAATACGAATGTCTTATGTATGACATGTAAAGATAACGAAATACGAATGTCTTATGTATGACATGAAAAGATAACGAAATACGAATGTCTTATGTATGACATGAAAAGATAATGAAATACGAAAGTCTTATGTATGACATGAAAAGATAACGAAATACGACAGTCTTATGTATGACATGAAAAGATAACGAAATAGGAATGTCTTATGTATGACATGAAAAGATAACGAAATACGAATGTCTTATGTATGACATGAAAAGATAACGAAATACGAAAGTCTTATGTATGACATGAAAAGATAACAAAATACGAATGTCTTATGTATGACATGAAAAGATAACGAAATACGAATGTCTTATGTATGACATGAAAAGATAACGAAATACGAATGTCTTATGTATGACATGAAAATATAACGAAATACGAATGTCTTATGTATGACAGGAAAAGATAACGAAATACGACATTCTTATGTATGACATGAAAAGATAACGAAATACGAAAGTCTTATGTATGACATGAAAAGATAACAAAATACGGATGTCTTATGTATGACATGAAAAGATAACGAAATACGAATGTCTTATGTATGACATGAAAAGATAACGAAATACGAATGTCTTATGTATGACATGAAAAGATAACGAAATACGAAAGTCTTATGTATGACATGAAAAGATAACGAAATACGAATGTCTTATGTATGACATGAAAAGATAACGAAATACGAATGTCTTATGTATGACATGAAAAGATAACGAAATACGAAACTCTTATGTATGACATGAAAAGATAACGAAATACGAATGTCTTATGTATGACATGAAAAGATAACGAAGTACGACAGTCTTATGTATGACATGAAAAGATAACGAAATACGAATGTCTTATGTATGACATCAAAAGATAACGAAATACGAATGTCTTATGTATGACATGAAAAGATAACGAAATACGAAAGTCTTATGTATGACATGAAAAGATAACGAAATACAAAAGTCTTATGTATGACGTGAAAAGATACCGAAATACGAATGTCTTATGTATGACATGAAAAGATAACGAAATACGAATGTCTTATGTATGACATGAAAAGATAACGAAATACGAATGTCTTATGTATGACATGAAAAGATAACGAAATACGAATGTCTTATGTATGACATGAAAAGATAACCAAATACGAATGTCTTATGTATGACATGAAAAGATAATTAAATACGAAAGTCTTATGTATGACCTGAAAAGATAACGAAATACGAATGTCTTATGTATGACATGAAAAGATAACGAAATACGAATGTCTTATGTATGACATGAAAAGATAACGAAATACGAATGTCTTATGTATGACATGAAAAGATAACGAAATACGAAAGTCTTATGTATGACATGAAAAGATAACGAAATAGGAATGTGTCATGTATGACATGAAAAGATAACGAAATACGAAAGTCTTATGTATGACATGAAAAGATAACGAAATACGAATGTCTTATGCAGGACATGAAAAGATAACGAAATACGAAAGTCTTATGTATTACATGAAAAGATAACGAAATACGAATGTCTTATGTATGACATGAAAAGATAACGAAATACGAAAGTCTTATGTATGACATGAAAAGATAACGAAATACGAATGTCTTATGTATGACATGAAAAGATAACGAAATACGAAAGTCTTATGTATGACATGAAAAGATAACGAAATACTAATGTCTTATGTATGACATGAAAAGATAACGAAATAGGAATGTCTTATGTATGACATAAAAAGATAACGAAATACGAATGTCTTATGTATGACATGAAAAGATAACGAAATACGAATGTCTTATGTATGACATGAAAAGATAACGAAATACGAAACTCTTATGTATGACATGAAAAGATAACGAAATACGAATGTCTTATGTATGACATGAAAAGATAACGAAATACGAATGTCTTATGTATGACATGAAAAGATAACGATATACGAAAGTCTTATGTATGACATGAAAAGATAACGAAATACGAATGTCTTATGTATGACGTGAAAAGATACCGAAATACGAATGTCTTATGTATGACATAAAAAAATAACGAAATACGAATGTCTTATGTATGACATGAAAAGATAACGAAATACAAAAGTCTTATGTATGACATGAAAAGATAACGAAATACGAATGTCTTATGTATGACATGAAAAGATAACGAAATACGAATGTCTTATGTATGACATGAAAAGATAATTAAATACGAAAGTCTTATGTATGACATGAAAAGATAACGAAATACGAAAGTCTTATGTATGACATGAAAAGATAACGAAATACGAATGTCTTATGTATGACATGAAAAGATAACGAAATACGAAAGTCTTATGTATGACATGAAAAGATAACGAAATACTAATGTCTTATGTATGACATGAAAAGATAACGAAATAGGAATGTCTTATGTATGACATAAAAAGATAACGAAATACGAATGTCTTATGTATGACATGAAAAGATAACGAAATACGAATGTCTTATGTATGACATGAAAAAATAACGAAATACGAATGTCTTATGTATGACATGAAAAGATAACGAAATACGAATGTCTTATGTATGACATGAAAAGATAACAAAATACGAATGTCTTATGTATGACATGAAAAGATAACGAAATACGAATGTCTTATGTATGACATGAAAAGATAACGATATACGAAAGTCTTATGTATGACATGAAAAGATAACGAAATACGACTGTCTTATGTATGACGTGAAAAGATACCGAAATACGAATGTCTTATGTATGACATGAAAAGATAACGAAATACGAATGTCTTATGTATGACATGAAAAGATAACGAAATACAAAAGTCTTATGTATGACATGAAAAGATAACGAAATACGAATGTCTTATGTATGACATGAAAAGATAACGAAATACGAATGTCTTATGTATGACATGAAAAGATAACGAAATACGAAAGTCTTATGTATGACATGAAAAGATAACGAAATACGAAAGTCTTATGTATGACATGAAAAGATAACGAAATACGAATGTCTTATGTATGACATGAAAAGATAACGAAATACGAAAGTCTTATGTATGACATGAAAAGATAACGAAATACTAATGTCTTATGTATGACATGAAAAGATAACGAAATAGGAATGTCTTATGTATGACATAAAAAGATAACGAAATACGAATGTCTTATGTATGACATGAAAAGATAACGAAATACGAATGTCTTATGTATGACATGAAAAGATAACGAAATACGAATGTCTTATGTATGACATGAAAAGATAACGAAATACGAATGTCTTATGTATGACATGAAAAGATAACAAAATACGAATGTCTTATGTATGACATGAAAAGATAACGAAATACGAAAGTCTTATGTATGACATGAAAAGATAACGAAATACGAATGTCTTATGTATGACATAAAAAGATAACGAAATACGAATGTCTTATGTATGACATGAAAAGATAACGAAATACGAATGTCTTATGTATGACATGAAAAGATAACGAAATACAAAACTCTTATGTATGACATGAAAAGATAACGAAATACGAATGTCTTATGTATGACATGAAAAGATAACGAAATACGAAAGTCTTATGTATGACATGAAAAGATAACGAAATACGAATGTCTTATGTATGACATGAAAAGATAACGAAATACGAATGTCTTATGTATGACATGAAAAGATAACGAAATACAAAAGTCTTATGTATGACATGAAAAGATAAGGAAATACGAATGTCTTATGTATGACATGAAAAGATAACGAAATACGAATGTCTTATGTATGACATGAAAAGATAATTAAATACGAAAGTCTTATGTATGACCTGAAAAGATAACGAAATACGAATGTCTTATGTATGACATGAAAAGATAACGAAATACGAATGTCTTATGTATGACATGAAAAGATAACTAAATACGAATGTCTTATGTATGACATGAAAAGATAACGAAATACGAAAGTCTTATGTATGACATGAAAAGATAACGAAATAGGAATGTGTCATGTATGACATGAAAAGATAACGAAATACGAAAGTCTTATGTATGACATGAAAAGATAACGAAATACGAATGTCTTATGCAGGACATGAAAAGATAACGAAATACGAAAGTCTTATGTATGACATGAAAAGATAACGAAATACGAATGTCTTATGTATGACAGGAAAAGATAACGAAATACGACATTCTTATGTATGACATGAAAAGATAACGAAATACGAAAGTCTTATGTATGACATGAAAAGATAACAAAATACGGATGTCTTATGTATGACATGAAAAGATAACGAAATACGAATGTCTTATGTATGACATGAAAAGATAACGAAATACGAATGTCTTATGTATGACATGAAAAGATAACGAAATACGAAAGTCTTATGTATGACATGAAAAGATAACGAAATACGAATGTCTTATGTATGACATGAAAAGATAACGAAATACGAATGTCTTACGTATGACATGAAAAGATAACGAAATACGAAACTCTTATGTATGACATGAAAAGATAACGAAATACGAATGTCTTATGTATGACATGAAAAGATAACGAAATACGACAGTCTTATGTATGACATGAAAAGATAACGAAATACGAATGTCTTATGTATGACATGAAAAGATAACGAAATACGAATGTCTTATGTATGACATGAAAAGATAACGAAATACGAAAGTCTTATGTATGACATGAAAAGATAACGAAATACGAATGTCTTATGTATGACGTGAAAAGATACCGAAATACGAATGTCTTATGTATGACATGAAAAGATAACGAAATACGAATGTCTTATGTATGACATGAAAAGATAACGAAATACAAAAGTCTTAGGTATGACATGAAAAGATAACGAAATACGAATGTCTTATGTATGACATGAAAAGATAACGAAATACGAATGTCTTATGTATGACATGAAAAGATAATTAAATACGAAAGTCTTATGTATGACCTGAAAAGATAACGAAATACGAATGTCTTATGTATGACATGAAAAGATAACGAAATACGAATGTCTTATGTATGACATGAAAAGATAACGAAATACGAATGTCTTATGTATGACATGAAAAGATAACGAAATACGAAAGTCTTATGTATGACATGAAAAGATAACGAAATAGGAATGTGTCATGTATGACATGAAAAGATAACGAAATACGAAAGTCTTATGTATGACATGAAAAGATAACGAAATACGAATGTCTTATGCAGGACATGAAAAGATAACGAAATACGAAAGTCTTATGTATGACATGAAAAGATAACGAAATACGAATGTCTTATGTATGACATGAAAAGATAACGAAATACGAAAGTCTTATGTATGACATGAAAAGATAACGAAATACGAATGTCTTATGTATGACATGAAAAGATAACGAAATACGAAAGTCTTATGTATGACATGAAAAGATAACGAAATACTAATGTCTTATGTATGACATTAAAAGATAACGAAATAGGAATGTCTTATGTATGACATAAAAAGATAACGAAATACGAATGTCTTATGTATGACATGAAAAGATAACGAAATACGAATGTCTTATGTATGACATGAAAAGATAACGAAATACGAATGTCTTATGTATGACATTAAAAGATAACGAAATACGAATGTCTTATGTATGACATGAAAAGATAACAAAATACGAATGTCTTATGTATGACATGAAAAGATAACGAAATACGAAAGTCTTATGTATGACATGAAAAGATAACGAAATACGAATGTCTTATGTATGACAGGAAAAGATAACGAAATACGAATGTCTTATGTATGACATGAAAAGATAACGAAATACGAATGTCCTGTGTATGACATGAAAAGATAACGAAATACGAAACTCTTATGTATGACATGAAAAGATAACGAAATACGAATGTCTTATGTATGACATGAAAAGATAACGAAATACGAAAGTCTTATGTATGACATGAAAAGATAACGAAATACGAATGTCTTATGTATGACGTGAAAAGATACCGAAATACGAATGTCTTATGTATGACATGAAAAGATAACGAAATACGAATGTCTTATGTATGACATGAAAAGATAACGAAATACAAAAGTCTTATGTATGACATGAAAAGATAACGAAATACGAATGTCTTATGTATGACATGAAAAGATAACGAAATACGAATGTCTTATGTATGACATGAAAAGATAATTAAATACGAAAGTCTTATGTATGACCTGAAAAGATAACGAAATACGAATGTCTTATGTATGACATGAAAAGATAACGAAATACGAATGTCTTATGTATGACATGAAAAGATAACGAAATACGAATGTCTTATGTATGACATGAAAAGATAACGAAATACGAAAGTCTTATGTATGACATGAAAAGATAACGAAATAGGAATGTGTCATGTATGACATGAAAAGATAACGAAATACGAAAGTCTTATGTATGACATGAAAAGATAACGAAATACGAATGTCTTATGCAGGACATGAAAAGATAACGAAATACGAAAGTCTTATGTATGACATGAAAAGATAACGAAATACGAATGTCTTATGTATGACATGAAAAGATAACGAAATACGAAAGTCTTATGTATGACATGAAAAGATAACGAAATACGAATGTCTTATGTATGACATGAAAAGATAACGAAATACGAAAGTCTTATGTATGACATGAAAAGATAACGAAATACTAATGTCTTATGTATGACATGAAAAGATAACGAAATAGGAATGTCTTATGTATGACATAAAAAGATAACGAAATACGAATGTCTTATGTATGACATGAAAAGATAACGAAATACGAATGTCTTATGTATGACATGAAAAGATAACGAAATACGAATGTCTTATGTATGACATGAAAAGATAACGAAATACGAATGTCTTATGTATGACATGAAAAGATAACAAAATACGAATGTCTTATGTATGACATGAAAAGATAACGAAATACGAAAGTCTTATGTATGACATGAAAAGATAACGAAATACGAATGTCTTATGTATGACAGGAAAAGATAACGAAATACGAATGTCTAATGTATGACATGAAAAGATAACGAAATACGAATGTCTTATGTATGACATGAAAAGATAACGAAATACGAAACTCTTATGTATGACATGAAAAGATAACGAAATACGAAAGTCTTATGTATGACATGAAAAGATAACGAAATACGAAAGTCTTATGTATGACATGAAAAGATAACGAAATACGAATGTCTTATGTATGACATGAAAAGATAACGAAATACGAAAGTCTTATGTATGACATGAAAAGATAACGAAGTACGAATGTCTTATGTATGACATGGAAAGATAACGAAATACGAAAGTCCTATGTATGACATGAAAAGATAACGAAATACGAATGTCTTATGTATGACATGAAAAGATAACGAAATACGAATGTCTTATGTATGACATGAAAAGATAACGAAATACGAATGTCTTATGTATGACATGAAAAGATAACGAAATACGAAAGTCTTATGTATGACATGAAAAGATAACGAAATACGAATGTCTTATGTATGACATGTAAAGATAACGAAATACGAATGTCTTATGTATGACATGGAAAGATAACGAAATACGAATGTCTTATGTATGACATGAAAAGATAACGGAATACGAAAGTCTTATGTATGACATGAAAAGATAACGAAATACGACAGTCTTATGTATGACATTAAAAGATAACGAAATAGGAATGTCTTATGTATGAAATGAAAAGATAACGAAATACGAAACTCTTATGTATGACATGAAAAGATAACGAAATACGAATGTCTTATGTATGACATGAAAAGATAACGAAATACGAAAGTCTTATGTATGACATGAAAAGATAACGAAATACGAATGTCTTATGTATGACATGTAAAGATAACGAAATACGAATGTCTTATGTATGACATGAAAAGATAACGAAATACGAATGTCTTATGTATGACATGAAAAGATAACGAAATACGAAAGTCTTATGTATGACATGAAAAGATAACGAAATACGAATGTCTTATGTATGACATGAAAAGATAACGAAATACGAATGTCTTATGTATGACTTCAAAAGATAACGAAATACGAATGTCTTATGTATGACATGAAAAGATAACGAAATACGAATGTCTTATGTATGACATGAAAAGATAACAAAATACGAATGTCTTATGTATGACATGAAAAGATAACGAAATACGAAAGTCTTATGTATGACATGAAAAGATAACGAAATACGAATGTCTTATGTATGACAGGAAAAGATAACGAAATACGAATGTCTTATGTATGACATGAAAAGATAACGAAATACGAATGTCTTATGTATGACATGAAAAGATAACGAAATACGAAACTCTTATGTATGACATGAAAAGATAACGAAATACGAATGTCTTATGTATGACATGAAAAG
Source organism: Euprymna scolopes (assembly GCF_053919585.1). Taxonomy (NCBI): domain Eukaryota; kingdom Metazoa; phylum Mollusca; class Cephalopoda; order Sepiida; family Sepiolidae; genus Euprymna; species Euprymna scolopes. The sequence goes on along the minus strand of NC_136497.1, from coordinate 103,256,507 downwards.
TAAACGAAATACGAAAGTCTTATGTATGACATGAAAAGATAACGAAATACGAATGTCTTATGTATGACATGAAAAGATAACGAAATACGAAAGTCTTATGTATGACATGAAAAGATAACGAAATACGAATGTCTTATGTATGACATGGAAAGATAACGAAATACGAAAGTCCTATGTATGACATGAAAATATAACGAAATACTAATGTCTTATGTATGACATGAAAAGATAACGAAATACGAATGTCTTATGTATGACATGAAAAGATAACGAAATACGAATGTCTTATGTATGACATGAAAAGATAACGAAATACGAATGTCTTATGTATGACATGAAAAGATAACGAAATACGAATGTCTTATGTATGACATGAAAAGATAACGAAATACGAATGTCTTATGTATGACATGAAAAGATAACAAAATACGAATGTCTTATGTATGACATGAAAAGATAACGAAATACGAATGTCTTATGTATGACATGAATAGATAACGAAATACGAATGTCTTATGTATGACATGAAAAGATAACGAAATACGAATGTCTTATGTATGACATGAAAAGATAACGAAATACGAATGTCTTATGTATGACATGAAAAGATAACGAAATACGAATGTCTTATGTATGACATGAAAAGATAACGAAATACGAAAGTCTTATGTATGACATGAAAAGATAACGAAATACGAATGTCTTATGTATGACATGTAAAGATAACGAAATACGAATGTCTTATGTATGACATGAAAAGATAACGAAATACGAATGTCTTATGTATGACATGAAAAGATAACGAAATACGAAAGTCTTATGTATGACATGAAAAGATAACGAAATACGACAGTCTTATGTATGACATGAAAAGATAACGAAATAAGAATGTCTTATGTATGAAATGAAAAGATAACGAAATACGAATGTCTTATGTATGACATGAAAAGATAACGAAATACGAATGTCTTATGTATGACATGAAAAGATAACGAAATACGAATGTCTTATGTATGACATGAAAAGATAACGAAATACGAATGTCTTATGTATGACATGAAAAGATTACGAAATACGAATGTCTTATGTATGACATGAAAAGATAACGAAATACGAAAGTCTTATGTATGACATGAAAAGATAACGAAATACGAATGTCTTATGTATGACATGAAAAGATAACGAAATACGAATGTCTTATGTATGACATGAAAAGATCACGAAATACGACAGTCTTATGTATGACATGAAAAGATAACGAATTAGGAATGTCTTATGTATTACATGAAAAGATAACGATATACGAATGTCTTATGTATGACATGAAAAGATAACGAAATACGGATGTCTTATGTATGACATGAAAAGATAACGAAATACGAAAGTCTTATGTATGACATGAAAAGATAACGAAATACGAATGTCTTATGTATGACATGGAAAGATAACGAAATACGAAAGTCTTATGTATGACATGAAAAGATAACGAAATACGACAGTCTTATGTATGACATGAAAAGATAACGAAATAGGAATGTCTTATGTATTACATGAAAAGATAACGAAATACGAATGTCTTATGTATGACATGAAAAGATAACGAAATACGAAAGTCTTATGTATGACATGAAAAGATAACGAAATACGAATGTCATATGTATGACATGAAAAGATAACGAAATACGAATGTCTTATGTATGACATGAAAAGATAACGAAATACGAAACTCTTATGTATGACATGAAAAGATAACGAAATACGAATATCTTATGTATGACATGAAAAGATAACGAAATACGAAAGTCTTATGTATGACATGAAAAGATAACGAAATACGAATGTCTTATGTATGACATGTAAAGATAACGAAATACGAATGTCTTATGTATGACATGAAAAGATAACGAAATACGAATGTCTTATGTATGACATGAAAAGATAACGAAATACGAAAGTCTTATGTATGACATGAAAAGATAACGAAATACGACAGTCTTATGTATGACATGAAAAGATAACGAAAATGGAATGTCTTATGTATGACATGAAAAGATAACGAAATACGAATGTCTTATGTATGACATGAAAAGATAACGAAATACGAAAGTCTTATGTATGACATGAACAGATAACAAAATACGAATGTCTTATGTATGACATGAAAAGATAACGAAATACGAAAGTCTTATGTATGACATGAAAAGATAACGAAATACGAATGTCTTATGTATGACATGAAAATATAACGAAATACGAATGTCTTATGTATGACAGGAAAAGATAACGAAATACGACATTCTTATGTATGACATGAAAAGATAACGAAATACGAATGTCTTATGTATGACATGAAAAGATAACAAAATACGGATGTCTTATGTATGACATGAAAAGATAACGAAATACGAATGTCTTATGTATGACATGAAAAGATAACGAAATACGAATGTCTTATGTATGACATGAAAAGATAACGAAATACGAAAGTCTTATGTATGACATGAAAAGATAACGAAATACGAATGTCTTATGTATGACATGAAAAGATAACGAAATACGAATGTCTTATGTATGACATGAAAAGATAACGAAATACGAAACTCTTATGTATGACATGAAAAGATAACGAAGTACGAATGTCTTATGTATGACATGAAAAGATAACGAAATACGACAGTCTTATGTATGACATGAAAAGATAACGAAATACGAATGTCTTATGTATGACATGAAAAGATAACGAAATACGAATGTCTTATGTATGACATGAAAAGATAACGAAATACGAAAGTCTTATGTATGACATGAAAAGATAACGAAATACGAATGTCTTATGTATGACGTGAAAAGATACCGAAATACGAATGTCTTATGTATGACATGAAAAGATAACGAAATACGAATGTCTTATGTATGACATGAAAAGATAACGAAATACGAAAGTCTTATGTATGACATGAAAAGATAACGAAATACGAATGTCTTATGTATGACATGAAAAGATAACGAAATACGAATGTCTTATGTATGACATGAAAAGATAACGAAATACGAAAGTCTTATGTATGACCTTAAAAGATAACGAAATACGAATGTCTTATGTATGACATGAAAAGATAACGAAATACGAATGTCTTATGTATGACATGAAAAGATAACGAAATACGAATGTCTTATGTATGACATGAAAAGATAACGAAATACGAAAGTCTTATGTATGACATGAAAAGATAACGAAATAGGAATGTGTCATGTATGACATGAAAAGATAACGAAATACGAAAGTCTTATGTATGACATGAAAAGATAACGAAATACGAATGTCTTATGCAGGACATGAAAAGATAACGAAATACGAAAGTCTTATGTATGACATGAAAAGATAACGAAATACGAATGTCTTATGTATGACATGAAAAGATAACGAAATACGAAAGTCTTATGTATGACATGAAAAGATAACGAAATACGAATGTCTTATGTATGACATGAAAAGATAACGAAATACGAAAGTCTTATGTATGACATGAAAAGATAACGAAATACTAATGTCTTATGTATGACATGAAAAGATAACGAAATACGAATGTCTTATGTATGACATGAAAAGATAACGAAATACGAAAGTCTTATGTATGACATGAAAAGATAACGAAATACGAATGTCTTATGCAGGACATGAAAAGATAACGAAATACGAAAGTCTTATGTATGACATGAAAAGATAACGAAATACGAATGTCTTATGTATGACATGAACAGATAACGAAATACGAAAGTCTTATGTATGACATGAAAAGATAACGAAATACGAATGTCTTATGTATGACATGAAAAGATAACGAAATACGAAAGTCTTATGTATGACATGAAAAGATAACGAAATACTAATGTCTTATGTATGACATGAAAAGATAACGAAATAGGAATGTCTTATGTATGACATAAAAAGATAACGAAATACGAATGTCTTATGTATGACATGAAAAGATAACGAAATACGAATGTCTTATGTATGACATGAAAAGATAACGAAATACGAATGTCTTATGTATGACATGAAAAGATAACGAAATACGAATGTCTTATGTATGACATGAAAAGATAACGAAATACGAATGTCTTATGTATGACATGAAAAGATAACGAAATACGAATGTCTTATGTATGACATGAAAAGATAACAAAATACGAATGCCTTATGTATGACATGAAAAGATAACGAAATACGAAAGTCTTATGTATGACATGAAAAGATAACGAAATACGAATGTCTTATGTATGACATGAAAAGATAACGAAATACGAATGTCTTATGTATGACATGAAAAGATAACGAAATACGAATGTCTTATGTATGACATGAAAAGATAACGAAATACGAAACTCTTATGTATGACATGAAAAGATAACGAAATACGAATTTCTTATGTATGACATGAAAAGATAACGAAATACGAATGTCTTATGTATGACATGAAAAGATAACGAAATACGAATGTCTTATGTATGACATGAAAAGATAACGAAATACGAAAGTCTTATGTATGACATGAAAAGATAACGAAATACGAAAGTCTTATGTATGACATGGAAAGATAACGAAATACGAAAGTCCTATGTATGACATGAAAAGATAACGAAATACTAATGTCTTATGTATGACATGAAAAGATAACGAAATACGAATGTCTTATGTATGACATGAAAAGATAAGGAAATACGAATGTCTTATGTATGACATAAAAAGATAACGAAATACGAATGTCTTATGTATGACATGAAAAGATAACGAAATACGAATGTCTTATGTATGACATGAAAAGATAACGAAATACGAATGTCTTATGTATGACATGAAAAGATAACAAAATACGAATGTCTTATGTATGACATGAAAAGATAACGAAATACGAAAGTCTTATGTATGACATGAATAGATAACGAAATACGAATGTCTTATGTATGACATGAAAAGATAACGAAATACGAAAGTCTTATGTATGACATGAAAAGATAACGAAATACGAAAGTCTTATGTATGACATGAAAAGATAACGAAATACGAAAGTCTTATGTATGACATGAAAAGATAACGAAATACAAATGTCTTATGTATGACATGAAAAAATGACGAAATACGAAAGTCTGATGTATTACATGAAAAGATAACGAAATACGAATGTCTTATGTATGACATGAAAAGATAACGATATACGAATGTCTTATGTATGACATGAAAAGATAACGAAATACGAATGTCTTATGTATGACATGAAAAGATAACGAAATACGAAAGTCTTATGTATGACATGAAAAGATAACGAAATACGAATGTCTTATGTATGACATGAAAAGATAACGAAATACGAAAGTCTTATGTATGACATGAAAAGATCACGAAATACGAATGTCTTATGTATGACATGAAAAGATAACGAAATACGAAAGTCTTATGTATGACATGAAAAGATAACGAAATACGAATGTCTTATGTATGACATGAAAAGATAACGAAATACGAAAGTCTTATGTATGACATGAAAAGATAACGAAATACGAATGTCTTATGTATGACATGAAAAGATAACAAAATACGAATGTCTTATGTATGGCATGAAAAGATAACAACATACGAAAGTCTTATGTATTACATGAAAAGATAACGAAATACGAAAGTCTTATGTATGACATGAAAAGATAACGAAATACGAATGTCTTATGTATGACATGAAAAGATAACGAAATACGAGAGTCTTATGTATGACATGAAAAGATAACGAAATACGAATGTCTTATGTATGACATGAAAAGATAACGAAATACGAAAGTCTTATGTATGACATGAACAGATAACGAAATACGACAGTCTTATGTATGACATGAAAAGATAACGAAATACGAAAGTCTTATGTATGACATGAAAAGATAACGAAATACGACAGTCTTATGTATGACATGAAAAGATAACGAAATACGAATGTCTAATGTATTACATAAAAAGATAACGAAATACGAAAGTCTTATGTATGACATGAAAAGATAAACCGATACGAATGTCTTATGTATGACATGAAAAGATAACGAAATACGACAGTCTTATGTATGACATGAAAAGATAACGAAATACGAATGTCTTATGTATGACATGAAAAGATAACGAAATACGAAAGTCTTATGTATGACATGAAAAGATTACGAAATACGAATGTCTTATGTATGACATGAAAAGATAACAAAATACGAATGTATGTTGTATGACATGAAAAGATAACGAAATAAGAAAGTCTTATGTATGACATGAAAAGATAACGAAATACGAAAGTCTTATGTATGACATGAAAAGATAACGAAATACGAATGTCTTATGTATGACATGAAAAGATAACGAAATACGAATGTCTTATGTATGAAATGAAAAGATAACGAAATACGAAAGTCCTCTGTATGACATGAAAAGATAACGAAATACGAATGTCTTATGTATGACATGAACAGATAACAAAATACGAAAGTCTTATGTATGACATGAAAAGATAACGAAATACGAAAGTCTTATGTATGACATGAAAAGATAACAAAATACGAATGTCTTATGTATGACATGAAAAGATAACGAAATACGAAAGTCTTATGTATGACATGAAAAGATAACGAAATACAAATGTCTTATGTATGACATGAAAAAATGACGAAATACGAAAGTCTGATGTATGACATGAAAAGATAACGAAATACGAATGTCTTATGTATGACATGAAAAGATAACGAAATACGAATGTCTTATGTATGACATGAAAAGATAACGAAATACGAATGTCTTATGTATGACATGAAAAGATAACGAAATACGAAAGTCTTATGTATGACATTAAAAGATTACGAAATACGAATGTCTTATGTATGACATGAAAAGATAACAAAATACGAATGTATGTTGTATGACATGAAAAGATAACGAAATACGAATGTCTTATGTATGACATGAAAAGATAACGAAATACGAAAGTCTTATGTATGACATGAAAAGATAACGAAATACGAATGTCATATGTATGACATGAAAAGATAACGAAATACGAATGTCTTATGTATGACATGAAAAGATAACGAAATACGAAACTCTTATGTATGACATGAAAAGATAACGAAATACGAATATCTTATGTATGACATGAAAAGATAACGAAATACGAAAGTCTTATGTATGACATGAAAAGATAACGAAATACGAATGTCTTATGTATGACATGTAAAGATAACGAAATACGAATGCTTTATGTATGACATGAAAAGATAACGAAATACGAATGTCTTATGTATGACATGAAAAGATAACGAAATACGAAAGTCTTATGTATGACATGAACAGATAACGAAATACGACAGTCTTATGTATGACATGAAAAGATAACGAAATAGGAATGTCTTATGTATGACATGAAAAGATAACGAAATACGAATGTCTTATGTATGACATGAAAAGATAACGAAATACGAAAGTCTTATGTATGACATGAACAGATAACAAAATACGAATGTCTTATGTATGACATGAAAAGATAACGAAATACGAATGTCTTATGTATGACATGAAAAGATAACGAAATACGAATGTCTTATGTATGACATGAAAATATAACGAAATACGAATGTCTTATGTATGACAGGAAAAGATAACGAAATACGACATTCTTATGTATGACATGAAAAGATAACGAAATACGAATGTCTTATGTATGACATGAAAAGATAACAAAATACGGATGTCTTATGTATGACATGAAAAGATAACGAAATACGAATGTCTTATGTATGACATGAAAAGATAACGAAATACGAAAGTCTTATGTATGACATGAAAAGATAACGAAATACGAAAGTCTTATGTATGACATGAAAAGATAACGAAATACGAATGTCTTATGTATGACATGAAAAGATAACGAAATACGAATGTCTTATGTATGACATGAAAAGATAACGAAATACGAAACTCTTATGTATGACATGAAAAGATAACGAAGTACGAATGTCTTATGTATGACATGAAAAGATAACGAAATACGACAGTCTTATGTATGACATGAAAAGATAACGAAATACGAATGTCTTATGTATGACATGAAAAGATAACGAAATACGAATGTCTTATGTATGACATGAAAAGATAACGAAATACGAAAGTCTTATGTATGACATGAAAAGATAACGAAATACGAATGTCTTATGTATGACGTGAAAAGATACCGAAATACGAATGTCTTATGTATGACATGAAAAGATAACGAAATACGAATGTCTTATGTATGACATGAAAAGATAACGAAATACGAAAGTCTTATGTATGACATGAAAAGATAACGAAATACGAATGTCTTATGTATGACATGAAAAGATAACGAAATACGAATGTCTTATGTATGACATGAAAAGATAATGAAATACGGAAGTCTTATGTATGACCTGAAAAGATAACGAAATACGAATGTCTTATGTATGACATGAAAAGATAACGAAATACGAATGTCTTATGTATGACATGAAAAGATAACGAAATACGAATGTCTTATGTATGACATGAAAAGATAACGAAATACGAAAGTCTTATGTATGACATGAAAAGATAACGAAATAGGAATGTGTCATGTATGACATGAAAAGATAACGAAATACGAAAGTCTTATGTATGACATGAAAAGATAACGAAATACGAATGTCTTATGCAGGACATGAAAAATAACGAAATACGAAAGTCTTATGTATGACATGAAAAGATAACGAAATACGAATGTCTTATGTATGACATGAAAAGATAACGAAATACGAAAGTCTTATGTATGACCTGAAAAGATAACGAAATACGAATGTCTTATGTATGACATGAAAAGATAACGAAATACGAAAGTCTTATGTATGACATGAAAAGATAACGAAATACTAATGTCTTATGTATGACATGAAAAGATAACGAAATAGGAATGTCTTATGTATGACATAAAAAGATAACGAAATACGAATGTCTTATGTATGACATGAAAAGATAACGAAATACGAATGTCTTATGTATGACATGAAAAGATAACGAAATACGAATGTCTTATGTATGACATGAAAAGATAACGAAATACGAATGTCTTATGTATGACATGAAAAGATAACAAAATACGAATGTCTTATGTATGACATGAAAAGATAACGAAATACGAAAGTCTTATGTATGACATGAAAAGATAACGAAATACGAATGTCTTATGTATGACATGAAAAGATAACGAAATACGAATGTCTTATGTATGACATGAAAAGATAACGAAATACGAATGTCTTATGTATGACATGAAAAGATAACGAAATACGAAACTCTTATGTATGACATGAAAAGATAACGAAATACGAATTTCTTATGTATGACATGAAAAGATAACGAAATACGAATGTCTTATGTATGACATGAAAAGATAACGAAATACGAATGTCTTATGTATGACATGAAAAGATAACGAAATACGAAAGTTTATGTATGACATGAAAAGATAACGAAATACGAAAGTCTTATGTATGACATGGAAAGATAACGAAATACGAAAGTCCTATGTATGACATGAAAAGATAACGAAATACTAATGTCTTATGTATGACATGAAAAGATAACGAAATACGAATGTCTTATGTATGACATGAAAAGATAACGAAATACGAATGTCTTATGTATGACATAAAAAGATAACGAAATACGAATGTCTTATGTATGACATGAAAAGATAACGAAATACGAATGTCTTATGTATGACATGAAAAGATAACGAAATACGAATGTCTTATGTATGACATGAAAAGATAACAAAATACGAATGTCTTATGTATGACATGAAAAGATAACGAAATACGAAAGTCTTATGTATGACATGAATAGATAACGAAATACGAATGTCTTATGTATGACATGAAAAGATAACGAAATACGAAAGTCTTATGTATGACATGAAAAGATAACGAAATACGAAAGTCTTATGTATGACATGAAAAGATAACGAAATACGAAAATCTTATGTATGACATGAAAAGATAACGAAATACAAATGTCTTATGTATGACATGAAAAAATGACGAAATACGAAAGTCTGATGTATGACATGAAAAGATAACGAAATACGAATGTCTTATGTATGACATGAAAAGATAACGAAATACGAATGTCTTATGTATGACATGAAAAGATAACGAAATACGAATGTCTTATGTATGACATGAAAAGATAACGAAATACGAAAGTCTTATGTATGACATGAAAAGATAACGAAATACGAATGTCTTATGTATGACATGAAAAGATAACGAAATACGAAAGTCTTATGTATGACATGAAAAGATCACGAAATACGAATGTCTTATGTATGACATGAAAAGATAACGAAATACGAAAGTCTTATGTATGACATGAAAAGATAACGAAATACGAATGTCTTATGTATGACATGAAAAGATAACGAAATACGAAAGTCTTATGTATGACATGAAAAGATAACGAAATACGAATGTCTTATGTATGACATGAAAAGATAACAAAATACGAATGTCTTATGTATGGCATGAAAAGATAACAACATACGAAAGTCTTATGTATGACATGAAAAGATAACGAAATACGAAAGTCTTATGTATGACATGAAAAGATAACGAAATACGAATGTCTTATGTATGACATGAAAAGATAACGAAATACGAGAGTCTTATGTATGACATGAAAAGATAACGAAATACGAATGTCTTATGTATGACATGAAAAGATAACGAAATACGAAAGTCTTATGTATGACATGAACAGATAACGAAATACGAATGTCTTATGTATGACATGAAAAGATAACGAAATACGAAAGTCTTATGTATGACATGAAAAGATAACGAAATACGACAGTCTTATGTACGACATGAAAAGATAACGAAATACGAATGTCTAATGTATTACATAAAAAGATAACGAAATACGAATGTCTTATGTATGACATGAAAAGATAACGAAATACGAATGTCTTATGTATGACATGAAAAGATAACGAAATACGACAGTCTTATGTATGACATGAAAAGATAACGAAATACGAATGTCTTATGTATGACATGAAAAGATCACGAAATACGAAAGTCTTATGTATGACATGAAAAGATTACGAAATACGAATGTCTTATGTATGACATGAAAAGATAACAAAATACGAATGTATGTTGTATGACATGAAAAGATAACGAAATAAGAAAGTCTTATGTATGACCTGAAAAGATAACGAAATACGAATGTCTTATGTATGACATGAAAAGATAACGAAATACGAATGTCTTATGTATGACATGAAAAGATAACGAAATACGAACGTCTTATGTATGACATGAAAAGATAACGAAATACGAATGTCTTATGTATGACATGAAAAGATAACAAAATACGAATGTCTTATGTATGAAATGAAAAGATAACGAAATACGAAAGTCCTCTGTATGACATGAAAAGATAACGAAATACGAATGTCTTATGTATGACATGAACAGATAACAAAATACGAAAGTCTTATGTATGACATGAAAAGATAACGAAATACGAAAGTCTTGTGTATGACATGAAAAGATAACAAAATACGAATGTCTTATGTATGACATGAAAAGATAACGAAATACGAAAGTCTTATGTATGACATGAATAGATAACGAAATACGAATGTCTTATGTATGACATGAAAAGATAACGAAATACGAAAGTCTTATGTATGACATGAAAAGAATACGAAATACGAAAGTCTTATGTATGACATGAAAAGATAACGAAATACGAAAGTCTTATGTATGACATGAAAAGATAACGAAATACGAATGTCTTATGTATGACATGAAAAAATGACGAAATACGAAAGTCTGATGTATGACATGAAAAGATAACGAAATACGAATGTCTTATGTATGACATGAAAAGATAACGAAATACGAATGTCTTATGTATGACATGAAAAGATAACGAAATACGAATGTCTTATGTATGACATGAAAAGATAACGAAATACGAAAGTCTTATGTATGACATGAAAAGATAACGAAATACGAATGTCTTATGTATGACATGAAAAGATAACGAAATACGAAAGTCTTATGTATGACATGAAAAGATCACGAAATACGAATGTCTTATGTATGACATGAAAAGATAACGAAATACGAAAGTCTTATGTATGACATGAAAAGATAACGAAATACGAATGTCTTATGTATGACATGAAAAGATAACGAAATACGAAAGTCTTATGTATGACATGAAAAGATAACGAAATACGAATGTCTTATGTATGACATGAAAAGATAACGAAATACGAATGTCTTATGTATGACATGAAAAGATAACGAAATACGAAAGTTTATGTATGACATGAAAAGATAACGAAATACGAAAGTCTTATGTATGACATGGAAAGATAACGAAATACGAAAGTCCTATGTATGACATGAAAAGATAACGAAATACTAATGTCTTATGTATGACATGAAAAGATAACGAAATACGAATGTCTTATGTATGACATGAAAAGATAACGAAATACGAATGTCTTATGTATGACATAAAAAGATAACGAAATACGAATGTCTTATGTATGACATGAAAAGATAACGAAATACGAATGTCTTATGTATGACATGAAAAGATAACGAAATACGAATGTCTTATGTATGACATGAAAAGATAACAAAATACGAATGTCTTATGTATGACATGAAAAGATAACGAAATACGAATGTCTTATGTATGACATGAAAAGATAACGAAATACGAGAGTCTTATGTATGACATGAAAAGATAACGAAATACGAATGTCTTATGTATGACATGAAAAGATAACGAAATACGAAAGTCTTATGTATGACATGAACAGATAACGAAATACGAATGTCTTATGTATGACATGAAAAGATAACGAAATACGAAAGTCTTATGTATGACATGAAAAGATAACGAAATACGACAGTCTTATGTATGACATGAAAAAATAACGAAATACGAATGTCTAATGTATTACATGAAAAGATAACGAAATACGAATGTCTTATGTATGACATGAAAAGATAACGAAATACGAATGTCTTATGTATGACATGAAACGATAACGAAATACGAAAGTCTTATGTATGACATGAAAAGATAACGAAATACGAAACTCTTATGTATGACATGAAAAGATAACGAAATACGAATGTCTTATGCATGACATGAAAAGATAACGAAATACGAATGTCTTATGTATGACATGAAATGATAACGAAATACGAAAGTCTTATGTATGACATGAAAAGATAACGAAATACGAATGTCTTATGTATGACATGAAAAGATAACGAAATACGAAAGTCTTATGTATGACATGAAAAAGTTAACGAAATACGAATGTCTTATGTATGACATGAAAAGATAACGAAATACGACAGTCTTATGTATGACATGAAAAGATAACGAAATACGAATGTCTTATGTATGACATGAAAAGATAACGAAATACGAAAGTCTTATGTATGACATGAAAAGATTACGAAATACGAATGTCTTATGTATGACATGAAAAGATAACAAAATACGAATGTATGTTGTATGACATGAAAAGATAACGAAATACGAAAGTCCTCTGTATGACATGAAAAGATAACGAAATACGAATGTCTTATGTATGACATGAAAAGATAACAAAATACGAAAGTCTTATGTATGACATGAAAAGATAACGAAATACGAAAGTCTTATGTATGACATGAAAAGATAACGAAATACGAAAGTCTTATGTATGACGTTAAAAGATAACGAAATACGAATGTCTTATGTATGACATGAAAAGATAACGAAATACGAAAGTCTTATGTATGACATGAAAAGATAACGAAATACGAATGTCTTATGTATGACATGGAAAGATAACGAAATACGAAAGTCTTATGTATGACATGAAAAGATAACGAAATACTAATGTCTTATGTATGACATGAAAAGATAACGAAATACGAATGTCTTATGTATGACATGAAAAGATAACGAAATACGAATGTCTTATGTATGACATGAAAAGATAACGAAATACGAATGTCTTATGTATGACATGAAAAGATAACGAAATACGAATGTCTTATGTATGACATGAAAAGATAACGAAATACGAATGTCTTATGTATGACATGAAAAGATAACAAAATACGAATGTCTTATGTATGACATGAAAAGATAATTAAATACGAAAGTCTTATGTATGACATGAATAGATAACGAAATACGAATGTCTTATGTATGACATGAAAAGATAACGAAATACGAAAGTCTTATGTATGACATGAAAAGATAACGAAATACGAAAGTCTTATGTATGACATTAAAAGATAACGAAATACGAAAGTCTTATGTATGACATGAAAAGATAACGAAATACGAATGTCTTATGTATGACATGAAAAAATGACGAAACACGAAAGTCTGATGTATGACATGAAAAGATAACGAAATACGAATGTCTTATGTATGACATGAAAAGATAACGAAATACGAATGTTTTGTGTATGACATGAAAAGATAACGAAATACGAATGTCTTATGTATGACATGAAAAGATAACGAAATACGAAAGTCTTATGTATGACATGAAAAGATAACGAAATACGAATGTCTTATGTATGACATGAAAAGATAACGAAATACGAAAGTCTCATGTATGACATGAAAAGATCACGAAATACGAATGTCTTATGTATGACATGAAAAGATAACGAAATACGAAAGTCTTATGTATGACATGAAAAGATAACGAAATACGAATGTCTTATGTATGACATGAAAAGATAACGAAATACAAAAGTCTTATGTATGACATGAAAAGATAACGAAATACGAATGTCTTATGTATGACATGAAAAGATAACAAAATACGAATGTCTTATGTATGGCATGAAAAGATAACAACATACGAAAGTCTTATGTATGACATGAAAAGATAACGAAATACGAAAGTCTTATGTATGACATGAAAAGATAACGAAATACAAAAGTCTTATGTATGACATGAAAAGATAACGAAATACGAGAGTCTTATGTATGACATGAAAAGATAACGAAATACGAATGTCTTATGTATGACATGAAAAGATAACGAAATACGAAAGTCTTATGTATGACATGAACAGATAACGAAATACGAATGTCTTATGTATGACATGAAAAGATAACGAAATACGAAAGTCTTATGTATGACATGAAAAGATAACGAAATACGACAGTCTTATGTATGACATGAAAAGAAAACGAAATACGAATGTCTAATGTATTACATGAAAAGATAACGAAATACGAATGTCTTATGTATGACATGAAAAGATAACGAAATACGAATGTCGTATGTATTACATGAAACGATAACGAAATACGAAAGTCTTATGTATGACATGAAAAGATAACGAAATACGAAACTCTTATGTATGACATTAAAAGATAACGAAATACGAATGTCTTATGTATGACATGAAAAGATAACGAAATACGAAAGTCTTATGTATGACATGAAAAGATTACGAAATACGAATGTCTTATGTATGACATTAAAAGATAACAAAATACGAATGTATGTTGTATGACATGAAAAGATAACGAAATACGAAAGTCTTATGTATGACATGAAAAGATAACGAAATACGAATGTCTTATGTATGACATGAAAAGATAACAAAATACGAATGTCTTATGTATGACATGAAAAGATAACGAAATACGAAAGTCTTATGTATGACATGAAAAGATAACGAAATACGAATGTCTTATGTATGACATGAAAAGATAACAAAATACGAATGTCTTATGTATGAAATGAAAAGATAACGAAATACGAAAGTCCTCTGTATGACATGAAAAGATAACGAAATACGAATGTCTTATGTATGACATGAAAAGATAACAAAATACAGACGTCTTATGTATGACATGAAAAGATAACGAAATACGAAAGTCTTATGTATGACATGAAAAGATAACGAAATACGAATGTCTAATGTATGACATGAAAAGATAACGAAATACGAATGTCTTATGTATGACATGAAAAGATAACGAAATACGAATGTCTTATGTATGACATGAAAAGATAACGAAATACGAATGTCTTATGTATGACATGAAAAGATAACGAAATACGAATGTCTTATGTATGACATGAAAAGATAACGAAATACGAAAGTCTTATGTATGACATGAAAAGATTACGAAATACGAATGTCTTATGTATGACATGAAAAGATAACAAAATACGAATGTATGTTGTATGACATGAAAAGATAACGAAATACGAAAGTCTTATGTATGACATGAAAAGATAACGAAATACGAATGTCTAATGTATGACATGAAAAGATAACAAAATACGAATGTCTTATGTACGACATGAAAAGATAACGAAATACGAAAGTCTTATTATGACATGAAAAGATAACGAAATACGAATGTTTATGTATGACATTAAAAGATAACAAAATACGAATGTCTTATGTATTAAATGAAAAGATAACGAAATACGAAAGTCCTGTGTATGACATGAAAAGATAACGAAATACGAATGTCTTATGTATGACATGAAAAGATAACAAAATACGAAAGTCTTATGTATGACATGAAAAGATAACGAAATACGAAAGTCTTATGTATGACATGAAAAGATAACGAAATACGAATGTCTTATGTATGACATGAAAAGATAACGAAATACGAATGTCTTATGTATGACATGAAAAGATAACGAAATACGAGAGTCTTATGTATGACATGAAAAGATAACGAAATACGAATGTCTTATGTATGACATGAAAAGATAACGAAATACAAAAGTCTTATGTATGACATGGAAAGATAACGAAATACGAATGTCTTATGTATGACATGAAAAGATAACGAAATACGAAAGTCTTATGTATGACATGAAAAGATAACGAAATACGACAGTCTTATGTATGACATGAAAAGATAACGAAATAGGAATATCTTATGTATTACATGAAAAGATAACGAAATACGAATGTCTTATGTATGACATGAAAAGATAACAAAATACGAATGTCTTATGTATGACATGAAAAGATAACGAAATACGAATGTCATATGTATGACATGAAAAGATAACGAAATACGAATGTCTTATGTATGACATGAAAAGATAACGAAATACGAATGTCTTATGTATGACATGAAAAGATAACGAAATACGAATGTCTTATGTATGACATGAAAAGATAACGAAATACGAATGTCTTATGTATGACATGAAAAGATAACGAAATACGAATGTCTTATGTATGACATGTAAAGATAACGAAATACGAATGTCTTATGTATGACATGAAAAGATAACGAAATACGACAGTCTTATGTATGACATGAAAAGATAACGAAATACGAAAGTCTTATGTATGACATGAATCGATAACGAAATACGACAGTCTTATGTATGACATGAAAAGATAACGAAATAGGAATGTCTTATGTATGACATGAAAAGATAACGAAATACGAATGTCTTATGTATGACATGAAAATATAACGAAATACGAAAGTCTTATGTATGACATGAAAAGATAACGAAATACGAATGTCTTATGTATGACATGAAAAGATAACGAAATACGAATGTCTTATGTATGACATGAAAAGATAACGAAATACGAATGTCTTATGTATGACATGAAAAGATAACGAAATACGAAAGTCTTATGTATGACATGAAAAGATTACGAAATACGAATGTCTTATGTATGACATGAAAAGATAACAAAATACGAATGTATGTTGTATGACATGAAAAGATAACGAAATACGAAAGTCTTATGTATGACATGAAAAGATAACGAAATACGAATGTCTAATGTATGACATGAAAAGATAACAAAATACGAATGTCTTATGTACGACATGAAAAGATAACGAAATACGAAAGTCTTATTATGACATGAAAAGATAACGAAATACGAATGTTTATGTATGACATTAAAAGATAACAAAATACGAATGTCTTATGTATGAAATGAAAAGATAACGAAATACGAAAGTCCTGTGTATGACATGAAAAGATAACGAAATACGAATGTCTTATGTATGACATGAAAAGATAACAAAATACGAAAGTCTTATGTATGACATGAAAAGATAACGAAATACGAAAGTCTTATGTATGACATGAAAAGATAACGAAATACGAATGTCTTATGTATGACATGAAAAGATAACGAAATACGAATGTCTTATGTATGACATGAAAAGATAACGAAATACGAGAGTCTTATGTATGACATGAAAAGATAACGAAATACGAATGTCTTATGTATGACATGAAAAGATAACGAAATACGAAAGTCTTATGTATGACATGGAAAGATAACGAAATACGAATGTCTTATGTATGACATGAAAAGATAACGAAATACGAAAGTCTTATGTATGACATGAAAAGATAACGAAATACGACAGTCTTATGTATGACATGAAAAGATAACGAAATAGGAATGTCTTATGTATTACATGAAAAGATAACGAAATACGAATGTCTTATGTATGACATGAAAAGATAACAAAATACGAATGTCTTATGTATGACATGAAAAGATAACGAAATACGAATGTCATATGTATGACATGAAAAGATAACGAAATACGAATGTCTTATGTATGACATGAAAAGATAACGAAATACGAAAGTCTTATGTATGACATGAAAAGATAACGAAATACGAATGTCTTATGTATGACATGAAAAGATAACGAAATACGAAAGTCTTATGTATGACATGAAAAGATAACGAAATACGAATGTCTTATGTATGACATGTAAAGATAACGAAATACGAATGTCTTATGTATGACATGAAAAGATAACGAAATACGACAGTCTTATGTATGACATGAAAAGATAACGAAATACGAAAGTCTTATGTATGACATGAATCGATAACGAAATATTACAGTCTTATGTATGACATGAAAAGATAACGAAATACGAAAGTCTTATGTATGACATGAAAAGATAACGAAATACGAATGTCTTATGTATGACATGAAAATATAACGAAATACGAAAGTCTTATTTATGACATGAAAAGATAACGAAATACGAATGTCTTATGTATGACATGAAAAGATAACGAAATACGAATGTCTTATGTATGACATGAAAAGATAACGAAATACGAATGTCTTATGTATGGCATGAAAAGATTATGAAATACGAATGTCTTATGTATGACATGAAAAGATAACGAAATACGAAAGTCTTATGTATGACATTAAAAGATAACGAAATACGAATGTCTTATGTATGACATGAAAAGATCACGAAATACGACAGTCTTATGTATGACATGAAAAGATAACGAAATAGGAATGTCTTATGTATGACATGAAAAGATAACGATATACGAATGTCTTATGTATGACAAGAAAAGATAACGAAATACGAATGTCTTATGTATGACATGAAAAGATAACGAAATACGAATGTCTTATGTATGACATGAAAAGATAACGAAATACGAATGTCTTATGTATGACATGAAAAGATAACGAAATACGAATGTCTTATGTATGACATGAAAAGATAACGAAATACGACAGTCTTATGTATGACATGAAAAGATAACGAAATAGGAATGTCTTGTGTATTACATGAAAAGATAACGAAATACGAATGTCTTATGTATGACATGAAAAGATAACGAAATACGAATGTCTTATGTATGACATGAAAAGATAACGAAATACGAATGTCATATTTATGACATGAAAAGATAACGAAATACGGATGTCTTATGTATGACATGAAAAGATAACGAAATACGAAAGTCTTATGTATGACATGAAAAGATAACGAAATACGAATGTCTTATGTATGACATGGAAAGATAACGAAATACGAATGTCTTATGTATGACATGAAAAGATAACGAAATACGAAAGTATTATGTATGACATGAAAAGATAACGAAATACGACAGTCTTATGTATGACATGAAAAGATAACGAAATAGGAATGTCTTATGTATTACATGAAAAGATAACGAAATACGAATGTCTTATGTATGACATGAAAAGATAACGAAATACGAATGTCTTATGTATGACATGAAAAGATAACGAAATACGAATGTCATATGTATGACATGAAAAGATAACGAAATACGAATGTCTTATGTATGACATGAAAAGATAACGAAATACGAAAGTCTTATGTATGACATGAAAAGATAACGAAATACGAATGTCTTATGTATGACATGAAAAGATAACGAAATACGAAAGTCTTATGTATGACATGAAAAGATAACGAAATACGAATGTCTTATGTATGACATGTAAAGATAACGAAATACGAATGTCTTATGTATGACATGAAAAGATAACGAAATACGAATGTCTTATGTATGACATGAAAATATAACGAAATACGAATGTCTTATGTATGACATGAAAAGATAACGAAATACGACAGTCTTATGTATGACATGAAAAGATAACGAAATAGGAATGTCTTATGTATGACATGAAAAGATAACGAAATACGAATGTCTTATGTATGACATGAAAAGATAACGAAATACGAATGTCTTATGTATGACATGAAAATATAACGAAATACAAATGTCTTATGTATGACAGGAAAAGATAACGAAATACGACATTCTTATGTATGACATGAAAAGATAACGAAATACGAAAGTCTTATGTATGACATGAAAAGATAACAAAATACGGATGTCTTATGTATGACATTAAAAGGTAACGAAATACGAATGTCTTATGTATGACATGAAAAGATAACGAAATACGAATGTCTTATGTATGACATGAAAAGATAACGAAATACGAAAGTCTTATGTATGACATGAAAAGATCACGAAATACGACAGTCTTATGTATGACATGAAAAGATAACGAAATAGGAATGTCTTATGTATTACATGAAAAGATAACGATATACGAATGTCTTATGTATGACATGAAAAGATAACGAAATACGAATGTCTTATGTATGACATGAAAAGATAACGAAATACGAATGTCTTATGTATGACATGAAAAGATAACGAAATACGAATGTCTTATGTATGACATGAAAAGATAACGGAATACGAAAGTCTTATGTATGACATGAAAAGATAACGAAATACGACAGTCTTATGTATGACATGAAAAGATAACGAAATAGGAATGTCTTATGTATTACATGAAAAGATAACGAAATACGAATGTCTTATGTATGACATGAAAAGATAACGAAATACGAATGTCTTATGTATGACATGTAAAGATAACGAAATACGAATGTCTTATGTATGACATGAAAAGATAACGAAATACGAATGTCTTATGTATGACATGAAAAGATAACGAAATACGAAAGTCTTATGTATGACATGAAAAGATAACGAAATACGACAGTCTTATGTATGACATGAAAAGATAACGAAATAGCAATGTCTTATGTATGACATGAAAAGATAACGAAATACGAATGTCTTATGTATGACATGAAAAGATAACGAAATACGAAAGTCTTATGTATGACATGAAAAGATAACAAAATACGAATGTCTTATGTATGACATGAAAAGATAACTAAATACGAATGTCTTATGTATGACATGAAAAGATAACGAAATACGAATGTCTTATGTATGACATGAAAATATCACGAAATACGAATGTCTTATGTATGACAGGAAAAGATAACGAAATACGACATTCTTATGTATGACATAAAAAGATAACGAAATACGAAAGTCTTATGTATGACATGAAAAGATAACAAAATACGGATGTCTTATGTATGACATGAAAAGATAACGAAATACGAATGTCTTATGTATGACATGAAAAGATAACGAAATACGAATGTCTTATGTATGACATGAAAAGATAACGAAATACGAAAGTCTTATGTATGACATGAAAAGATAACGAAATACGAATGTCTTATGTATGACATGAAAAGATAACGAAATACGAATGTCTTATGTATGACATGAAAAGATAACGAAATACGAAACTCTTATGTATGACATGAAAAGATAACGAAGTACGAATGTCTTATGTATGACATGAAAAGATAACGAAATACGAAACTCTTGTGTATGACATGAAAATATAACGAAATAGGAATGTCTTATGTATGACATGAAAAGATAACGAAATACGAATGTCTTATGTATGACATGAAAAGATAACGAAATACGAAAGTCTTATGTATGACATGAAAAGATAACGAAATACGAATGTCTTATGTATGACGTGAAAAGATACAGAAATACGAATGTCTTATGTATGACATGAAAAGATAACAAAATACGAATGTCTTCTGTATGACATGAAAAGATTACGAAATACGAAAGTCTTATGTATGACATGAAAAGATAACGAAATACGAATGTCTTATGTATGACATGAAAAGATAACGAAATACGAATGTCTTATGTATGACATGAAAAGATAACGAAATACGAAAGTCTTATGTATGACATGAAAAGATAACGAAATAGGAATGTCTTATGTATGACATGAAAAGATAACGAAATACAAATGTCTTATGTATGACATGAAAATATAACGAAATACGAAAGTCTTATTTATGACATGAAAAGATAACGAAATACGAATGTCTTATGTATGACATGAAAAGATAACGAAATACGAATGTCTTATGTATGACATGAAAAGATAACGAAATACGAATGTCTTATGTATGGCATGAAAAGATTATGAAATACGAATGTCTTATGTATGACATGAAAAGATAACGAAATACGAAAGTCTTATGTATGACATTAAAAGATAACGAAATACGAATGTCTTATGTATGACATGAAAAGATCACGAAATACGACAGTCTTATGTATGACATGAAAAGATAACGAAATAGGAATGTCTTATGTATGACATGAAAAGATAACGATGTACGAATGTCTTATGTATGACAAGAAAAGATAACGAAATACGAATGTCTTATGTATGACATGAAAAGATAACGAAATACGAATGTCTTATGTATGACATGAAAAGATAACGAAATACGAATGTCTTATGTATGACATGAAAAGATAACGAAATACGAATGTCTTATGTATGACATGAAAAGATAACGAAATACGACAGTCTTTTGTATGACATGAAAAGATAACGAAATAGGAATGTCTTGTGTATTACATGAAAAGATAACGAAATACGAATGTCTTATGTATGACATGAAAAGATAACGAAATACGAATGTCTTATGTATGACATGAAAAGATAACGAAATACGAATGTCATATTTATGACATGAAAAGATAACGAAATACGGATGTCTTATGTATGACATGAAAAGATAACGAAATACGAAAGTCTTATGTATGACATGAAAAGATAACGAAATACGAATGTCTTATGTATGACATGGAAAGATAACGAAATACGAATGTCTTATGTATGACATGAAAAGATAACGAAATACGAAAGTATTATGTATGACATGAAAAGATAACGAAATACGACAGTCTTATGTATGACATGAAAAGATAACGAAATAGGAATGTCTTATGTATTACATGAAAAGATAACGAAATACGAATGTCTTATGTATGACATGAAAAGATAACGAAATACGAATGTCTTATGTATGACATGAAAAGATAACGAAATACGAATGTCATATGTATGACATGAAAAGATAACGAAATACGAATGTCTTATGTATGACATTAAAAGATAACGAAATACGAAAGTCTTATGTATGACATGAAAAGATAACGAAATACGAATGTCTTATGTATGACATGAAAAGATAACGAAATACGAAAGTCTTATGTATGACATGAAAAGATAACGAAATACGAATGTCTTATGTATGACATGTAAAGATAACGAAATACGAATGTCTTATGTATGACATGAAAAGATAACGAAATACGAATGTCTTATGTATGACATGAAAATATAACGAAATACGAATGTCTTATGTATGACATGAAAAGATAACGAAATACGACAGTCTTATGTATGACATGAAAAGATAACGAAATAGGAATGTCTTATGTATGACATGAAAAGATAACGAAATACGAATGTCTTATGTATGACATGAAAAGATAACGAAATACGAATGTCTTATGTATGACATGAAAAGATAACAAAATACGAATGTTTATGTATGACATGAAAAGATAACGAAATACGAATGTCTTATGTATGACATGAAAAGATAACGAAATACGAATGTCTTATGTATGACATGAAAATATAACGAAATACAAATGTCTTATGTATGACAGGAAAAGATAACGAAATACGACATTCTTATGTATGACATGAAAAGATAACGAAATACGAAAGTCTTATGTATGACATGAAAAGATAACAAAATACGGATGTCTTATGTATGACATTAAAAGGTAACGAAATACGAATGTCTTATGTATGACATGAAAAGATAACGAAATACGAATGTCTTATGTATGACATGAAAAGATAACGAAATACGAAAGTCTTATGTATGACATGAAAAGATCACGACATACGACAGTCTTATGTATGACATGAAAAGATAACGAAATAGGAATGTCTTATGTATTACATGAAAAGATAACGATATACGAATGTCTTATGTATGACATGAAAAGATAACGAAATACGAATGTCTTATGTATGACATGAAAAGATAACGAAATACGAATGTCTTATGTATGACATGAAAAGATAACGAAATACGAATGTCTTATGTATGACATGAAAAGATAACGAAATACGAAAGTCTTATGTATGACATGAAAAGATAACGAAATACGACAGTCTTATGTATGACATGAAAATATAACGAAATAGGAATGTCTTATGTATTACATGAAAAGATAACGAAATACGAATGTCTTATGTATGACATGAAAAGATAACGAAATACGAATGTCTTATGTATGACATGTAAAGATAACGAAATACGAATGTCTTATGTATGACATGAAAAGATAACGAAATACGAATGTCTTATGTATGACATGAAAAGATAACGAAATACGAAAGTCTTATGTATGACATGAAAAGATAACGTAATACGAATGTCTTATGTATGACATGAAAAGATAACGAAATACGAATGTCTTATGTATGACATGAAAAGATAACGAAATACGAAACTCTTATGTATGACATGAAAAGATAACGAAGTACTAATGTCTTATGTATGACATGAAAAGATAACGAAATACGAAACTCTTGTGTATGACATGAAAATATAACGAAATAGGAATGTCTTATGTATGACATGAAAAGATAACGAAATACGAATGTCTTATGTATGACATGAAAAGATAACGAAATACGAAAGTCTTATGTATGACATGAAAAGATAACGAAATACGAATGTCTTATGTATGACGTGAAAAGATACAGAAATACGAATGTCTTATGTATGACATGAAAAGATAACAAAATACGAATGTCTTATGTATGACATGAAAAGATTACGAAATACGAAAGTCTTATGTATGACATGAAAAGATAACGAAATACGAATGTCTTATGTATGACATGAAAAGATAACGAAATACGAATGTCTTATGTATGACATGAAAAGATAACGAAATACGAAAGTCTTATGTATGACATGAAAAGATAACGAAATAGGAATGTCTTATGTATGACATGAAAAGATAACGAAATACGAATGTCTTATGTATGACATGAAAATATAACGAAATACGAATGTCTTATGTATGACATGAAAAGATAACGAAATACGAATGTCTTATGTATGACATGAAAAGATAACGAAATACGAATGTCTTATGTATGACATGAAAAGATAACGAAATACGAATGTCTTATGTATGGCATGAAAAGATTATGAAATACGAATGTCTTATGTATGACATGAAAAGATAACGAAATACGAAAGTCTTATGTATGACATTAAAAGATAACGAAATACGAATGTCTTATGTATGACATGAAAAGATCACGAAATACGACAGTCTTATGTATGACATGAAAAGATAACGAAATAGGAATGTCTTATGTATGACATGAAAAGATAACGATATACGAATGTCTTATGTATGACAAGAAAAGATAACGAAATACGAATGTCTTATGTATGACATGAAAAGATAACGAAATACGAATGTCTTATGTATGACATGAAAAGATAACGAAATACGAATGTCTTATGTATGACATGAAAAGATAACGAAATACGAATGTCTTATGTATGACATGAAAAGATAACGAAATACGACAGTCTTATGTATGACATGAAAAGATAACGAAATAGGAATGTCTTGTGTATTACATGAAAAGATAACGAAATACGAATGTCTTATGTATGACATGAAAAGATAACGAAATACGAATGTCTTATGTATGACATGAAAAGATAACGAAATACGAATGTCATATTTATGACATGAAAAGATAACGAAATACGGATGTCTTATGTATGACATGAAAAGATAACGAAATACGAAAGTCTTATGTATGACATGAAAAGATAACGAAATACGAATGTCTTATGTATGACATGGAAAGATAACGAAATACGAATGTCTTATGTATGACATGAAAAGATAACGAAATACGAAAGTATTATGTATGACATGAAAAGATAACGAAATACGACAGTCTTATGTATGACATGAAAAGATAACGAAATAGGAATGTCTTATGTATTACATGAAAAGATAACGATATACGAATGTCTTATGTATGACATGAAAAGATAACGAAATACGAATGTCTTATGTATGACATGAAAAGATAACGAAATACGAATGTCATATGTATGACATGAAAAGATAACGAAATACGAATGTCTTATGTATGACATTAAAAGATAACGAAATACGAAAGTCTTATGTATGACATGAAAAGATAACGAAATACGAATGTCTTATGTATGACATGAAAAGATAACGAAATACGAAAGTCTTATGTATGACATGAAAAGATAACGAAATACGAATGTCTTATGTATGACATGTAAAGATAACGAAATACGAATGTCTTATGTATGACATGAAAAGATAACGAAATACGAATGTCTTATGTATGACATGAAAATATAACGAAATACGAATGTCTTATGTATGACATGAAAAGATAACGAAATACGACAGTCTTATGTATGACATGAAAAGATAACGAAATAGGAATGTCTTATGTATGACATGAAAAGATAACGAAATACGAATGTCTTATGTATGACATGAAAAGATAACGAAATACGAAAGTCTTATGTATGACATGAAAAGATAACAAAATACGAATGTCTTATGTATGACATGAAAAGATAACGAAATACGAATGTCTTATGTATGACATGAAAAGATAACGAAATACGAATGTCTTATGTATGACATGAAAATATAACGAAATACAAATGTCTTATGTATGACAGGAAAAGATAACGAAATACGACATTCTTATGTATGACATGAAAAGATAACGAAATACGAAAGTCTTATGTATGACATGAAAAGATAACAAAATACGGATGTCTTATGTATGACATTAAAAGGTAACGAAATACGAATGTCTTATGTATGACATGAAAAGATAACGAAATACGAATGTCTTATGTATGACATGAAAAGATAACGAAATACGAAAGTCTTATGTATGACATGAAAAGATCACGAAATACGACAGTCTTATGTATGACATGAAAAGATAACGAAATAGGAATGTCTTATGTATTACATGAAAAGATAACGATATACGAATGTCTTATGTATGACATGAAAAGATAACGAAATACGAATGTCTTATGTATGACATGAAAAGATAACGAAATACGAATGTCTTATGTATGACATGAAAAGATAACGAAATACGAATGTCTTATGTATGACATGAAAAGATAACGAAATACGAAAGTCTTATGTATGACATGAAAAGATAACGAAATACGACAGTCTTATGTATGACATGAAAAGATAACGAAATAGGAATGTCTTATGTATTACATGAAAAGATAACGAAATACGAATGTCTTATGTATGACATGAAAAGATAACGAAATACGAATGTCTTATGTATGACATGTAAAGATAACGAAATACGAATGTCTTATGTATGACATGAAAAGATAACGAAATACGAATGTCTTATGTATGACATGAAAAGATAACGAAATACGAAAGTCTTATGTATGACATGAAAAGATAACGAAATACGACAGTCTTATGTATGACATGAAAAGATAACGAAATAGCAATGTCTTATGTATGACATGAAAAGATAACGAAATACGAATGTCTTATGTATGACATGAAAAGATAACGAAATACGAAAGTCTTATGTATGACATGAAAAGATAACAAAATACGAATGTCTTATGTATGACATGAAAAGATAACGAAATACGAATGTCTTATGTATGACATGAAAAGATAACGAAATACGAATGTCTTATGTATGACATGAAAATATCACGAAATACGAATGTCTTATGTATGACAGGAAAAGATAACGAAATACGACATTCTTATGTATGACATAAAAAGATAACGAAATACGAAAGTCTTATGTATGACATGAAAAGATAACAAAATACGGATGTCTTATGTATGACATGAAAAGATAACGAAATACGAATGTCTTATGTATGACATGAAAAGATAACGAAATACGAATGTCTTATGTATGACATGAAAATATAACGAAATACGAAAGTCTTATGTATGACATGAAAAGATAACGAAATACGAATGTCTTATGTATGACATGAAAAGATAACGAAATACGAATGTCTTATGTATGACATGAAAAGATAACGAAATACGAAACTCTTATGTATGACATGAAAAGATAACGAAGTACGAATGTCTTATGTATGACATGAAAAGATAACGAAATACGAAACTCTTGTGTATGACATGAAAATATAACGAAATAGGAATGTCTTATGTATGACATGAAAAGATAACGAAATACGAATGTCTTATGTATGACATGAAAAGATAACGAAATACGAAAGTCTTATGTATGACATGAAAAGATAACGAAATACGAATGTCTTATGTATGACGTGAAAAGATACAGAAATACGAATGTCTTATGTATGACATGAAAAGATAACGAAATACGAATGTCTTATGTATGACATGAAAAGATTACGAAATACGAAAGTCTTATGTATGACATGAAAAGATAACGAAATACGAATGTCTTATGTATGACATGAAAAGATAACGAAATACGAATGTCTTATGTATGACATGAAAAGATAACGAAATACGAAAGTCTTATGTATGACATGAAAAGATAACGAAATAGGAATGTCTTATGTATGACATGAAAAGATAACGAAATACAAATGTCTTATGTATGACATGAAAATATAACGAAATACGAAAGTCTTATTTATGACATGAAAAGATAACGAAATACGAATGTCTTATGTATGACATGAAAAGATAACGAAATACGAATGTCTTATGTATGACATGAAAAGATAACGAAATACGAATGTCTTATGTATGGCATGAAAAGATTATGAAATACGAATGTCTTATGTATGACATGAAAAGATAACGAAATACGAAAGTCTTATGTATGACATTAAAAGATAACGAAATACGAATGTCTTATGTATGACATGAAAAGATCACGAAATACGACAGTCTTATGTATGACATGAAAAGATAACGAAATAGGAATGTCTTATGTATGACATGAAAAGATAACGATGTACGAATGTCTTATGTATGACAAGAAAAGATAACGAAATACGAATGTCTTATGTATGACATGAAAAGATAACGAAATACGAATGTCTTATGTATGACATGAAAAGATAACGAAATACGAATGTCTTATGTATGACATGAAAAGATAACGAAATACGAATGTCTTATGTATGACATGAAAAGATAACGAAATACGACAGTCTTTTGTATGACATGAAAAGATAACGAAATAGGAATGTCTTGTGTATTACATGAAAAGATAACGAAATACGAATGTCTTATGTATGACATGAAAAGATAACGAAATACGAATGTCTTATGTATGACATGAAAAGATAACGAAATACGAATGTCATATTTATGACATGAAAAGATAACGAAATACGGATGTCTTATGTATGACATGAAAAGATAACGAAATACGAAAGTCTTATGTATGACATGAAAAGATAACGAAATACGAATGTCTTATGTATGACATGGAAAGATAACGAAATACGAATGTCTTATGTATGACATGAAAAGATAACGAAATACGAAAGTATTATGTATGACATGAAAAGATAACGAAATACGACAGTCTTATGTATGACATGAAAAGATAACGAAATAGGAATGTCTTATGTATTACATGAAAAGATAACGAAATACGAATGTCTTATGTATGACATGAAAAGATAACGAAATACGAATGTCTTATGTATGACATGAAAAGATAACGAAATACGAATGTCATATGTATGACATGAAAAGATAACGAAATACGAATGTCTTATGTATGACATTAAAAGATAACGAAATACGAAAGTCTTATGTATGACATGAAAAGATAACGAAATACGAATGTCTTATGTATGACATGAAAAGATAACGAAATACGAAAGTCTTATGTATGACATGAAAAGATAACGAAATACGAATGTCTTATGTATGACATGTAAAGATAACGAAATACGAATGTCTTATGTATGACATGAAAAGATAACGAAATACGAATGTCTTATGTATGACATGAAAATATAACGAAATACGAATGTCTTATGTATGACATGAAAAGATAACGAAATACGACAGTCTTATGTATGACATGAAAAGATAACGAAATAGGAATGTCTTATGTATGACATGAAAAGATAACGAAATACGAATGTCTTATGTATGACATGAAAAGATAACGAAATACGAATGTCTTATGTATGACATGAAAAGATAACAAAATACGAATGTTTATGTATGACATGAAAAGATAACGAAATACGAATGTCTTATGTATGACATGAAAAGATAACGAAATACGAATGTCTTATGTATGACATGAAAATATAACGAAATACAAATGTCTTATGTATGACATGAAAAGATAACGAAATACGAATGTCTTATGTATGACATGAAAAGATAACGAAATACGAAAGTCTTATGTATGACATGAAAAGATAACAAAATACGGATGTCTTATGTATGACATTAAAAGGTAACGAAATACGAATGTCTTATGTATGACATGAAAAGATAACGAAATACGAATGTCTTATGTATGACATGAAAAGATAACGAAATACGAAAGTCTTATGTATGACATGAAAAGATCACGACATACGACAGTCTTATGTATGACATGAAAAGATAACGAAATAGGAATGTCTTATGTATTACATGAAAAGATAACGATATACGAATGTCTTATGTATGACATGAAAAGATAACGAAATACGAATGTCTTATGTATGACATGAAAAGATAACGAAATACGAATGTCTTATGTATGACATGAAAAGATAACGAAATACGAATGTCTTATGTATGACATGAAAAGATAACGAAATACGAAAGTCTTATGTATGACATGAAAAGATAACGAAATACGACAGTCTTATGTATGACATGAAAAGATAACGAAATAGGAATGTCTTATGTATTACATGAAAAGATAACGAAATACGAATGTCTTATGTATGACATGAAAAGATAACGAAATACGAATGTCTTATGTATGACATGTAAAGATAACGAAATACGAATGTCTTATGTATGACATGAAAAGATAACGAAATACGAATGTCTTATGTATGACATGAAAAGATAACGAAATACGAAAGTCTTATGTATGACATGAAAAGATAACGTAATACGAATGTCTTATGTATGACATGAAAAGATAACGAAATACGAATGTCTTATGTATGACATGAAAAGATAACGAAATACGAAACTCTTATGTATGACATGAAAAGATAACGAAGTACGAATGTCTTATGTATGACATGAAAAGATAACGAAATACGAAACTCTTGTGTATGACATGAAAATATAACGAAATAGGAATGTCTTATGTATGACATGAAAAGATAACGAAATACGAATGTCTTATGTATGACATGAAAAGATAACGAAATACGAAAGTCTTATGTATGACATGAAAAGATAACGAAATACGAATGTCTTATGTATGACGTGAAAAGATACAGAAATACGAATGTCTTATGTATGACATGAAAAGATAACAAAATACGAATGTCTTATGTATGACATGAAAAGATTACGAAATACGAAAGTCTTATGTATGACATGAAAAGATAACGAAATACGAATGTCTTATGTATGACATGAAAAGATAACGAAATACGAATGTCTTATGTATGACATGAAAAGATAACGAAATACGAAAGTCTTATGTATGACATGAAAAGATAACGAAATAGGAATGTCTTATGTATGACATGAAAAGATAACGAAATACGAATGTCTTATGTATGACATGAAAATATAACGAAATACGAATGTCTTATGTATGACATGAAAAGATAACGAAATACGAATGTCTTATGTATGACATGAAAAGATAACGAAATACGAATGTCTTATGTATGACATGAAAAGATAACGAAATACGAATGTCTTATGTATGGCATGAAAAGATTATGAAATACGAATGTCTTATGTATGACATGAAAAGATAACGAAATACGAAAGTCTTATGTATGACATTAAAAGATAACGAAATACGAATGTCTTATGTATGACATGAAAAGATCACGAAATACGACAGTCTTATGTATGACATGAAAAGATAACGAAATAGGAATGTCTTATGTATGACATGAAAAGATAACGATATACGAATGTCTTATGTATGACAAGAAAAGATAACGAAATACGAATGTCTTATGTATGACATGAAAAGATAACGAAATACGAATGTCTTATGTATGACATGAAAAGATAACGAAATACGAATGTCTTATGTATGACATGAAAAGATAACGAAATACGAATGTCTTATGTATGACATGAAAAGATAACGAAATACGACAGTCTTATGTATGACATGAAAAGATAACGAAATAGGAATGTCTTGTGTATTACATGAAAAGATAACGAAATACGAATGTCTTATGTATGACATGAAAAGATAACGAAATACGAATGTCTTATGTATGACATGAAAAGATAACGAAATACGAATGTCATATTTATGACATGAAAAGATAACGAAATACGGATGTCTTATGTATGACATGAAAAGATAACGAAATACGAAAGTCTTATGTATGACATGAAAAGATAACGAAATACGAATGTCTTATGTATGACATGGAAAGATAACGAAATACGAATGTCTTATGTATGACATGAAAAGATAACGAAATACGAAAGTATTATGTATGACATGAAAAGATAACGAAATACGACAGTCTTATGTATGACATGAAAAGATAACGAAATAGGAATGTCTTATGTATTACATGAAAAGATAACGATATACGAATGTCTTATGTATTACATGAAAAGATAACGAAATACGAATGTCTTATGTATGACATGAAAAGATAACGAAATACGAATGTCATATGTATGACATGAAAAGATAACGAAATACGAATGTCTTATGTATGACATTAAAAGATAACGAAATACGAAAGTCTTATGTATGACATGAAAAGATAACGAAATACGAATGTCTTATGTATGACATGAAAAGATAACGAAATACGAAAGTCTTATGTATGACATGAAAAGATAACGAAATACGACAGTCTTATGTATGACATGAAAAGATAACGAAATAGGAATGTCTTATGTATGACATGAAAAGATAACGAAATACGAATGTCTTATGTATGACATGAAAAGATAACGAAATACGAAAGTCTTATGTATGACATGAAAAGATAACAAAATACGAATGTCTTATGTATGACATGAAAAGATAACGAAATACGAATGTCTTATGTATGACATGAAAAGATAACGAAATACGAATGTCTTATGTATGACATGAAAATATAACGAAATACAAATGTCTTATGTATGACAGGAAAAGATAACGAAATACGACATTCTTATGTATGACATGAAAAGATAACGAAATACGAAAGTCTTATGTATGACATGAAAAGATAACAAAATACGGATGTCTTATGTATGACATTAAAAGCTAACGAAATACGAATGTCTTATGTATGACATGAAAAGATAACGAAATACGAATGTCTTATGTATGACATGAAAAGATAACGAAATACGAAAGTCTTATGTATGACATGAAAAGATCACGAAATACGACAGTCTTATGTATGACATGAAAAGATAACGAAATACGAATGTCTTATGTATTACATGAAAAGATAACGATATACGAATGTCTTATGTATGACATGAAAAGATAACGAAATACGAATGTCTTATGTATGACATGAAAAGATAACGAAATACGAATGTCTTATGTATGACATGAAAAGATAACGAAATACGAATGTCTTATGTATGACATGAAAAGATAACGAAATACGAAAGTCTTATGTATGACATGAAAAGATAACGAAATACGACAGTCTTATGTATGACATGAAAAGATAACGAAATAGGAATGTCTTATGTATTACATGAAAAGATAACGAAATACGAATGTCTTATGTATAGCATGAAAAGATAACGAAATACGAATGTCTTATGTATGACATGTAAAGATAACGAAATACGAATGTCTTATGTATGACATGAAAAGATAACGAAATACGAATGTCTTATGTATGACATGAAAAGATAACGAAATACGAAAGTCTTATGTATGACATGAAAAGATAACGAAATACGACAGTCTTATGTATGACATGAAAAGATAACGAAATAGCAATGTCTTATGTATGACATGAAAAGATAACGAAATACGAATGTCTTATGTATGACATGAAAAGATAACGAAATACGAAAGTCTTATGTATGACATGAAAAGATAACAAAATACGAATGTCTTATGTATGACATGAAAAGATAACGAAATACGAATGTCTTATGTATGACATGAAAAGATAACGAAATACGAATGTCTTATGTATGACATGAAAATATCACGAAATACGAATGTCTTATGTATGACAGGAAAAGATAACGAAATACGACATTCTTATGTATGACATAAAAAGATAACGAAATACGAAAGTCTTATGTATGACATGAAAAGATAACAAAATACGGATGTCTTATGTATGACATGAAAAGATAACGAAATACGAATGTCTTATGTATGACATGAAAAGATAACGAAATACGAATGTCTTATGTATGACATGAAAATATAACGAAATACGAAAGTCTTATGTATGACATGAAAAGATAACGAAATACGAATGTCTTATGTATGACATGAAAAGATAACGAAATACGAATGTCTTATGTATGACATGAAAAGATAACGAAATACGAAACTCTTATGTATGACATGAAAAGATAACGAAGTACGAATGTCTTATGTATGACATGAAAAGATAACGAAATACGAAACTCTTGTGTATGACATGAAAATATAACGAAATAGGAATGTCTTATGTATGACATGAAAAGATAACGAAATACGAATGTCTTATGTATGACATGAAAAGATAACGAAATACGAAAGTCTTATGTATGACATGAAAAGATAACGAAATACGAATGTCTTATGTATGACGTGAAAAGATACAGAAATACGAATGTCTTATGTATGACATGAAAAGATAACAAAATACGAATGTCTTATGTATGACATGAAAAGATTACGAAATACGAAAGTCTTATGTATGACATGAAAAGATAACGAAATACGAATGTCTTATGTATGACATGAAAAGATAACGAAATACGAATGTCTTATGTATGACATGAAAAGATAATTAAATACGAAAGTCTTATGTATGACCTGAAAAGATAACGAAATACGAATGTCTTATGTATGACATGAAAAGATAACGAAATACGAATGTCTTATGTATGACATGAAAAGATAACGAAATACGAATGTCTTATGTATGACATGAAAAGATAACGAAATACGAAAGTCTTATGTATGACATGAAAAGATAACGAAATAGGAATGTGTTATGTATGACATGAAAAGATAACGAAATACGAAAGTCTTATGTATGACATGAAAAGATACCAAAATAGGAATGTCTTATGTATGACATGAAAAGATAACGAAATACGAATGTCATATGTATGACATGAAAAGATAACGAAATACGAAAGTCTTATGTATGACATGAAAAGATAACGAAATAGGAATGTCTTATGTATGACATGTAAAGATTACAAAATACGAAAGTCTTATGTATGACATGAACAGATAACGAAATACGAAAGTCTTATGTATGACACTAAAAGATAACGAAATACGAATGTCTTATATATGACATGAAAAGATAACGAAATACGAAAGTCTTATGTATGATATGAAAAGATAACGAAATACGAATGTCTTATGTATGACATGAAAAGATTACGAAATACGAATGTCTTATGTATGACATGAAAAGATAACAAAATACGAAAGTCTTATGTATGACATGAAAAGATAACGAAATATTAATGTCTTATATATGACATGAAAAGATAACGAAATACGAAAGTCTTATGTATGACATGAAAAGATAACGAAATACGAATGTCTTATGTATGACATGAAAAGATAACGAAATACGAATGTCTTATGTATGACATGAAAATATAACGAAATACGAAAGTCTTATGTATGACATGACAAGATAACGAAATACGAATGTCTTATGTATGACATGAAAAGATAACAAAATACGAATGTCTTATGTATGACATGAAAAGATAACGAAATACGAATGTCTTATGTATGACATGAAAAGATAACAAAATACGAATGTCTTATGTATGACATGAAACGATAACGAAATACGAATGTCTTATGTATGACATGAAAAGATAACGAAATACGAATGTCTTATGTATGACATGAAAAGATAACAAAATACGTATGTCTTATGTATGACATGAAAAGATAACGAAATACGAATGTCTTATGTATGACATGAAAAGATAATTAAATACGAAAGTCTTATGTATGATCTGAAAAGATAACGAAATACGAATGTCTTATGTATGACATGAAAAGATAACGAAATACGAATGTCTTATGTATGACATGAAAAGATAACGAAATACGAATGTCTTATGTATGACATGAAAAGATAACGAAATACGAAAGTCTTATGTATGACATGAAAAGATAACGAAATAGGAATGTGTTATGTATGACATGAAAAGATAACGAAATACGAAAGTCTTATGTATGACATGAAAAGATACCAAAATAGGAATGTCTTATGTATGACATGAAAAGATAACGAAATACGAATGTCTTATGTATGACATGAAAAGATAACGAAATACGAATGTCATATGTATGACATGAAAAGATAACGAAATACGAAAGTCTTATGTATGACATGAAAAGATAACGAAATAGGAATGTCTCATGTATGACATGTAAAGATTACAAAATACGAAAGTCTTATGTATGACATGAACAGATAACGAAATACGAATGTCTTATGTATGACACTAAAAGATAACGAAATACGAATGTCTTATATATGACATGAAAAGATAACGAAATACGAAAGTCTTATGTATGACATGAAAAGATAACGAAATACGAATGTCTTATGTATGACATGAAAAGATAACGAAATACGAATGTCTTATGTATGACATGAAAATATAACGAAATAGGAAAGTCTTATGTATGACATGAAAAGATAACGAAATACGAATGTCTTATGTATGACATTAAAAGATAACAAAATAAGAATGTCTCATGTATGACATGAAAAGATAACGATATACGAATGTCTTATGTATGACATGAAAAGATAATTAAATACGAATGTCTTATGTATGACATGAAAAGATAACGAAATACGAAAGTCTTATGTATGACATGAAAAGATAACGAAATAGGAATGTCTTATGTATGACATGAAAAGATAACGAAATACGAATGTCTTATGTATGACATGAAAAGATAACGAAATACGAATGTCTGATGTATGACATGAAAAGATAACGAAATACGAATGTCTTATGTATGGCATGAAAAGATAACAAAATAGGAATGTCTTATGTATGACATGAAAAGATAACGAAATACGAAAGTCTTATGTATGACATGAAAAGATTACGAAATACGAATGTCTTATGTATGACATGAAAAGATAACAAAATACGAATGTCTTATGTATGACATGAAAAGATAACGAAATATTAATGTCTTATATATGACATGAAAAGATAACGAAATACGAAAGTCTTATGTATGACATGAAAAGATAACGAAATACGAATGTCTTATGTATGACATGAAAAGACAACGAAATACGAATGTCTTATGTATGACATGAAAATATAACGAAATACGAAAGTCTTATGTATGACATGAAAAGATAACGAAATACGAATGTCTTATGTATGACATGAAAAGATAACAAAATACGAATGTCTTATGTATGACATGAAAAGATAACGAAATACGAATGTCTTATGTATGACATGAAAAGATAACAAAATACGAATGTCTTATGTATGACATGAAACGATAACGAAATACGAATGTCTTATGTATGACATGAAAAGATAACGAAATACGAATGTCTTATGTATGACATGAAAAGATAACAAAATACGTATGTCTTATGTATGACATGAAAAGATAACGAAATACGAATGTCTTATGTATGACAATAAAAGATAACGAAATACGAAAGTCTTATGTATGACATGAAACGATTACGAAATACGAATGTCTTATGTATGACATGAAAAGATAACGAAATACGAATGTCTTATGTATGACATGAAAAGATAACAAAATACGAATGTCTTATGTATGACATAAAAAGATAACGAAATACGACAGTTTTGTGTATGACATGAAAAGATAACGAAATACGAATGTCTTATGTATGACATGATAAGATAACGAAATACGAATGTCTTATGTATGACATGAAAAGATAACGAAATACGAAAGTCTTATGTATGACATGAAAAGATAACGAAATATTAATGTCTTATGTATGACATAAAAAGATAACGAAATACGAATGTCTTATGTATGACATGAAAAGATAACGAAATACGAATGTCTTATGTATGACATGAAAAGATAACGAAATACAAATGTCTCATGTATAACATGAAAAGATAACGAAATACGAATGTCTTATGTATGACATGAAAAGATAACGAAATAGGAATGTCTTATGTATGACATGAAAAGATAACGAAATACGAATGTCATATGTATGACATGAAAAGATAACGAAATACGAAAGTCTTTCGTATGACATGAAAAGATAACGAAATACGAATGTCTTATGTATGACATGAAAAGATAACGAAATACGAAAGTCTTATGTATGACATGAAAAGATAACGAAATACGAATGTCATATGTATGACATGAAAAGATAACGAAATACGAATGTCTTATGTATGACATGAAAAGATAACGAAATACGAATGTCTTATGTATGACATGAAAAGATAACGAAATACGAAAGTCTTATGTATGACATGAAAAGATAACGAAATAGGAATGTCTTATGTATGCCATGAAAAGATAACGAAATACGAATGTCTTATGTATGACATGAAAAGATAACGAAATACGAATGTCTGATGTATGACATGAAAAGATAACGAAATACGAATGTCTTATGTATGACATGAAAAGATAACAAAATAGGAATGTCTTATGTATGACATGAAAAGATAACGAAATACGAAAGTCTTATGTATGACATGAAAAGATAACGAAATAGGAATGTCTTATGTATGACATGAAAAGATTACGAAATACGAATGTCTTATGTATGACATGAAAAGATAACAAAATACGAATGTCTTATGTATGACATGAAAAGATAACGAAATATTAATGTCTTATGTATGACATGAAAAGATAACGAAATAGGAATGTCTTATGTATGACATGAAAAGATTACGAAATACGAATGTCTTATGTATGACATGAAAAGATAACAAAATACGAATGTATGTTGGATGACATGAAAAGATAACGAAATATTAATGGCTCATGTATGATATGTAAATATAACGAAATACGAATGTCTTATGTATGACATGAAAAGATAACGAAATAGGAATGTCTTATCTATGACATGAAAAGATAACGAAATACGAAAGTCTTATGTATGACATTAAAAGATAACGAAATACGAATGTCTTATCTATGGCATGAAAAGATAACGAAATACGAATGTCTTATGTATGACATGAAAAGATAACGAAATAGGAAAGTCTTATGTATGACATGAAAAGATAACGAAATACGAATGTCTTATGTATGACAATAAAAGATAACAAAATACGAATGTCTTATGTATGACATGAAAAGATAACGAAATATTAATGTCTTATGTATGACATGAAAAGATAACGAAATAGGAATGTCTTATGTATGACATGAAAAGATTACGAAATACGAATGTCTTATGTATGACATGAAAAGATAACAAAATACGAATGACTTATGTATGACATGAAAAGATAACGAAATATTAATTTCTCATGTATGACATGAAAAGATAACGAAATACGAATGTCTTATGTATGACATGAAACGATAACGAAATAGGAATGTCTTATCTATGACATGAAAAGATAACAAAATACGAAAGTCTTATGTATGACATGAAAAGATAACGAAATACGAAAGTCTTATGTATGACATGAAAAGACAACGAAATACGAATGTCTTATGTATGACATGAAAAGATAACGAAATACGAAAGTCTTATGTATGACATGAAAAGATAACGAAATACGAATGTCATATGTATGACATGAAAAGATAACGAAATACGAATGTCTTATGTATGACATGAAAAGATAACGAAATACGAATGTCTTATGTATTACATGAAAAGATAACGAAATACGAATGTCTTATGTATGACATGAAAATATAACAAAAAAGGAATGTCTCATGTATGACATTAAAAGATAACGAAATACGAATGTCTTATGTATGACATGAAAAGATAACGAAATACGAATGTCTTATGTATGACATGAAAAGATAACGAAATACGAATGTCTTATGTATGACATGAAAAGATAACGAAATAGGAATGTCTTATGTATGACATGAAAAGATTACGAAATACGAATGTCTTATGTATGACATGGAAAGATAACAAAATACGAATGTCTTATGTATGACATGAAAAGATAACGAAATACGAATGTCTTATGTATGACATGAAAAGATAACGAAATAGGAATGTCTTATGTATGCCATGAAAAGATTACGAAATACGAATGTCTTATGTATGACATGAAAAGATAACGAAATACGAATGTCTTATGTATGACATGAAAAGATAACGAAATATTAATGTCTCATGTATGACATGAAAAGATAACGAAATACGAATGTCTCATGTATGACATGAAAAGATAACGAAATACGAAAGTCTTATGTATGACATGAAAAGATAACGAAATACGAATGTCTTATGTATGACATGAAACGATTACGAAATACGAATGTCTTATGTATGACATGAAAAGATAACGAAATACGAAAGTCTTATGTATAACATGAAAAGATTACGAAATACGAATGTCTTATGTATGACATGAAAAGATAACAAAATACGAATGTCTTATGTATGACATGAAAAGATAACGAAATATTAATGTCTTATATATGACATGAAAAGATAACGAAATACGAATGTCTTATGTATGACATGAAAAGATAACAAAATAGGAATGTCTTATGTATGACATGAAAAGATAACGAAATACGAATGTCTTATGTATGACATGAAAATATAACGAATTACGAAAGTCTTATGTATGACATGAAAAGATAACGAAATACGAATGTCTTATGTATGACATGAAAAGATAACAAAATACGAATGTCTTATGT
The DNA here is from genome assembly GCF_053919585.1 of Euprymna scolopes. Taxonomy (NCBI): domain Eukaryota; kingdom Metazoa; phylum Mollusca; class Cephalopoda; order Sepiida; family Sepiolidae; genus Euprymna; species Euprymna scolopes. The sequence goes on along the minus strand of NC_136497.1, from coordinate 103,214,500 downwards.
ATGACATGAAAAGATTACGAAATACGAATGTCTTATGTATGACATGAAAAGATAACAAAATACGAATGTCTTATGTATGACATGAAACGATAACGAAATACGAATGTCTTATGTATGACATGAAAAGATAACGAAATACGAATGTCTTATGTATGACATGAAAAGATAACAAAATACGTATGTCTTATGTATGACATGAAAAGATAACGAAATACGAATGTCTTATGTATGACAATAAAAGATAACGAAATACGAAAGTCTTATGTATGACATGAAACGATTACGAAATACGAATGTCTTATGTATGACATGAAAAGATAACGAAATACGAATGTCTTATGTATGACATGAAAAGATAACAAAATACGAATGTCTTATGTATGACATAAAAAGATAACGAAATACGATAGTTTTGTGTATGACATGAAAAGATAACGAAATACGAATGTCTTATGTATGACATGATAAGATAACGAAATACGAATGTCTTATGTATGACATGAAAAGATAACGAAATACGAAAGTCTTATGTATGACATGAAAAGGTAACGAAATACGAATGTCTTATGTATGACATAAAAAGATAACGAAATACGAATGTCTTATGTATGACATGAAAAGATAACGAAATACGAATGTCTTATGTATGACATGAAAAGATAACGAAATACAAATGTCTCATGTATAACATGAAAAGATAACGAAATACGAATGTCTTATGTATGACATGAAAAGATAACGAAATAGGAATGTCTTATGTATGACATGAAAAGATAACGAAATACGAATGTCATATGTATGACATGAAAAGATAACGAAATACGAAAGTCTTTCGTATGACATGAAAAGATAACGAAATACGAATGTCTTATGTATGACATGAAAAGATAACGAAATACGAAAGTCTTATGTATGACATGAAAAGATAACGAAATACGAATGTCATATGTATGACATGAAAAGATAACGAAATACGAATGTCTTATGTATGACATGAAAAGATAACGAAATACGAATGTCTTATGTATGACATGAAAAGATAACGAAATACGAAAGTCTTATGTATGACATGAAAAGATAACGAAATAGGAATGTCTTATGTATGCCATGAAAAGATAACGAAATACGAATGTCTTATGTATGACATGAAAAGATAACGAAATACGAATGTCTGATGTATGACATGAAAAGATAACGAAATACGAAAGTCTTATGTATGACATGAAAAGATAACGAAATAGGAATGTCTTATGTATGACATGAAAAGATAACGAAATACGAAAGTCTTATGTATGACATGAAAAGATAACGAAATAGGAATGTCTTATGTATGACATGAAAAGATTGCGAAATACGAATGTCTTATGTATGACATGAAAAGATAACAAAATACGAATGTCTTATGTATGACATGAAAAGATAACGAAATATTAATGTCTTATGTATGACATGAAAAGATAACGAAATAGGAATGTCTTATGTATGACATGAAAAGATTACGAAATACGAATGTCTTATGTATGACATGAAAAGATAACAAAATACGAATGTATGTTGGATGACATGAAAAGATAACGAAATATTAATGGCTCATGTATGATATGTAAATATAACGAAATACGAATGTCTTATGTATGACATGAAAAGATAACGAAATAGGAATGTCTTATCTATGACATGAAAAGATAACGAAATACGAAAGTCTTATGTATGACATTAAAAGATAACGAAATACGAATGTCTTATGTATGACATGAAAAGATAACGAAATACGAATGTCTTATGTATGACAATAAAAGATAACAAAATACGAATGTCTTATGTATGACATGAAAAGATAACGAAATATTAATGTCTTATGTATGACATGAAAAGATAACGAAATAGAAATGTCTTATGTATGACATGAAAAGATTACGAAATACGAATGTCTTATGTATGACATGAAAAGATAACAAAATACGAATGACTTATGTATGACATGAAAAGATAACGAAATATTAATTTCTCATGTATGACATGAAAAGATAACGAAATACGAATGTCTTATGTATGACATGAAACGATAACGAAATAGGAATGTCTTATCTATGACATGAAAAGATAACAAAATACGAAAGTCTTATGTATGACATGAAAAGATAACGAAATACGAAAGTCTTATGTATGACATGAAAAGACAACGAAATACGAATGTCTTATGTATGACATGAAAAGATAACGAAATACGAAAGTCTTATGTATGACATGAAAAGATAACGAAATACGAATGTCATATGTATGACATGAAAAGATAACGAAATACGAATGTCTTATGTATGACATGAAAAGATAACGAAATACGAATGTCTTATGTATTACATGAAAAGATAACGAAATACGAATGTCTTATGTATGACATGAAAATATAACAAAATAGGAATGTCTCATGTATGACATGAAAAGATAACGAAATACGAATGTCTTATGTATGACATGAAAAGATAACGAAATACGAATGTCTTATGTATGACATGAAAAGATAACGAAATACGAATGTCTTATGTATGACATGAAAAGATAACGAAATAGGAATGTCTTATGTATGACATGAAAAGATTACGAAATACGAATGTCTTATGTATGACATGGAAAGATAACAAAATACGAATGTCTTATGTATGACATGAAAAGATAACGAAATACGAATGTCTTATGTATGCCATGAAAAGATAACGAAATAGGAATGTCTTATGTATGACATGAAAAGATTACGAAATACGAATGTCTTATGTATGACATGAAAAGATAACGAAATACGAATGTCTTATGTATGACATGAAAAGATAACGAAATATTAATGTCTCATGTATGACATGAAAAGATAACGAAATACGAATGTCTCATGTATGACATGAAAAGATAACGAAATACGAAAGTCTTATGTATGACATGAAAAGATAACGAAATACGAATGTCTTATGTATGACATGAAAAGATAACGACATAGGTATGTCTTATGTATGACATGAAAAGATAACGAAATACGAATGTCTTATGTATGACATGAAAAGATTACGAAATACAAATGTCTTATGTATGACATGAAAAGATAACGAAATACGAAAGTCTTATGTATGACATCAAAAGATAACGAAATACGAATGTCTTATGTATGACATGAAAAGATAACGAAATACGAATGTCTTATGTATGACATGAAAAGATAACGAAATACGAATGTCTTATGTATGACATGAAAAGATAACGAAATACGAATGTCTTATGTATGACATGAAAAGATAACGAAATACGAATGTCTTATGTATTACATGAAAAGATAACGAAATACGAATGTCTTATGTATGACATGAAAATATAACAAAATAGGAATGTCTCATGTATGACATGAAAAGATACGAAATACGAATGTCTTATGTATGACATGAAAAGATAACGAAATACGAATGTCTTATGTATGACATGAAAAGATAACGAAATAGGAATGTCTTATGTATGACATGGAAAGATAACAAAATACGAATGTCTTATGTATGACATGAAAAGATAACGAAATATTAATGTCTTATGTATGCCATGAAAAGATAACAAAATAGGAATGTCTTATGTATGACATGAAAAGATTACGAAATACGAATGTCTTATGTATGACATGAAAAGATAACGAAATACGAATGTCTTATGTATGACATGAAAAGATAACGAAATATTAATGTCTCATGTATGACATGAAAAGATAACGATATACGAATGTCTCATGTATGACATGAAAAGATAACGAAATACGAAAGTCTTATGTATGACATGAAAAGATAACGAAATACGAATGTCTTATGTATGACATGAAAAGATAACGAAATAGGTATGTCTTATGTATGACATGAAAAGATAACGAAATACGAAAGTCTTATGTATGACATGAAAAGATAACGAAATACGAATGTCTTATGTATGACATGAAAAGATAACGAAATACGAAAGTCTTATGTATGACATGAAAAGATAACGAAATACGAATGTCTTATGTATGACATGAAAAGATAACGAAATACGAATGTCTTATGTATGACATTAAAAGATAACGAAATACGAATGTCTTATGTATGACATGAAAAGATAACGAAATACGAATGTCTTATGTATGACATGAAAAGATAACAAAATACGAATGTCTTATGTATGACATGAAAAGATAACGAAATACGAATGTCTTATGTATGACATGAAAAGATAACGAAATACGAATGTCTTATGTATGACATGAAAAGATAACGAAATAGGAATGTCTTATGTATGACATGAAAAGATTACGAAATACGAATGTTTTATGTATGACATGAAAAGATAAAAAAATACGAATGTCTTATGTATTACATGAAAAGATAACGAAATATTAATGTCTTATGTATGACATGAAAAGATAACGAAATACGAATGTCTTATGTATGACATGAAAAGATAACGAAATACGAATGTCTTATGTATGACATGAAAAGATAACGAAATACGAAAGTCTCATGTATGACATGAAAAGATAACGAAATACGAAAGTCTTATGTACGACATGAAAAGAAACTGAAATCTTAGAAAGATCTCTATCATTCCAGTAATTATAGGAGCAACTAGACTCATAAGAAAATGTCAAACAAAACTTAGCAAATATACTCGGTGAACCAAGTGCAAGAAGGATTCAATAAAATGCATTTAAAGGGACAATTAAAATATCTGCATAAATGTGAGGGGTATACTCATTTTTGTCATACACTGTATATATAAATAGATAGATTCATCACTTTATTAATTATATTCAAGTAGGGCATATTACGAATTGAACAAATACATAAGACATTATCAAGATCAATGTTCTTTATAAGTTTAAATGCTTTTTGGAAGAAAGCAACTCCTATAACGATAATAATAAAGCCCACAAAAGTTTGTTGATGGATGGAGCCATTAGGCTTCATTCATCTGGCCGACTTCCTATGCATTGTGTAAACTCTAGCTTAATTTGCTCGCAGTTACCCGTGGATGTAAGACATATTTTAGTTAATAACATGAAACTAATACATTGTAAACCAAATTTGGAAAATTAAAAATACTCGAAGTTATCTTATTATAACATTAAATAAAAAATCCGTATGAAACTCATAACTTTTTAAAATGATTAATGTAATAAAATTCATCATTTGAGGTAAATTTTAAATTGCTAACCATTTTTCTTTATCTGCACTGATTTGTATTTTGACGTATGATTTTACCTATTCATACTCGGCTACTTTTGAAAATTATCCTCTTTTCTATTGTTTTTCTTTTCATTAGTTTTTGTTACCAGGAGATAATTCGATAAAGAATCGAAAACGTTTGTGATGCACATGAGACGTACATTAATCTTTTTGATTTTAACACAAAAATGATCATTAGAAAAATTGAAAACATAAGAAAACGTCTTATCAACATATGATTTATGCTTAACAAGGTTTGCTGCAGGTTTGCTGCATAAATACACACATCATAATATATATAATATATAATGCATACAGTAATAGTACTTAACAATAATCAAATTTATAAAACTGACTGTGTCTGTCTGTATCCATTTTTTCAAACTGCATCTCCTCCGAGACTCAAGGTCACAAAGCTGCATGAGAAGGGTCAAATGATTATTGCATATTTTGTAGACCGTTGTTATATATATATACATATATATATATATATATATATATATATATATATATATATATAACAATATATATATATACATAACAATATATATATATATATAACAATATATATATATATATATATATATATATATATATATGTCCTTGCTAATGAAGCCAGGGCTAGCTTCTGTCGCTGAGTTCGAATCTATGAATTAATTGTGACACCTTGCACTGATGATTCCCGAAAGGATGAAACACTAGTGTCTGTAGGTATTTAATAATTATTATAGTAAACAATTATATATATATATATATATATATATATATATATATATATATATATATATATATATATATAAGCTTGTAAAAATACGAGCAGATGTAAAGGGGTCAACATTGAAAAATATTAATTTGAAAAGCGTAAGTCGACTTAAATTGTTCTTGGATGGATGCGCAAACATACATTTATGCATTACAATCTTATCTATCTGACGATAGCTGAAGCGGTAACAATTAAAGCTAGAGCACAAAATGTTTTGGTTTCTACTCTAGCTGATGACAATCGAGTGATTTTTTTCTTTTAATTTTTAAATCACTACTATATATTGAATTCAATATAATAATTAATAGAAAATTGGCTAAGAAATAATAAACAGGAAATTTGCATTAATTAAAATATCATATTTAAGCGTATTTTACGACCAGGCAACGGCGACTGACCAGCTAGTTAATATCAAATTTTGAATATCGAAAAAATGCTTACATATCGGAGAAGAGCATATATTAAATTTATGAACAGTTTTAAAGAAGTTGTAAAAGCAAGGATACAAAAGTGTGTTATTTTAGACATCTACTTTTACTTAAAGGAAATTGTCTTAGTAATGAAAGTCTTAAAATATCCACGCCGACTTTTACTTATTGAAATAAAAAAAAACTTTAAATAATAAAATCATAAAGAGAATAAACAGAAACGCCAGAAAACTCAGATATGCTTTTTGAAAGTTGGCATAACGAAAATATTATAATTATATAAAGTAACTAATAATCACACATTGCAAGAGAAAAATACATTTTCGGTGGGGAATAACAAGAAACTTAATCTTTTCCATGATTTATCAGTACATTTTTTCCTTCTTGAATTACAAACATTGAAGAAGAGGAATCGCTTCGAGAGACGAAAAAACTTATTTCAAAAGGAGAGAACTGAAGGCGTTTCATTAAAATTCTGCTGTTTTGCATCTTGAAACATTTAGACTTTGTTCGTTGAGTGCAGCATATTTATTGCTTGTTATTTTCAAGTTAGGTGTTAGATGCGTCCAGGCTTCTCCTGTAAACGCTTTGTTCATCTGTCACCGTCCGTCTGTCTGTCACAGATATACTTAATTAAATCATATCACTAATTACAACACAGATTAATTGGATGTATTTTATTTTAGATGAATTCGAACATGTTTACGATGTTCTACCTGTCTGTCAATCTGTCACATTTAAGTTTAAGATAACATTTTCTTTGGTCTATCGCAGGTTTGAAATATTTTCTTTGGTCTTTTACATTTAAAGTTAAAATATTTTAATTCAACTTTTTGTCATGTTTAAGATTGAAATAGCATTTCCCTTGATTTGTTATGCTTAGATTTGAAATACTATTTTCTTGTGCCTGCAATACTTAAGGTTGACATAAATTTTCTTCGATCCATTATGAATACCTTTGAATAACATCTTCTTTGGTTTGTCAGTCTTATTTAATTGAACTATAATCATCATCACTAAAAATGTAGCCAATTGAATAGACGCATCTTAAATTTTTTTTCTTTTTACAAATTTCGTACGATTCTTGAAAGATGTTCATAAAAAGTAAAATTAATAAATACAAAAAATAAGAAAGACATTTAATATCTTCCATATTTGATATACCTCAAAGCTTATTCCTAAAATGATAAATTAAAAAGTTTTCAAAAAATTAAAAATTCAAGAAACTATTGTGAATAATTACATATAATATGCTATGTATTTGTTATTATTTTTTAAAAGCTTTTTATTTTGCCTCAGATATTTCGTTTATATGTGCAGTTTAGAGAATGTTTCAATATTTTTTTTTGTAATTTTCGTATTGGAAAATTTCTTTCTTGTATTTTTGTTCAGTTTCATAAATTTAAAAATTTTCTTTAGATTTTTCTATAAATTTACCTCAGGTTTTCCTTTTCCTTTATCTCTTTTTCATTGACTTTCCTTTCTTTTTCTTTTTCTCTTTTTCCTTGCTATTTCTGTTCTTTATTTGTCTTTTCTTTTTCTTTTTTCTGTATTTCTTTCAAATTTCCTGTTTTCACTTTCTTTTTTTTTTTTTGGACTCATCAATTTAATCTTCTTTTTTTTCTCTTTTATATTTAATTCGTATTTTTTCTGATATTACTCTAGCACATGACCTACAACTCGGGATCTGTGCAAGCGCACTACATTAATGGTTGCAATATAATGTACAAAGTAATCCAAACGTTTTTGTTGATCTGCAAACGCATTAGAGAACCTCGTCGCTTCTAAAAACTCAATTAAATATTTTGGTTCGCCATAAACAATTTCCACAGACTGGGTTATATTTTCAAAATGTATTTTGAATCAATTTTATCGGAAACATACTTTACCAACATACACTTTCTATTTTATTCTTATTGATCTTAATATGCAGAAGAAGGTTTTATTCTGGTACAGATAAAAGTATTCTTGCTGCCACCACTGAAAGGCAGAAAACTGTTACAGTAACAGCTACCTTTTTTGCTGCAGAAAATTAACTATTTCAAGTAATTTACATTTTAATAATTTTAAATTGGTAAAATATGTACACAAAAGAATACATATTAAAACAATGAAATTCTAAAGAAAATAGAATGTTTAATTATGTCATATTGCAGTAGGTTTTTACTTCTGGTATTAATTCTTATTTCAAGCGAGATTAAATTCTCTGTAGCTCAACCTTTGAAATTGAGAGTCTAAGGCTCCAAGTTCATTTGAAATTTGGTTTTTCAACTGTGTTAAGTTTTTTTCAGTTGTTTTAAGTTTTTTCAGGATAAGTAAATGCTTTTTATTTATTTTTTCATACTACTTCCACGGAAAGAATCGTAAATGTCAGTATCAATGCTAAATTTAATCGGTAACATTACCCTCATAAATACATATGGTATTTGACTTCAACAATAACACTAAAAACTACGCAAACTCCTAATTCGATATTGAAACAACTGCAACAGGATCCTACCCTCAATATAATCTACAATAAACCCTGTTAGTGCAAAACGACAGTTCCTGAAGCTTCATTCTCTATTAGCATTCACATGTACTTAAAACAATTTTTACACCGTTTAATACTGTGAAGCACAATTTTCTAACCGTATATGTTAGTTTACAGCTTCCATTCACTTTCATTCATCCTGACTTTAGCTTACACCATAAAATGAATTTATACATTACTATATATTTATATATTAACAATATTTGCACTGATACATGTTGCAAAACCCTCATATTAATCAATATTATGATAAATATTTTTTATTTAATCCTCATTTACATACCATATGTTTCATCCTTTTTCAGGAATCAGGAGCACGTAGGTCATGTGATTCGGACGACTAGACATTGGAATTTCCTTCACACTATCTGCTTCCTTGGCTGTACTGATATGCAGAAGTTTAAATGTAACACAAACAAATATCTTGTTAATCTTTCCTAGACATGGCCCCTAAATAGTAGCCCCTTTTGTTTAATTGCATCAAATGGACATATATGCAATATTAATCATATAAACAAAAGAATTGAATTCCATTTAATATTTTTTATTTTGTTATTCTAGGTTCACAAACTATATTAAATTCAATAATGGATGAATTTGATGTCTTATCTCCCCTTCCATTTATGCTGATGAGGAGACGATATCCAGAAATATTTTACTTATTTCTAGATGGTTTTATTTGTAAATATCAAATTCAATTGAAATTTGCAGACAGTCTATTATTTGAGTCGAGGAGCGTTTTTATGTCATTAAACTAAATTTATAATTAAAATTATAAATTAAATAAAAGAAAACTATTTTTCATAACTCCATTCTGCGTGACTATTCGGTTTTTACTTCCGGTAGTTTTTTCAATTCATGCACCACTATTTGACGAATCTAATCGATAAGTAAAAAGAAACATCCTCTATGTTTTAAATTTAAATTTATTTCCCAATTTTTTTAATTTAAAGCAAATTTCTCGCCAGAAGGTGCGTTTTGAGTTGAAACATAAAAGTCAAAGATCCTTAACAAAACCATCTTTGTCGTAAAAACAAATTTGGCAGCACACGTTTTTGTTGTTGTTGTTGTTGTTGTTTTTTAACACTTGTTTCTATATAAGAAAATATGATTTTTTTTTAAATTAAAACTATAAATCGTTAGGTGAAAGTACAGTTTTTTTTCTAAGAAAATTTACGGTACATATGCATTTTGGTAACGTGCTGAAATTATATCTTTTTATATTTGTTTTTTTTTTTCAGCCATTCTTACCATTGAGAGGGGGGGATGTTTTGTAACTATTCTGTATTTTCAACTAACAATTTATTATTTTAAAAAAGCAATTTATTATTTACAATTTATCATTTAAAAAAAAGATATCGTGAAATTATAAAAAAAAAGATATTGTGAAACTTGAAAAAAGAAACAACGCGATTAAGGTCCGATTAAGATTCGATTGTCTTGTTTTTGCTTTTTTTTACCGTAAATTGTTAGGTTAAAGATTTTTGTGTTTTTTTTTTCAAGAAAACTTTTTAACAAAATTGAAAGTACACTTTTTTTGGGTTTGTATTACTATACACATAGTTCGAAAAAGTTGTCAAAAAACAAATATATAACAAATAAATGTTATCAAAGGCAAGATAAGTTACTTTTCTACCAAACTGGATATAATTTTCGTGTTTTTATTCAATTTAACATTTTTATTCAGCTCGAAAACCATAGTGTTTACCGATGTATTGGAAAATTCAAGATGGCGGCCGATTCTCTCTTTAACACGGTAAGTTTGGAAAAAGGTGTAATAAATAATAAACTAGACAAAATACTGTTAGAAATTCGCTCAATATATGTTACCGTGACATAACTTAACATATATTCGGTGGTTTTTAATAGTATTTTGTCTAGTTTATTATTTATAACACCTTTTCCTGAACTTACCGTGAGAATCGGACGCCATTTTGAATTTTCCAATACATCGGTAAACACTGTATGGTTTTCGAGCTGAATAAACATGTTAAATTGAATAAAAACATGAAAATTATATCCAGTTTGGTAGAAAAGTAACTTATCTTTCCTTTGATAACATTTACTTGTTATATATTTGTTTTTTGACAACTTTTCGAATCTATGTGTACAGTAATACAAACCCCTTTTTTTTTACAGAAGTTTTATATGTGAAAATATGAATGCTTTTTCTTTTATTTAAGAAATTGTTAGGTGAAATACAGAAAAGTTTTCGGCAGATTTGCCGTTTAGTTGTACAAATATCCTCAAGCCAGGTGTTGGTACGGGTTTAGGTTCTTCCAAGTCCCAAAACTACCGACCAGCTTTAATAATTACTAAACGTACAACAAGTATAAACAACAAGAATTTATTAATAAACATGAAAACATGACAACACTGCAATTTAGAACATAAAGGTAAAAAGATTACTCACTTCAATAGTGGGGTTTACGGGAGGAGTGAGAACTGTATTCTAGAGTTGTACTCTGCCTGTCCAACATTGTCTTTTAGGAGAAGAACCTTTTGTCGTCCGTGCCTCATGTGTACGGACTCTCCTCTACTTTTCTCAAGGGACCTCACTCCTTACCCTACACTGGTAATCCGGTGCTCTTATTTATTCCCCTACAGTTCTCCCCCCCCCCTCCAAAATACGGAGTACCTGAAATAAATGGGCAACATTTTTAATTTTATTTAAACCGTCACAAAATTTTTAAAATGTGCTGGCCATCTGACATGTCTACCTGACCGTGTCTTTTTCTTTTCTACTTTCTGAAGCGTCATATCTACCGGCATGGCGTTTGGGGGTGATACTTTCAGATATGTCTCTTCCAGTGCTGCGGGTTTTAACCTGTCTACCGAAATGTTTTGTTCCTCATTCTTGATAAGCACCTTGAAAAACTTATTTTGTCTCTCCACAACCTTAAAGGGGCCACGATACGGCGGTTGCAGGGAATGCCTCCTTTCCGTATCACGGATAATGACGTGCGTGCAAGTCTCTAAACCCTTAGGTACATATGGGACCATGTTCCTATTCGAGCCTGAGGGAGAATATGCCATATTGGCCATTTTTGTTGTTAGCCGGTCGACAAATGCTGTCATGTCCATAACTTTTTTTGGTGCTTCAAAAAAATATTGTGCTGGCAACCGCAATGTGGTTCCATATAGAACCTCCGCTGCTGAGCACTCCATATCTCTTTTCACCGTTGTCCGCAGTCCCAACAATATTAGTGGCAGATGTTCTAACCACCTTGTATTGTCCGTAAGCTGTGCCCGTAAGGAGGCTTTCAGACTGCGATGTAGTCGCTCGACCATGCCGTTTGCCTGGGGGTGATAAGCTGTGGTGTGTATACTCTTGGTGCCCAAGAGTTTTGCAAGTTTATGAAAAAGGTCTGACTCAAACTGTCGACCTCTGTCTGATGTAACATTTTGTGGTACACCGAATCTGGCCACCCAGCCAGCAAGGAATGTCCTGGCAGTTGTGTATGCCGTCATGTCTGGCATCGGTAGAGCTTCAAACCATCGTGAGAAACTGTCGATACATGTCAGCAGATAGCACTGACCTTCACATGTCGGAAATGGTCCGGTGATGTCGATATGAATGTGCTGAAATCTCTCATCTGGAACTGGAAACGTGCCTGGAGGAGCCCGCGTGTGACGACCGACCTTGGCTTTTTGACACTCCACACACGTTTTCGCCCACGCTCTTGTATCAGCTTTTATTCGCGGCCAGACATATCGGTCTGTTAGTAGCCTTACAGAGGCATTGGCCCCTGGATGCGATAGACCGTGTACTGCCTTAAATATGTCTTTGCGTAGCGATGCTGGAACGTATGGTCGCAGTTTGTTTGTGCTTGTGTCACACACAACTTTTGTGTGGCTGGTAGGGTTGGTAATTGTCACTAGGTTCAATGAAGTTGGATTATTCTGCAGGAGATTTTGTAAATGTTCATCCTTCTGTTGTTCGTTAGACAAGGTATCGACGTCAATTGCCGGCTGCAACAGGAAGGAATTAATTCCCCGCAATAAGGTGTCTGCTGGGATGTTGTCTGCTCCCTTGATGTGCCGGATATCCGATGTCAGTTGAAGGATATAATCCATCTGGCGAATCTCTCTGGGAGAATATTTGTCCGAGGAAGACTGTAAAGCGCCTAACAGGGGTGTGTGGTCCGTGAGGATATGGAACTGCTGACCTTCCAAGAGCTGCCGGAAATGGCGTATCGTGGAGAATGCAGCTAACAGCTCTCTGGAAAATGTACTATAGCGTTTCTCAGTCTCTGTTAATTTTTTTGAGAAAAAGGAAATGGGTTTCCAGTCCGCATCGCATTTTTGTTGTAGGACTGCTCCAATTCCAATTGCGGATGCATCCACTGCTAGGCACAGCTCCTGGTTGGGTTGGATGTGAGACAATTTTGCAGTCTCCTGCAACATAGCCTTGATCTTGTTGAATGCTTCTACCGCGTGCTCTGAAAATACAATGTCACACTTCCTCACATTTGTCAACAAACTTGTCAATGGTAAAGGTACTTGTGCACAGTGAGGTAAGAACCTACGATAAAAGTTTATCAGCCCCAAGAATTGACGCAGCTGCCTCATTGTGGCAGGGATAGGGAAATTTTGAATGGACTTGACCATCTCTGGTGATGGGGATATTCCCCCCTCTGAAATATGGTGTCCTAAAAAAATTACTTCGGATTGACCAAAAGCACATTTTAATGGGTTTAGGACTATCCCATATTGCTTCAAACGTTCGAAGACCTGTCGCACATGACCGATGTGTTCCTTTCTAGTTTGGCTAGCAATAAGTACATCGTCAATATATGCACAGACGAATGGCAAATCTGACAATACCTGGTCTATGAACCGTTGGAATGTTTGTGCTGCATTCCGCAACCCAAAAGGAACTCACATGAACTCGAACATCCCGAATGGGTGATGATAACCGTTTTAGGAATGTGTTCGGGCTCCACCGGTATTTGGTAATATGCTCGAATTAAATCCAATTTTGTAAAAAAACGGTTATTTTGAGCCACTGCTGTCACGTCCTGGACATGTGATACTGGGTATCTATCTGGTTTAGTGACTGCATTCAGTGCTCTGTAGTCCCCACATGCCCGCCATGTGTTAACACCTTTATTGACAAGATGAAGAGGTGAAGCCCATTCGCTCTTTGAAGGGCGAACTATGCCTAACTTCATCATTTGCTGAAATTCAGCCTTGGCCGCTGTTACCTTTTCTGGTGCTAAGCGCCTAGCTTTGCTATGAACGGGCGGACCATTTGTTTCGATATAGTGTGTGGTGGAGTGTGGCAAAACGTCCCTATGGAAAGAAGGCACTGAAATTGAAGGGTATGCCTTCAAGAGACTCAGAAAATCGTTATCCTGGTTTGCATGTGCCACTGCTGGACACAATGGAGTACCAGTCCTAACTACCCCACACGCTGTGAGATGCGTTTCTGGATCTTTCAGACACTGGCCTGTTATATCCACCACCAAACCGAACACCTGTAAAAAATCGGTACCTAAAATAGCACTGTCTACATCCGCCACTATAAAACTGTGGGTAAATGTTCTATGCAGGCCTAAATTAAGGTGCATACACTTCTCCCCATATGTGTGTATTAACGAGCCATTCACAGCTCGTAGTGTGAATTTACAGGGAGGGGATTTCTTGTCAGCTGCAGTCGCAGGAATGAGAGACACCTGTGCCCCGCTGTCCACCAAAAAGGACGTACCTGAGTTTTTGTCCACCACATACAATAGGCGGCCTGAACAAGATGCACTGACAGTTGCCGCATTCTTCTGTCGGTTTAAGCTTTTCCCGAACTCTTGTAACTACACGGTGGGATACAGGAATTTGCCTTCTCCCCAAATCTCTTGTGCTTCCAGCAAATGGTCCTATCCTGCCTCCGTTCTCTGGAGTGGCTGCGCCCCCCCCCCCGCCTTTGCTTATTCTCGAGGGTAAGTCTCGCGATGTCCTCCGCCATTTTGTTCATACGAGCTTCCAATCTGGTCTGTCCCTCCATTAGTTTGGAGAGTAGCTCGTCTTTCTCCGATGTCTGAACGCCAGCCACCGTTGACGACCGTGTCGACATTATATCGGCAATATGGTCGGCTATCTCAGCCACTCGTTCCACTGGCATAGATTCATCTTGTGCAGCTATTACCACCTTATACGCGGTTGGTATGCGCTGTAGGAAGATGTGTTTGACAATATTATTGTCCATTGTCTCTTCAGCCAACTTCTGCAGGCGCTTTAGAAACTGTGACGGCGTGCTATCCCCCATCGTTTCCTGTTCTAATAATTGTGAGATTCACCTGTGTGCTGAAACTGACACAGCAGTTGTCAATCTTTCTCGTAGGGTGTCATATGGTTTCTCCGTGGGAGGAGATATAATTAGGTCTCTCACCTCGATGATAACATCCTGAGGTAATATAGTCGCCACATGGCAAAACTTTTCAGTCTCTCCTGATATCGTTTTCTGCCGAAAATATAAATCTAGCTGTGCGAAAAACAAAGCCGGGTCATTCCGTACATCCGTTGGAATCAGACTGAATGTGGGCGACGCCATTTCACATTTATCTATGATTTTTATTATTATCATTATTATTTATTTTTATCTTATTTATTTATTTATAGCGACAGTTAGCTAGATGACACCGTTTAGTAGTAATAGTAGGGACAGAGCAAGAGGAAGACGAAGTGTGACGTAGTGTTCACATCAGCCAATCACGAGACTGGCGCCGCGTGCAAATTGAAGAAGACGCGGTCGGCCATATTGTTGTGCGAGAAAAATGTGAATATCCCGATGAAAGGGTAACGATACTTGTATAAAATAAATCTCGGCACAGAAACGTAACTAGTCATTATTTTTTATTTTTTTATTTTTAACTTACGTACGTAAATGTTTTGTTTATTTATTTTTAACTACTCTGACGCCGGGATTCATGTTATGGAATATGGATTATTTTTATTTAAAAATAAACTTTAATTTTACGCATTTTCCTTTTGTTATTAAAACATAAAAAAACGTTGCTTTGCGTATTCTGTGTTGCTATTTGGGGTCACCACTGTTGGTACGGGTTTAGGTTCTTCCAAGTCCCAAAACTACCGACCAGCTTTAATAATTACTAAACGTACAACAAGTATAAACGACAAGAATTTATTAACAAACATGAAAACATGACAACAGTGCAATTCAGAACATTAAGGTAAAAAGATTACTCACTTCAATAGTGGGGTTTACGGGAGGAGTGAGGACTGTATTCTAGAGTTGTACTCTGCCTGTCCAACATTGTCTCTTAGGAGAAGAACTTTTTGCGTCCGTGCCTCATGTGTACGGACTCTCCTCTACTTTTCTCAAGGGACCTCACTCCTTACCCTACACCGGTAATCCGGTGCTCTTATTTATTCCCCTACACAGGTAATCACTAAAAGGGACTCTTAAAAGTCAACATCGGTATCGAGCAGAAGGTTTTTTTTACATGTTTTACAAACTTTAAGTGGGTAAAATATAATCACGTAATTATTGAAAATGTGATCATGTGATTAAAATTTAATTTAAATTAATCACGTTGTTTAACAAATTTAAAAAAATAATGCAAGATGAAGTATTACGATGATTAAATATGTTTTATTTCATAATTTAACATTTAAAACATTGAACAATAAAAATAAAATTTTGGGTACTTATGTATTTTTGTTACTGTGCTGAAATAATAATGCTATTATTTTGTAAGCCATTCTTAACATGGGGAGGATGTTTTGTAACTATTCCGTGTTTATACCTTACAGTTTAAAAAAAGATATCTTGAAACTTTAATTTAATCTGAAAAAACTATTTAAAATAGCGTGGTATCAAAAACGCATAAGCACCAAATTTTGGTTTAATTTTACAGTAGATAGAGTACTCGGACATATACGATGGCAGATGCTACCGTGCTATTTTTATTTTTTATTTTTTTTTTCAGTTTAAATTCAAGTTTAACGATATTTTTTTATTATTTTTTTTAGATTGTAAGATGGAAGCACAGAATAGTTATAAAACACCCTCAGCTCTTCATTACGAATGGTTTCCAACACATAAGTACCCAAAATTTCATTTTTATTGGGCAATGTTTTTAATTTTAAATAAAATAAAACTTTTGATCATTTTAAAACTTCATCTTGCATTAAATTTTTTATAATTTGTTAAACAACATGGTTAATTTAAATTAAATTTTAATCACATGTTCACATTTTCAATAATTATGTGCTTATATTTTACACATGTAAAGTTTTTAAAACATGTAAACAAACTTTTGCTCGATACCGGTGTCGACCTTTAAGAGTCCCTTTTGGGAATATTTGTACAATAAAACGGCAAATCTGCCTTCTGTGCTTTCAACTAACAATTTATTAAAAAAATAAAAGGTAAAATTTCACATTAGGTCCACCTCTGCCATTTTTAACAGGGGTAGGTTGGAGATGTTTATTCTGAAAGACGTTAATGTGGTATTTATTCCAAAAGCCGTTTTTAACATGGGCGGGGGTGTTTATTCCGAAAGCCATTCTTAATATGGGGAGGTTTGGGGCGTTTATTCATGGACGCCAGTGAATAATAGTGCATAATACAATTATTTATATCTCGAAAACTACTTGCCTCTGCAAATTTTAAATGAGATTTTCTTATTAAGCATAGTCGAAAACCTTCAAAAGTAGTCATTTTAAAGAAAATTGTGGAGGTGGACCTAATGTAAAAAAAATACCAAGAAAAATAAAGATATCGTGAAATTTAAATTTAACTTGGAAAAACTATTTTAAAATAGCGTAGTACCAAAAATAAAAATAGACAGAAAAATACCCCCTTCGGGTTTGTATTTGCACAAAGATTTGAAAACGTTGTCAACAAAAACAAATATATAACAAGTAAATGTTTTCAAAGGCAAGATAAGTTACTTTTCTACCTAACTGGATAATTTTAGTGTTTTTATTGGGTTTGTATTTCTGTACACATAGATTCGAAAAAGTTGTCAAAAAGCAATTGTATAACAAATGTTATCAAAGGCAAGATAAGTTACTTTTCTACCAAACTGGATAGTTTTTTAGTGTTTTATTTAATGTAAAATATTTATTCGGCTCGAAAACATAGCGTTAAATGTGTTAAATGCATTAAGTTTGGGAAAATGAGTTAAAAATAAAAAAAACTGTACAAATTACTGTTAAATAATCACGGAATATATGTCAGCTTATGTCACGGTAGAAGTTAGGTAGAAAAGAAACTTATCTTGCCTTTGATAACATTACTTGTTATATATTTATTTTTTGACAACGTTTTCGTATCTGTGTTTAGTAATACAAACCCTTCTTATTTAATATAACGTTTAGTCGGCTACAAAAAACAGTGTTTATCGGTATATTTGAAAAATACAAATGGTAGCGGACACTGGAACTCACATGAACTCGAACATCCCGAATGGGTGATGATAACCGTTTTAGGAATGTGTTCGGGCTCCACCGGTATTTGGTAATATGCTCGAATTAAATCCAATTTTGTAAAAAAACGGTTATTTTGAGCCACTGCTGTCACGTCCTGGACATGTGATACTGGGTATCTATCTGGTTTAGTGACTGCATTCAGTGCTCTGTAGTCCCCACATGCCCGCCATGTGTTAACACCTTTATTGACAAGATGAAGAGGTGAAGCCCATTCGCTCTTTGAAGGGCGAACTATGCCTAACTTCATCATTTGCTGAAATTCAGCCTTGGCCGCTGTTACCTTTTCTGGTGCTAAGCGCCTAGCTTTGCTATGAACGGGCGGACCATTTGTTTCGATATAGTGTGTGGTGGAGTGTGGCAAAACGTCCCTATGGAAAGAAGGCACTGAAATTGAAGGGTATGCCTTCAAGAGACTCAGAAAATCGTTATCCTGGTTTGCATGTGCCACTGCTGGACACAATGGAGTACCAGTCCTAACTACCCCACACGCTGTGAGATGCGTTTCTGGATCTTTCAGACACTGGCCTGTTATATCCACCACCAAACCGAACACCTGTAAAAAATCGGTACCTAAAATAGCACTGTCTACATCCGCCACTATAAAACTGTGGGTAAATGTTCTATGCAGGCCTAAATTAAGGTCCATACACTTCTCCCCATATGTGTGTATTAACGAGTCATTCACAGCTCGTAGTGTGAATTTACAGGGAGGGGATTTCTTGTCAGCTGCAGTCGCAGGAATGAGAGACACCTGTGCCCCGCTGTCCACCAAAAAGGACGTACCTGAGTTTTTGTCCACCACATACAATAGGCGGCCTGAACAAGATGCACTGACAGTTGCCGCATTCTTCTGTCGGTTTAAGCTTTTCCCGAACTCTTGTAACTACACGGTGGGATACAGGAATTTGCCTTCTCCCCAAATCTCTTGTGCTTCCAGCAAATGGTCCTATCCTGCCTCCGTTCTCTGGAGTGGCTGCGCCCCCCCCCCCCGCCTTTGCTTATTCTCGAGGGTAAGTCTCGCGATGTCCTCCGCCATTTTGTTCATACGAGCTTCCAATCTGGTCTGTCCCTCCATTAGTTTGGAGAGTAGCTCGTCTTTCTCCGATGTCTGAACGCCAGCCACCGTTGACGACCGTGTCGACATTATATCGGCAATATGGTCGGCTATCTCAGCCACTCGTTCCACTGGCATAGATTCATCTTGTGCAGCTATTACCACCTTATACGCGGTTGGTATGCGCTGTAGGAAGATGTGTTTGACAATATTATTGTCCATTGTCTCTTCAGCCAACTTCTGCAGGCGCTTTAGAAACTGTGACGGCGTGCTATCCCCCATCGTTTCCTGTTCTAATAATTGTGAGATTCACCTGTGTGCTGAAACTGACACAGCAGTTGTCAATCTTTCTCGTAGGGTGTCATATGGTTTCTCCGTGGGAGGAGATATAATTAGGTCTCTCACCTCGATGATAACATCCTGAGGTAATATAGTCGCCACATGGCAAAACTTTTCAGTCTCTCCTGATATCGTTTTCTGCCGAAAATATAAATCTAGCTGTGCGAAAAACAAAGCCGGGTCATTCCGTACATCCGTTGGAATCAGACTGAATGTGGGCGACGCCATTTCACATTTATCTATGATTTTTATTATTATCATTATTATTTATTTTTATCTTATTTATTTATTTATAGCGACAGTTAGCTAGATGACACCGTTTAGTAGTAATAGTAGGGACAGAGCAAGAGGAAGACGAAGTGTGACGTAGTGTTCACATCAGCCAATCACGAGACTGGCGCCGCGTGCAAATTGAAGAAGACGCGGTCGGCCATATTGTTGTGCGAGAAAAATGTGAATATCCCGATGAAAGGGTAACGATACTTGTATAAAATAAATCTCGGCACAGAAACGTAACTAGTCATTATTTTTTATTTTTTTATTTTTAACTTACGTACGTAAATGTTTTGTTTATTTATTTTTAACTACTCTGACGCCGGGATTCATGTTATGGAATATGGATTATTTTTATTTAAAAATAAACTTTAATTTTACGCATTTTCCTTTTGTTATTAAAACATAAAAAAACGTTGCTTTGCGTATTCTGTGTTGCTATTTGGGGTCACCACTGTTGGTACGGGTTTAGGTTCTTCCAAGTCCCAAAACTACCGACCAGCTTTAATAATTACTAAACGTACAACAAGTATAAACGACAAGAATTTATTAACAAACATGAAAACATGACAACAGTGCAATTCAGAACATTAAGGTAAAAAGATTACTCACTTCAATAGTGGGGTTTACGGGAGGAGTGAGGACTGTATTCTAGAGTTGTACTCTGCCTGTCCAACATTGTCTCTTAGGAGAAGAACTTTTTGCGTCCGTGCCTCATGTGTACGGACTCTCCTCTACTTTTCTCAAGGGACCTCACTCCTTACCCTACACCGGTAATCCGGTGCTCTTATTTATTCCCCTACACAGGTAATCACTAAAAGGGACTCTTAAAAGTCAACATCGGTATCGAGCAGAAGGTTTTTTTTACATGTTTTACAAACTTTAAGTGGGTAAAATATAATCACGTAATTATCGAAAATGTGATCATGTGATTAAAATTTAATTTAAATTAATCACGTTGTTTAACAAATTTAAAAAAATAATGCAAGATGAAGTATTACGATGATTAAATATGTTTTATTTCATAATTTAACATTTAAAACATTGAACAATAAAAATAAAATTTTGGGTACTTATGTATTTTTGTTACTGTGCTGAAATAATAATGCTATTATTTTGTAAGCCATTCTTAACATGGGGAGGATGTTTTGTAACTATTCCGTGTTTATACCTTACAGTTTAAAAAAAGATATCTTGAAACTTTAATTTAATCTGAAAAAACTATTTAAAATAGCGTGGTATCAAAAACGCATAAGCACCAAATTTTGGTTTAATTTTACAGTAGATAGAGTACTCGGACATATACGATGGCAGATGCTACCGTGCTATTTTTATTTTTTATTTTTTTTTTCAGTTTAAATTCAAGTTTAACGATATTTTTTTATTATTTTTTTTAGATTGTAAGATGGAAGCACAGAATAGTTATAAAACACCCTCAGCTCTTCATTACGAATGGTTTCCAACACATAAGTACCCAAAATTTCATTTTTATTGGGCAATGTTTTTAATTTTAAATAAAATAAAACTTTTGATCATTTTAAAACTTCATCTTGCATTAAATTTTTTATAATTTGTTAAACAACATGGTTAATTTAAATTAAATTTTAATCACATGTTCACATTTTCAATAATTATGTGCTTATATTTTACACATGTAAAGTTTTTAAAACATGTAAACAAACTTTTGCTCGATACCGGTGTCGACCTTTAAGAGTCCCTTTTGGGAATATTTGTACAATAAAACGGCAAATCTGCCTTCTGTGCTTTCAACTAACAATTTATTAAAAAAATAAAAGGTAAAATTTCACATTAGGTCCACCTCTGCCATTTTTAACAGGGGTAGGTTGGAGATGTTTATTCTGAAAGACGTTAATGTGGTATTTATTCCAAAAGCCGTTTTTAACATGGGCGGGGGTGTTTATTCCGAAAGCCATTCTTAATATGGGGAGGTTTGGGGCGTTTATTCATGGACGCCAGTGAATAATAGTGCATAATACAATTATTTATATCTCGAAAACTACTTGCCTCTGCAAATTTTAAATGAGATTTTCTTATTAAGCATAGTCGAAAACCTTCAAAAGTAGTCATTTTAAAGAAAATTGTGGAGGTGGACCTAATGTAAAAAAAATACCAAGAAAAATAAAGATATCGTGAAATTTAAATTTAACTTGGAAAAACTATTTTAAAATAGCGTAGTACCAAAAATAAAAATAGACAGAAAAATACCCCCTTCGGGTTTGTATTTGCACAAAGATTTGAAAACGTTGTCAACAAAAACAAATATATAACAAGTAAATGTTTTCAAAGGCAAGATAAGTTACTTTTCTACCTAACTGGATAATTTTAGTGTTTTTATTGGGTTTGTATTTCTGTACACATAGATTCGAAAAAGTTGTCAAAAAGCAATTGTATAACAAATGTTATCAAAGGCAAGATAAGTTACTTTTCTACCAAACTGGATAGTTTTTTAGTGTTTTATTTAATGTAAAATATTTATTCGGCTCGAAAACATAGCGTTAAATGTGTTAAATGCATTAAGTTTGGGAAAATGAGTTAAAAATAAAAAAAACTGTACAAATTACTGTTAAATAATCACGGAATATATGTCAGCTTATGTCACGGTAGAAGTTAGGTAGAAAAGAAACTTATCTTGCCTTTGATAACATTACTTGTTATATATTTATTTTTTGACAACGTTTTCGTATCTGTGTTTAGTAATACAAACCCTTCTTATTTAATATAACGTTTAGTCGGCTACAAAAAACAGTGTTTATCGGTATATTTGAAAAATACAAATGGTAGCGGACACTGTTAATTACGTTAAGTTTTGGAAAATGAGTTAAAACTAAAATACTATACAAAATACTGTCAGAAACCCAACGAATATGTCAGCCTATGTCAGCGTAACATATATTTGGTGGATTTCTGACACTATTTTGTATAGTTTTTTAACTTATTTTCCCAAACTTAACATATTCAACAGAGTCCGTAACCATTTGTCTTTTTCAAATACATCGATAAACACTGTGTTTTTCGAGCTGATTAAACATTTTACATTAAATAAAAAACACTAAAAAATCATCCAATTAGGTAGAAACGTAACTTACCTTACCTTTGCTTGCATTTATTTGTTTTGGGACAACTTTTTCGAATCTGTGTATTATAACGCCCCCTCCCTCACACAAATACTAATTAAAAACTCACATTTTTTAATACAAAAAACAAAAAAAATCTCGATTGAGCGTTTCAACATTTTAGCAATGTTCGGCTTAATCCATTGATTTTGGGTCGAGTCCAAGCCATGATTGACGGAAAGTCCCCAGGATCCGGATCCAATTCTGAAAGAGTACCGTTTTTTTTTTACATTTTCGTTTTTTTTTTTAATTTTTTTTCACGTTTTGGAGTGGATTGCTGTGCTAAGAATATAGGAAACATGCAAGGTACAGCTAGTATATATATATATATATATATATATATATATATATATATATATATATATATATATATATATATATATACTGTGTCAATCGCTTTATTGCAGATTAGTAAAATATCAATATTTCACTAACTATACGTCACAACAAAATCATCAAACGACTACTTTAAGTTTATTTATTTCCAAATATTTTATTTAAATTCATTCGATATTCACGAAGTTATGACATTTTATTCTTTATCAAAGAATTCCCACTGTCCACCGCTTTATCGCAGGCCTCTTAAAATGTTGTTTTAGGACAAAAATACAATATCTTATCTTGCGAACTTTATTTTTTATGATATTTTTCTATCAAAGAATAATAAACAAAAACATATCCTAGGAAATGACCGCATATAAACTAATTATTTATCAACATATCCACAATTTTTAAAAATAACTTAAAACAACCTTTTGTCCCCCCGAGGAAGTACATTATTTGATCTTAAAAGGAGTTATGGCTCTAGCAACATCAACTATGTTCCTCCACAAGGTATCGTTTGAAGTAAATTGCTCGCCTCCCTCATAAACCTCTTTTTAATATTGATCAGAGATATTCAATGTGGTTAAGATTTGGAGAACATTTGATGGTCAGGTAATGAGAGTTACACCAATGAATTCTGTAGATTCAAGGAAGGATGCAGTCGCCTGAAGCAGAATGAGATGGTACATTGTCATGTATAAAAATCATCCGAAAGCGATGTGACAATGGTAGGTCATCTAGTCATGTCGACAAATGGTTATCCAAAAAGGCTGTGTACGCATTGCTGGTAAGCTTTACACTCTCTGACGCTCGGAATGGTCCAACCAACCTATCCCCAAAGATTCCGGGCCAAAACATGATGCCTCCACCTCTTTGTTGGCGATGAACTCTGTAACCGGTCGGAGTTCCGTTCGGGTTTCAAACTTTGGTCTATCTCTCCGGATTATCGAGAGTAGCATGGGCCTCATCCCTAAACAGGGCCTGTTGGAAATCCATTTTCATGTAATTCTGTGCCCAAGCCATTCGTTTTTCCCTATGTTGTTTGCTCAATGAAGGCATTGGAAGAGGTTTGATGTTCCTTGCAATCTCATTCAACACATTGTATCGAGCATGCCTGGATCTTGGAGTGATTCCAGCTTTCGCAAAAACGAAAACACTGGTGCTGTTTGTGTTTCGGTTGACTTCCCTACGAATTTTGCGAATATCACAGTCAAAAAGGTTTCTCCAGATGCCCTTATTTTTCTGGATTTGGAGTTCGTGTTGTTCAAGAATGCAGCCAAGGTTTTCATCCCATTCTCGCTCCATGGCTAAATTTTTGATGGACAATCCTTTACTTTTCAATAACCTTTATTCGCCTGATTCTTTTTGCATTTTAAGAGATCTGCAATAAAGCGATGGACAGTAAAAGTTCTTTGATAATAAATAAAATACGATAACTTCATGCATGTAGCATGAATTTGAATAAAATTTTGGTAAATAACTAAACGTAAAGCAACCCTTTCATGGTACAATTTTCATTTTTTTGTGACGTATATTTAGGGAGATATTGACATTTTACTGATCTGCAATAAAGTTTATATATATATATATATATATATATATATATATATATAGAGAGAGAGAGAGAGAGAGAGAGAGAGAGAGAGAAAGAGAGAGAGAGAGAGAAAGTATATTCAAAACGATTTTAAAGCATGGGAGTTATGTTGATAAATAAATATTTCCTTAAACAAAATAATGTGAAATTCGTTCGTTATTTCATATAAATAGAAATATGACGTTAGAGTATTGTTTTATTACCGAAAATATACATTTTTAGACAATTTCAATAAAGTAATGCACACTTAAAATAACCAGAAAATAGAAAAATTAGCATAACTTTCAAAATATTTGTTCAAATTCCACAAAAATAAGAGAAATAAGTTACCTTCTTATGCTCTTACAGTGTATCAAATTTCATTTATCTGCTTTTCATAGCAATTTCCAAATAAATATTATTGACCTACAATAAAGCGATACACAGGGATTATATATATATATATATATATATATATATATATATATATATATATATATATATGTCAATTGTTGGATTTGAGATGATGTGATGCTATAGGAAACTTCCAAAATCTTCCTCCAAAGTTCCTCCATTCGACAAAAATTGAACACCGCCTTCATAAACTTTCAGTTATCCAGAGTTGCTCAATTGGGTTTATATCTGAAGACCAAGGTGGCCATGTCATCAAATTTTCTCCACTAATGCCTAATGACTAAAGTTGTAGCCTTGGTTGAGTGGGATGGTGCATTATCGTGCATAAAAATCAATTTGCGGTGACGCGCCAATGAAAGGTGATCAAGCCATGGTGACAAATGCTCATTTAAAAATAAAATGTAAAACTGGCTTGTCAGTTTGATACCTTCTGGCACTCGAAATAGTTCAATTAGTACATCGCAGATTATTCCAGCTTAAACATGACACCTCCACCTCCCTGTTGATGACGGAATCGATGAGGGAATCCAAGAAGACTCCAAACTTTGGCCCACCCGTCTGATCCATCAAGGGTTGCTCCGGCCTTATCGGTGAAAAGAACATTTTCAAAGCTGGTTTTCATGTATTTCTGAGCCCAAGCCAAACGTTTTTCCTTATGAGTTTGGTTTAAAACAGGTTTTGCTATGAGCTTAATGCTTCTTGCAATTTTGTTGAGATGGAGTGGCAGTTTTCAAAATTACATACTGTATATAATTGTTTCGAATTGATCAATAAATCTATATGCTTTAATATATATGTTTCTATTATCAATATCTTTTCCTCTTGCTTATATAAAAACTCTGCAGCATGTCTTTCTGCATAAGGAAGGTAGTCCCACCTTGTCAAATATAGCAGCACTGTTGTTGCCCGGCTGAATTTTTCTAACATCACGAGCAGAAACTGACTTTGTTGTGTTTTTGTCCTTCCTTAGTTTAATGTTTGGATTTTAAACGATTGAGAACAATGTTCTTCGATCGCTTCCAAGCTCATTGGCTTGATCTACAAGAGATAACTTTCTGCAAGGCCTGCAACAACACGTTTCTTTTCACTAGTCGTCAATTGACCCCTTGTAGGCATTTTGGGAGACATGCAATTAAGTAATACACACTTAAAATTACTAGAAAAATTAGCATAACTTTGAAAATATGTTTTCAAATTCCACAAATATCAGGGAAATTATGCACCTTTGTATGTTCTTTCGGTGTACTAAATTTCCCTTCTATGCGTTTCATATCAATTTAAAAATTAAAAAAATATTCACCTGCAATAAAGCGATACACAATGTTTTATATAAGCGAGAGGAAAAAATATTGATAATATATATATATTAAAGCATATAGATTTATTGATCAATTCGAAACAAGGAAATACAATACGGTTATATACATAATATATATGTAATTTTGAAAACTGCCATCCAATCACAGCAAAAAGATCCAGCATCTACAATCAATGTCTACGATGTCAAAATGATTCTGCATAGACTCATCCGAATATGACACAAGGTAGGAATTTTAGCCAACTATTACAAAATAAAAAAAAATCCTATTAGCAAAGCATCACATATAAGCAGGCTTAATATATTGACATATAAAATAAATAATAAATCCCCACAAATATCAATGGTATTTGACTTTAACAATAACACCAAAAAACTACACATGCTCCTCGAACAGATATTCAAACAATTGCAACATAATCTACAATGAACCCACATTAGTACAAAACGACAGCTTCTGAACCTTGATTCTCTACTTGCATCCACTAAA
The DNA here is from genome assembly GCF_053919585.1 of Euprymna scolopes. Classification (NCBI taxonomy): domain Eukaryota; kingdom Metazoa; phylum Mollusca; class Cephalopoda; order Sepiida; family Sepiolidae; genus Euprymna; species Euprymna scolopes. Next base: position 103,187,182 of record NC_136497.1, on the reverse strand, counting down.
TACACTTGTGTTTTGATTGTAATTGCTGTTATTATAATCACCCATTTACTGCAAGCAAAAGCACCAAATTTCAACCCATTCCACATTGCCTGGGATTATAACTCGTTATCCTGAAAGATGATTGTGACTGACGATTGTGTAGCGCCAACTTCTTTATCCAGAACTTAACCCACCTGTTTCTAGTATTGACCAGACTCACTTTCTATTTTACATATTGATTCTTACATAGAAGGAAACTTATGATTTCAAACTCTCATGTGGATTTAATTTGGAACTGCTCAACAGTAAGTTAAACCCCCCCCCTTTCTTTTATAAATTGATATTGTGCGTTTGAATGTTTTCTGCATCAAATAAATATATAACATTAAAGCTCTCGCAAAATTTGATATTAATTGTAAGATAAATTTGAGCATTTATATGCTTGAAAAAGCTTCTCCAATCACTCATTTGTCCCTGGTTTACAAAAGGAGTACTAGATAATATCGCTTAACACTGTGTCAAAAGCCCTCTCTTGATCCACAAAAGCAAAATGCCATTCTTCTACGTATCGAAATACTTCTTTTGCATTTGGCTGTGAATAAATATGGCCGCAGTGGCACTTTACTTCACATTTACATCACGATTGTACTAAATTCCCTGTCGTTTGGGATAATCTGTCCTTTATCATCTGATTTGTCAAGTCTGTGATCATCTCGGTCTTTAATGTTCCTGCAACAACGCCTGAGAGTTTTTCAACTGTTACCCTTCTTTATCTTACTTATCTTAGCTTCCGATTTCTTTCTCAATTCTTTCAGCTGAATAAGATACTGCTTCAGTAATTTCTAGAATTTCTTATTTTCCATTAAAACTCAGTATTCAACAATTTCTCAAATTACGAAGCATTTTTCTTGTTCTGTTCATTTGTTGCTAATACTCCATTGTCATTTCGAATATACTTCTATTCAATAATATCCAAACAGGGGGACATATATATACTCGGTAGTACTTATGGGAAAGAACCCAAGTAAAGTGATCAACAAAAATCAATATAAGATCATAATATTTATTTTTTACATTTTACAGAAGGTCAGAAAATCATTGGGACTGTTGGTAAAACCAATCTGATATAAAGTACCAATTTATGATCGAAAAATATGGAATTCTTTTCAGCCTCTATTTAAGGTACTTATGCATTTAATGAACCAGACGTAACTCAGCGTTCGGCTTTGATTTCTCTGGAACACGATCTCAACATCTCGGGTTTAGCTGTGAACAAACGTAATATGGCAAACAGCCAATCACAACACTGTACGCTGAGTTTCAACTCTACACGCATGCGCGCCCCTGAAAAGCAGACAAGAATTCCGATACCAATTGGAAGAAAAAAAAGAAAACAAACAATTTGATCGTTTCTTGCATAAAGTTGCTTAAAATTTCGAGAAACACTGACGCTGCCAGAAACGTTGACATGAACTTGACCATCTTAGCTAACCAGCTCCAGACCCCAGAGGCTGTGATATTGTTTTGCCAGCACAGGAATTTGACGTCAGTGTTCATAAAGTGCTCAACCTGCGGCCAGGAATGTATAGTAGGCAAGCGAGCAAGCCTCACGGACAGGCACGGCTGGAGATGCAGCAGCTTAAAATGTTGCTGTTGGACAACCATTAGAATAGGAACCTTTTTTGCCAAATTGCGGCTCAGGATTTACAGCATTCTTTAAATAATTTACCAGTGGGTGTTCGAGATGGCGACTACAAAAAACCTCCAGCGAATGTGGGTTGCACTTATGTCACACAGTTGTAGATTGGAAGAATTTTCTGTGAGACATTTGCCATGAATACTTTCTCAGAAATCCCCGGCAGGTAGGAGGCTCAGGCCATACTGTTGAGATCGATGTCCATCTTCCACCACCAAAACCATAACGTCGGCAGACTTCTGACACTGATACGAACCCAACGATATGGAAGGTTTCTTGGCGATCATACCAAATAGGAATGCTGAAACCTCCTTCCTAATAGAAAATACATTCTGCCGAGGACCACGGTCGTATCAGACTGTTGGGGAGCATATAGCAAAGTGAGAGGAGAGGGGTATCACCATATAACAGTGAACCACAGCCTTAATTTTGTAGATCTCGTAACACAGGCAACAACAAATCATCATGTGGAGAGCGGATGTGGAAGGAAGCAAAGCAGTGCAATAAACAAGAATGTGGAACCAACCGGGAGCTTTTGGACACATACCTTTTAGAGTTTTGTGGAGACAAAAGTTTGGTAGACAGCCGTTTGACTCCATATTAACTCACATCGCCGAAAGCTACCCGGTTGGTAAGGAGCTTCCTATAACATCCACTATCTCATCTACGTCCACTTCGTCGTCTGATGCCCTCCAAAAGTCTGAGAAAAATACATCCCCTGGGAAAAAATGTTCCCGGCATAAAAAAAAAGAGAAAAAAATCCAGCTACTTGCAGAGATTCGCAAAAAAAAAATGCCAGTTTTGTTTGTTTTTGACATAAATACTTGCCCCCCACCCCCGAAAAAACAAAATACAAAAAAATTGTTTCACCTTTTCTAAACTATTAAAAAATACTACAAAAAAACAAAAGTTACTAATTGTTACTTTTTTTTTCACTTTTTGAAAACCATAAAAAATACTAAAAAAAACTCCGGTCGGAAATAGTTGATGCACAAAAATTTTCAGTTTGATCGGAAATACTTGGTGCATACAAGTTTCAAGTTTTATAAGGCATTACTTTTGAAAGGAAATACAGGTTAAGCAAATAATTATACTTAAATAAATTGACAATTGATTGTACGTACATTCTTACAATGCATGATTAAATAAATATACAAAAAATAATGCAAAAAGCTAAAACGTTTAACTATTTATTCAATCAAGTTAATTTATTTTTCAATTCTTCTGATATCAAAATACGGCAGAATGTATTTTCTTTCTAGCTGTGCTTTTGATATTCTGCAATGTCAGGAAAATGTTGTTCAACTTTGATTTTTCTAATTCTTGAAAGTTGGTTTCAACTGCTTTTTTTTTTTTACATAGGTGTCACCACTTATCAAGGCCGATCGGCCACTCAAGGATAAGGGTTAACGAGTGTAGAGTAGTCAAAAGGACAATATAGTAATCAATAGTAATGGAATATATATATATATTATTCCTTAATTGGAATTCATTTTTTTAGATGAGCATTATATATTAATTTATTTTTATATCCGTCGCGGTTACCACCTGACGAAGGCCAGAGGAAGTTGGCCGAAACGTTGTGAACCAATAAAAAGATCCAAAAACAACAACTAACAAAGATGAGACTAATGGTCCGAAATAAAAATAAAATTAAAAATAGTAATGGAAGTTCGGTAAATTTGTTAACTTAAGTGGAACGGCTCATCAGAAACTTGTTCACGTTGGACTTGAAGACAACCATATTATAGACAGCTGGAAAGCAGGAAAACGGAAGACAATTCCACAGGCGTGCAGTTCTAAGAAAGAAGCTTTGATCATAGAATCTATGTTTAGGTTTAGGCACAGATAAAGAGTGGGGAAAATTATTGATAATGGTTTCAGCTAGTCTAGTGTTTCTTGTGAAAGTTCAATTAATTCATCAATATTCTTTAGAGCCTTTTGGTGTTGAATGGATTGGATTGTATTGAAGTAACCTAAGTCAAGCACATTCAGATCCGGACTGTTTGCAGGCTGGTTCAGCCCTAATCTCTCCGATTCTTGTTTGAACACTGGGTCCGTTGGATGTACGTGTGGCTTAGCATTGTCTTGTTGAATTATGATTCGTTGTCCAATGGATCCACTTGGCCATTTGTTCCGTGTGGAAACAAGGACTTTTTTAACAAGGAATTCACGAATATGAATTTTCGTGATTGTATCCATGACTTTAGTCACCATTGTTCCAGCAGGCCTGTTTCTGCTGTTAAGTTTAGCCGCCTCTTGTTTGACAAATGGCCAAATTCCAATCTTCTCATCAAAGTAACATTTGTGATGTGGATCCCAATGGGGTCGAGCCAGGACAACAAGAAACATTACCTTTGTAATGAAATGCTTGCTTTTAGTGGTTCTTAAAGGGTCATGTTCGTCTTTGCTTAAATAAAATTTCCTGGCATTTTGCGTCATGTAAAACCATTTCTCATCAATATGTATGACATCAAACATTTCTCTAAATGTTCCTCGATTTAAATCCAACTGCGAATGGCATAAATCAACGCGACATTTCATGTTTTCTATCGTGAGATGCGCTTTTACAGCATTTGAATGTGCCCGAATTTCGCCATCTTTCATCCTTGCAATCAACGTTGTCTTACATATTCCACATGCTTGAACAGTAGACCTCAAAGGGGCTCTTTTTCTCAAGGGAATCGTGTTTATTTTTGCCAACAGTGAACTATAGTCCTTTTTTCGGTCATAGAGAAACTTACGGCTCAAAGAATCCATTGGCACCGATATATCGGACGAACTGTCTAGTGCTCGTGACCAAATTCTGCCTACAGTGTTTCTTCCTATACCGAATTTTGTGGCAACAGCTTGGATTGCAACTTGTTCTAAGATGCGCCCTTTAGACCTTTGTAGCAAGGCTTGCAGAACTGCTGTTCGTCTTGAATTTCTCAATTCTCTCTTATCACATCTGTTTTTACCTTCCACATTGGCATCAACTACATTTTCCATATTTATATAGCCACTGCGGGTATTTTTAAAAATAGAGTATATAACAGTTAACAAATAATGTGCATAGATTAAACTCTAAAACTTTTAGAACGAAAACTTTTCTTTTCCAATTAAGCACACTCTAAAGTACTACCAGTTACCCCCTAAAACATTGAAATGGTGCGTGACAAAAGCTAAAACACGGACAGTTTTAATTCTGCACCAACTATTTCCGACCGGAGGTAGTATTATTTATTGAAAATATTAGTTAACATTTATTTATTCGGCAAAAAAAATTGACATTTTCTACAAATATTTAATTTCTACAAATATTTAATAAAAAAATATAAATAAACAGTAGGTTTTGCTTTTTTTTCTGTTGATGTTTCCACCTTTACAATTTTAACGTAATCTTTTTTTTAGCATAGCGTTTTTATTTCATCGGCAATGCTCGGCTTTATCTGGCCATTGACGTCATGTGCCAGAGAAATCCAAGCCGAACGCTGAGTTACGTCTGGTTCATTAAATGCATAAGTACCTATTTTTATTTTTTATGCGTTTATCTATTGTTTATCTTAGCAGATAAATTGCTCAGCTCTGTTCCTCGTCATATATTTCCACCATAAACTGGTTTCTTATATCGGATTCGAAACCAACGGTACCAATGTTTTTCTGATTTTCTGTAACATTTTAGTATATATATATATATATATATATATATATATATATATATATATATATATATATATATATATAGTGAGAGAGAGAGAGAGAGAGAAAGAGAGAGTATGGAATCATGAAATTGTCGTTATAGAAAAGACGACATGATTCTATTTTGTTTGATGAAAACCGATTTTCTTTTTTTTGTTGCAGACCATCTACTAGTTGGCCAGTTGTGTACAAACCCCAAAAGCGATAGGAGCTTCTCATGCTCTCTACTGATCCAAGTTATGACAACAGAACAATTGTCAGTACCCTCAAAATACATGGCTAAATTGCCACAAATAACAGTGACGTGCCCAGAGTGATGAAAACAAATTTTCTGGACACGGTTATGGTCTTTGGTGTGGTTTTAAGTGAGGGCCACATCATGCCGTCTCACACCTTTAAAGTCGGTTTGAATTCAACACCAAAGTGTACCTGGATGTGCTAAAGAGTGTGATGATCCCCTGGTGCAATCAGATTGCTGCTGGCAGACTCTGAGTGTGGCAGCAGGACTTTGCACCGACCCATGTCTAAAGAGACCTAGGCTTCACTTCAGGAGGGCAACGACTTTGTACTCTTCTCTCATCAGCCGTCCTCTCTTTCCCTGACCTGAACCTGCTAGACTACTTCGTTTGGTCATACGTCGAGAACATCACCAACATGACCTCCCACAACACCAAAGCTAGCTAGCCTGATCACTGTCATCCGCCGAGTATTCGCTGAGCTTCCACTGGCGCTTGTGGAAAAGGGATGCTCCCAGTTCTAGACCCATATCGAGGCGGTGATTGAGGCTGAAGGCAGCTATACTAAACAGATGTCAGCTTTACTACATAATCAAGTTACCTGAATTGTTTAAACATTAAGCTGTACTGTTGTTTTCTTTAGAGCAATAACTTTATCGTTTCACCCTGTATATATATATATATATATATATATATATATATATATATATATATATATATATATATATATATATATATATATGGGAAGAAAATCATTGTTTCAATTTGTAATTTCCTTAGATCTCCAGTGGTAGTTGATAATAATATGACTCTGAATGTTATCATTTCAGTAATCTCTTATGCTCTTGCTCGTGGTTGTCATTTTTTTTCTTTTGTGATTGTTTTATTATTTTCTCATCAAATTTTAGAGAAAAGAAACAAAAGATGGTGTAACTGAGGGCATTGTTTATTTTTATAGGTGCACTGTGACAAGTTTTTTTTTAATAACACTAGCACATTTGCATAATGTATTTATAATGTCGTTATTGACAAACACCTAAACAATTTCTCAGAATCATTAAATTGAGACGATGCAGAAATAAGGAGTTTATGACAAGACTTTTCCAATTTTGTTTCTTATCCGAAACATTTACCAATGCCTGCTTTACATAAACGATAGAACCTCATCTGAAGCAGACATTTTTATGCCAAATTCTTTGATTACTTGACACAGTGATAGCTACTGTGTGTCAAAAATGGTCACCTATAGAGTTTTTAATCAACTCATTCTATTCAAGAGTCATTTTACATATCTGTCCTGATGTTTGAGGTGCCATAAAGGAACCAGTAACATTATAAAAGTTTAATATTCTCGAAAATTACACTCATAAATCTGTTGTTTTGCAATAGAAGAACTTGTCATCTGTGTCTTTTTTAGTATGATAACTTGACACCTGACCGATTCAGCAACTTGCCCGTCATGGCTACTTAGAAGACAATGTTTCCAGTAAAAAAATGAATATTTATTTACGTGACAAATTGCCATCTAATAGTTAAAATGTCTGTTAATGATCCAGGAGACCTGGATTCAATCTTCAGTCGAGTTATGAAAAATGGTACTTGATGTTACCAACCCATCATAAAAAGGGAAATGAAGCAGTGGTGGGTTCTCTTATATCGCAATGTAGTATCCAATGTAAAAGGAACCTTCAGGTCTCCCTTGACTAAAATAAATCCATTTATCTATATTGCCATATCACATCAACATATATTTAAAACAATCTATACTCTGTCATTTTATTTACAATTTTTAATTTGATTGAATAAATTTGACAAAATATAAAACAAGTTTTCATTGCCATGTAGTAAAAAAGGGGGCATAAATTTACACAGAAGAGAATTTAATGTCCAATTTCTACTTAATTTGCAGCATCGTTGGTGTATTTATTACATCGCCTTGAAGTGCATCCCAAGATCCAGAGGCAACCTTCCTATGATTAAATTTAAATTGGCAATGAAATGATTTCTAGTAATGCCAATCTCTTTTTGCCGCATTAGTAAACTATAAATCCTAAGCGAGATCATAATGATTATTAAGGAGATTGTAGGTGAAAATGAGATCACAACATTAACGTTGGTGTTCAAGGACGAAAAAGTTAAGCTTCTCAAGTCGACGTTCATGAGATAGATCCTCTAATCCCTTTACTAATTGAGTAGCAACTCATTAAACTCTCTCCACATGCCGGATATAACATATTAAATATAGAGAAGAGACCTGGATATCATACTGTAACATTGGCCTTATATAGTTGATATTTATACTTCTACTGCGTTTTGGCTGACGTACTCATTATCCTTCTATATATGTCTGTGAACGAACAGTTCACCTGAAGAAGGCCAGAGGATACATCGGCCGAAAAGTAGCAAGAAAATAAATACAAATGGGGAATTAGGTTAATAGACAATAAATACAAATAATGATAAATTCTTATCCAAAAAATTAATACAAAAACAGGAATAAAAAATTTATTTAGGTTTATATCGCTACATTCCAATATGTGCTTCCTTTTAGAGAGAAAGGTTAGAGAATCTAGATTAAAAACTAAAAGTGTATTCATATGATAAGACAATGAAAGTGGTCTCAAATCTCTAAGTGTTCTCCTAGGAGAGCTGGTGGCGGCAGAGGTGGTGGTCGGGAGCAAACCTATCCTAAAAGTTCAAACATACTCTATTTTGGTGAAATCAAAATCATATGCATAAACTTATATGGGGAAGACAATAAAAGTGGCGCCAAACCTTTATATTATCCTACATGTTCCGAATCCCTACCTGCCCCACTAAGTCAGTTAGTGGGGGAGGGGATCACCCTAAAACTTTAAATACATATATCCGATTTTTATGTAATATTTAAATTATATGCATAGAACTAGACTCAGCCAAAACAGAAGGAGGGAGTAATTATTTTTTGACGGAATCTCTCTTAAAAAATCTTCCAAAAATCAAATAATTACCAATCAATACGAAATTTTTGCTGATAATTAAGTGAAGAATGAACTTTATAATGGCATACTTTTTCTTTTGATAATCGATATTTATATTTGTTTGCCTACACCCTTTCTTATTTGTGGTTACAAATATGCTTAAAATAATCAGCCGAAACTGAACAAATTATATTGTACTGTGAGGTGGGTGAGGATTGTAGATAAAACAAGCAAACAAAAAATAACAACTGTACACGTATCAGATCTTAAGACTGAAAATCCGAATTTGGAAATTGTTTAATTTTTCATTTTTTGTGTGTGGAAGTGTGAAATTCGTTGAATATGTTAATAATAATTATTCTTTAAGATTAGTAAAAAATTGTTTTTTCATTATTTTTACGAAAAAAAAACTACTTTTAAATATTTGAAAAATAAATTAATAATTTTCCTTTAGTGGCCCAAATATTGCTAATATCCCATTAAATAGGAAATGCTTTCAAGAACCGATATAAAAAAAAAATGAAAAATCAATAAATAATAGCGCATTTTGTTAAAAATACAATAATTTATATATTATTCCTTAATCGGAATTCATTTTTGAGATGAGCATTATATATATATTAATTTTTATTTTTATTTCGGACTACTATTCTCATCTTTATTAGTTGATGGCTGAGAATGCAGTTAGGAGATTCAAAGTTCCTATCCGTCGCGGTTACCACCTGACGAAGGCCAGAAGAATTAGTTGGCCGAAACGTTGTGAATAAACAAACAAATAAAAGATGAAAAAACAACAACTAATAAAGATGAGAATAGTAGTCCGAAATAAAAATAAAAATTAATATATACAATAATTTATTTGGCAATTTGTCGTTATGTGATATTACCTCACCTATGGTAGACCATAAGGCCTACAAACAGTTGTTTTAATTTACAAACAGTTGTTATCGCCCCCATTCCTTTTTGCTGTGATTTATGTTTAACCTAGTTTAAAGTGTGGGGGACTTGCATCTACCACACTCTCTCGTCCAGAAACGCTTGGTCCTGATGGTAAGACAGAGTCAAGAGGACTAAGCATGATATTAGATGCAGAAGTTGTCTCCACGGCATTTAGCATTCTCAAAATGGTCACCCATTTGGTACTGGATAACCTCATCGTTGCTTAACTTCGAGGGTTATGTAGGCAACATATATATATATATATATATATATATATATATATATATATATATATATATATATATATATATCACAATGTTTGTTAATTAGACAATGTTATTTTTAAATGCATATGAAATGTGATAACGTACATGCGAAAATGAAATATCTTAGCATTTATTTATTTAGTTAGTTGTTGTTGTTGTTGTTGAATAAGAAGAAGAAGAAGAAGAAGAATATTCTGTCCTCATACAATCTCATCAGATTGATGAAACGAAACATAAATTTATAATGGTTTTATTTTCCACATCCCCATGAGGTTAAGAGTAATAAGTGCGTTTTATTTCATAGAGGTCTCGCCAGTAGCCCTAATCATCTGTTCTAGTTTAGTCTTTTATCTTCTAGTCCTTCTTCTTTCCAAATATGATGTTTGAATTGCAATTATTATTTTATATCATAGTGTATATCTGAAAACTGTTACATCTTCTCTTTTAATTATTTAATATACAATATATGTAAAGATGACATTAATAATCTATTCTGTTAAATTAAATAAGTAAAATTTAGTTTTCAGCCGTGCATACCTGAACACTGGTAAATGTACATGTAGCATTAATTTTGAAGAGTCCCTACATAAACAGCATTTTCAGTTTGACTTGTGACAAGTGTATAAATGTAGAGAGTTTCAAGACTTCCAATGGCCATGAGAAAAGCAAAATGTCTGAAGATTAAGTCCAACAACTTCGAGGCTTTGTTCTTGAACTTTATACATATCGCAAAATCAATTTTTATTGGAAATTGTAAATTCTTGAACTATAATGGCATCTAGAAATTCTACAAGTAATTCTACTACCTGACGTTCATCAATAACACAATCAGTGGATTGATGAGAATGTTCTAGCCCAGGCAACTCTTGGAAAATATTATAATTGGTCATATCAACAACATCATTTCACAAAGCCATCTAACGTCGTGTAAATTTTTAGCAATATCTGGGAAAACCATCGTTATCAGGTCACCAATTGAATTTACTATCTGACCATATGGCAATCTGTGCAATTGAAGATCTTTTTTCAATGTTATTGAACAATCATTGCCAATGGACAGGAGCTGCTGCAGACTGATCATCAAATAAATATGTCCTCATAATTATATTTTCCAAACTGAAAACCAAAAATGTGGTTACCACACAGCACTGTAGAAGTGTCGAATTTTCATATATTTTAAATAGAAAGAAAAAATTTGAGAAAGAATCAAATGCTCGATTCCCGAGGACAGCAGAATTTTGTTTTATAGATAAATCACTTATTGCAGACCATGATATTTTGTTAGAGCTATCTTTTTTTTTACCCTTCTATGGGTAACTTATAGTAATATCATAATTGAATATTAATAATGTCAATTTCTGGTGTTCAAATACGAGTACGATGTAAAAAGAATAGAATTATACTTACAATATACTTGTCTCTCTACCGGTGCAAGGTGGATGAACATAAACCTTATAACATTTATTATTTTGGAGCAAATTCAAATTTTATTGAATTTCAATTAAAAATGATAGGCAAGAGAACTTCTGTTTTTATGTGTGAATGATTTGAGGGTTTTGTCAGGGTTTTTTTCAGATGGGCCATCGATGATGAATACATTTTTTGCTTTTGCTTTTATCTTTGTTGTTATAAAAATCATACATTTGTTGAAATATCGAATAATTATAAAAAATCTTATTTAGTCAAAAAGACCAATTATTTTTTAAAAAATGTCATTGAAATTAATATTTGTTTATCTAATCGGTAAATGAATTTTAAAAAAATGTTAGGTGTCTTCGTATATTTAATTTAGCGTCTGAAGCCCATAAATTCTTTTTTTTTACAGTAGAAAGACAATTATTTAAAGAAAAAACGAGAACTAGTTTAAAGCGGATGGAAGAAGTATTTTAAAGTAAAGAAGAAGTTATTAAGAGAAAAATATCTAAAGGGAAAGGACGAAATAATTTAAGTAAAAACTTAAGATAGACAAATATTTCCATTTTCAGAATCTCGTGAAATATTTATGTATTACTTATAAAAAGAAGAAAGAACAAAAGCAACGCATGCACCTGACATTAGCCTAAGTAAGCTTTTCTATCAAAATCTGTACTTAGAATTTGTCCTCTGTTCTGCAAGATTTCCGTCCGAAAAGTATCAACTTTATTCATTGAATTTTGGTTTCGGTCGTGAGGAAATTCATTCATTCATTCACTACAAACAATAAAGCTTCTTGAAATTTATTATTTATATTTTATTAGTTACAAAAATTTATGATTTACAATAAAATAAACTTTTATGTCGTCATGATTTTCTTACATTTATTTGAATTCATTAAATGCGTAAAGAAAACTTTCTCAAAATAAAAACCAAAACAAAAAACACGCATTTGAAAACTTTAAAATTTTTGTTTGAAATTAATATTTGTTTTGTCTTATCAGAAAATTGATAAAAAAGAAAAGAAATATAGCTATGTCTTCGTATATTTAATTTAACGTCTGCAGCTCATAAAATATTATTTCTTTATAAAGAAGAAAAGGATAAAGTATTTAAAGAAAAAAAGAGAAGTTATTTAAGGTAAGGGAAAAGTTATTTAGAGAAAAGAAAATTTAAAGTAAAGAAAAAATTATTTAGAGAAAAAATAGAAGCAAAAATAATTTAAAGAAAAATAACATTATTAAAGTTAGGCTAGACCATAAGTATTTTTAATTTCAGAATGTCGAGAAATATTTACGTATTACTTGAAAAAGAGAATAAAAGAAATGCAAGAACATTAGCTCATTTAAGCTTTTCTATCAAAACCTGTACGTAGGATTTGTCCCCTGTCGTGCAAGATTTCCTCAGAGAAAGTATAAATCTTTGGTGCTAATGCACTTACTGATCCGCGCTATTTTTAAAAATCGTATTTCGAAGTTTAATTAAAGTTTTATTATATGTTTTTTTTTTATTCAATTGTAAGGTTAAAGTAAAGATTAGGTACAAAACACCCTCCCCTCCCCATGTTAAGAATGGCTTTTTAAATAATAACGTTATTATTTCAGCACGGATCAATAAGTGCATGAGTACCAAATTTTTTAATAGAATTTCGTCTGTGGTCGACAGGGATTTCCAGGGAAAAATTGTTGTCAACAAATATTTATCGTCTTAAAAAATTGTAAAATATCTGTAAGAATTTTTTTGTTAATTTGTAAGAAATTAAAACAAAACTTTCTTATCTAGCCTCTAAATAAACATTTTGCATTTCCGCTTACCCTAAAATACGTCTAAATATATTTAAATTCATGCAAATTTTATATTTATTAATACAAGCACATGATTTCAAAAGTTAAAAAAATGACTCATGTCATTAGCTAGAATTGATACCAAAACATTTAGCATTCCAGCCATGTTTGCTACCGATGTCATTATCAAGAGAAAGATAATAAAGTCTTAATATTAAACGACTTGTGGAAATGAACTGAATTTGAGCATGCGCAGAAATAAATTATAACATGTCTACCAGTTGAAATAAACATTTCGCATTTCAACTTGCCGATATATGTTTGTACATGTTATTCATCCATACATACAAAGATTTTACTTGTTATAAACCATCTTTAGTGTATGATTGCTATTTTAGTGTTCTGTGACCAGTAGTTTAAGAGTTTATCAGTTAAATATTTACAAATACATGTACATCTACTGTTTTATTTATATAGATTGAAAACAAATCTAATTAATGCTTGAATATTCAAAATTATATACTTTTTATATTCATCCACCATTTTTACTTCACTTTATAAAGATATTTTTTAAATTGAAATTTTTCACCCTCTCTAACATTATGTACTGCTCACTGGACAAGTTCAAATAAAAAATTCCAAAGAAGTAAAAACAGGTACAACAACTTGTTCTCTAAATTTTGACCATAACACGTTTTGTCATAACCAGTTTTTCCATTATTACATCTATTTACCATTCTAGATTTTTTAGACTAATCAAATATTAAAACATAGCTTCAAGACTATTTAACTCCATTGTTTAATGATCTGCATTGCTTTGATTACTATTCTCATCTTGCCTGTTATGCTTCTATTTTAAAGTGGGCACGACATAATCACGTTGACATACTGGTTCTCAAAGATCATCAAGATTATCAACGTTGAGCCTGGTTAGTATCAGATGGGTGACCATTTGGAAATACCAAGCATTTAGTAGGACGTCGACACTTCCCTGCGAGAGTTGCAAAAACCTAATGTCGTCATCTCTCCAAACAGAGATGCACATGCGACTGTGGATCGCTTGTAATTTGGTGTTTTAAGTTCAGATTTCATGTTGGTGTCCATTATGCAAAATATACATCTGCATTTTTTTCAAATATAAAATTTGGAAGGTTGCAGGGATACATGTGAGGACAGTGCACCTTTTGCTAGAAAATTGGTGGATAGTGTGTAATAGAAGTTGTGTGATGGTTATATCAAATACAAACTGTATTGTCATCAAGGAAGTGACAGTAGTCCAGTGGTTATGCCACTCAATTTAAGCTCAACATACCACGTTCAAGTACTACTGGAAATACTGCATCACTTCCATTAATGTTCTGATGTGAATCCATATATCTTGCTCCATGAGTAAATAGTCTAGGAGATAGAAAAACTCTGAAATGTCTACAGTTCTTTTCTGACTGATCATGGCATTGTAAAGCAATGTGAGATTGAAATACAATTAGTGATTATGCAATCCTCGTTTTCATAATGTATTTATTTTCTGTGGAGACAAAAAAAACAAACCAAAAAACTAACAAATTGCAAATTAATTCTGGCTACATAATCTACAGGGTACAAAGAAAATCTGGCTATATAATGTAGCCAAACTTTGTGGACACCCTGTATTATTACATTAAGTGGATTAAAAGTGTATATAAGTTGTACTTGTAGACATTGACTAAAAAAACAGGGTGTTGGTGTAACGTTGCAGTTACAAACAAAGAAATAAATAAAAATCCGGGTTTTTTTACTTTTTTAACAAAAGCATTTATTGCCATTATTCTCCCGTCTCAACACCTCTTAAAAAGTCCCTCACTGCCACATGTCTATCTAGCCAGGTTAGCGTTTTTCCTTCCTCTGACAACTTACTAACCACAGCTGGCACGTTCTTATCCTCGACTTTGCACGTCCATTTTCTTCGACGTGCACTTTGTTTCTCACGTGGTGCATGTTTTTCTCCTTTTTCTCCTCATGCACACTTCCTAATTTGCATATGCACTTTTTTCGGCTACTTCTGCTGCTGCTAAACTTCATTTAAGCCAACCTTCATTGCTACTGCTGATATTTTCCCATGTACTCATATGCACTATGTTACATTAACAACCAAAATGGTTGGAAGGAACAATATTTTCTGGCCTCTTACCGTAAAAATTGTCAATGTCTGGTTCACATAAATGATAAGACTTTATCTGAAACAAGCATTTTTATGACAAATTCTTTGATTACTGTACATAAGGGTGGAGTCTATCAGGCATGTGTACACTATGTGATAATGTATGAAAGTGAAACTTGAGTTTGTAAACTGCTTCAGCCATTTCCAAGACTGACTTCATCTCCCCCCCCCTGTTAACAAATATATGAAAACAAGTAATTTTGAGATTCTAAACTGCTTCAGCTATTTCGGGGACAGACTTTATATACCCCTCTCTAAAAAATACATGTGAAATAAAGTAATTTTCAGATTGTAAACTGCTTTAGCCATTTCTAGAACTGACTCAATATTTTTCTTCCCACTCTTAAAAATATATATGAAATAATGTAATTCTCAGATCGTAGACAGCTGCAGCCATTTCCGGGACTAAGACCATATTCTCCCTCCCACTCTTAAAAATATATATGAAATAAAGTAACTTTGAGATTGTAATCTGATTCAGCAATTTCCTGGACTGACTCCAAATTTTCTCCTACCCGGTCTCCTTAAAATATATATGAAAAAAGTAATTTTATCAACAGTAAACTGCTTCAGCTTTTTCCGGGACTGACTCCATATTCATCTCTTTTAAAATATAATTCTATTTAATGCAATATTCAGATCATAAACTGCTTTAACCATTTCTGGGACTGGCTCCATATAACCCCCCTTATCTTAAAATTTAGATGAAATAAAATAATTCTTAGATCGTAAACTGCTTTAGCCATTTCCAGGGCTGATTCCATATACTACACTCTTAAAAATGTATATTTATGGCGATGACTCCATATACCCACCTCTTTAAGCTATACATGAAATAAAGTAATTAATAATGCTTGGGAGATTTATTCATGACAACAATACAGACACTACTTCTCCTAACGCTGCCTAAATACAAATTGTTTGATCAATTTACATAATTTTTGCAATATGATAAATATCATCAAAAACTATTCGATACTTGTACGTGATTTTTATATATGCAATAAAACGATAGACAGAGTTTTAGTACATCACACGTAAAATTATTTTTGCCTTTTCATACAAGCACTATACTGTACAAGTACCTAATTTCTTGTGTAAGATATATTAGTTCTAATTTAAAAATTAAACTACTCGATTATTTTAAGTAATTTTCTTTTGTGGTAAATTTTCCGTGCGTCAAAGGTAAGAGTTTGTTTTTCATTTGGTTGCTATAGTAAAGAATCATTTTATTTCTTATATAAATGTCATACTATCTGAATATATTACGTTAAAAATACCTTCTTTCTAATTTAAAAATAACACTACTCGATATTTTTATATAATTTTAAGTTGTGATAAATTTTATGTATGTCAGGAGTAAGAATTTGTTTTTTTATCTGGTGCTATAGTGAAGAAGCACCTTATTTCTCATTTAAAAATCATACAACTCGATTATATCACGTGATTTTCGTTTTTTATAACTTGTATATACGTCACAAGTTTTGTTTTTCAAATGTTTACTATACTGTTCAAGTACCTTTCATGGGTAGAATTTTTTGTATACATTAATACATTGAAAAAAATGAGTGATCATTGTATGTGATTTATGGAATATGATATCTATACAAATATACAAGCCTATACACATACTTAAAATTTTTAAAGATCGGTTACTTAGTTTAGGAGTTAATCCAATATATACGAATATATAAAAATATACATATACTTAAAATTCAAAATGATCAGTCTAATAGTTTAGGAGTAAATCCAATACATACAAATATATAAAGATATACACATACTTCAAATTCATAATGATCGATTAATTAGTTTCGGAGTGAATCCAATACATACAAATATATATGGCTAATGAAAAAGTGTAGTATTTGTTCATATTGTTTGCTTTTTATATGGGTACTATGCTGTAGTAGCACCTCATTTAAAATTCATACAACTTTTAATAAGTTTCATATACGTCACAGGCACGATATTATTTGTTTTTTCATATAAGTATTAAACTGCACAAGTACCTTCTTTCTTGGTAGAATACCATATAAGTACCTTATTTCTAATTTAAAAACGGACCTACTCGATATTTTATGTGATTTTCTGCTGTGCTAAATTTTCCGTGTGTCACAAGTAATGGTTGGCTTGTTTTTACATCTGTGTGCTATAGTGAAGAAGCACATTATTTTTTATATAAATGTCATATTATGATATATAACATGATTTTCGGTTTTAATAACTTTTATGTATGTCACAGGTAAGATTTTCTTTGCTTTTTCTTGGGTAGAATACTGTACAAATACCTTATTTCTAATATAAAAATGTAACTATCGATGATTTTAGATAATTTCCTAGTTTGCTAACTTTTTTGTATGCCATGAGTAAGAGCTTTTTTTTAATCCGTGTATAGTATAGTGAAGAAGCACCTTATCTTCTCTCCTTTGTATATATACATATAATATAAGAGGCGTACTCTTACACTCCCATTCTTCACCACGTTAATTCATACTTTTGCTTGTTTTCATGAGACGACTTCGTCATTAACTGACTACTGCATTCATACCCAACGCACACTCTTACCACTTTCCATCTACACAAATAAAAATTTCTCCCTTGCAGATTTCCGACCCAACTGGTTGATAATTAGACATTCCCAAATTCCGAAATTCGCTTATCCCAACATTAAATGAACGGTTCGCCACTATAATAGAGGCTGCCATTTTCTTTAACTACAATAACTTTTAGTTTCATAAATTTTACTCCATTTCATTCTCTTCCGTTTGATTCTCCATAAATACACAGACATTTTCACATCACGGTATTCCTATCTCCTTTTCCCATATGAAACGTATATGTTATGGCATCGTTTGCTAAACAATTGCCTTCTACATTATAAAAAAAAGGTTCAATATTTTCTCATTATTTTTTTATATGAATAAAAAAACTGTTCATTCTACATTCAAAAATAAAGGACACCTGAGATATTACACAAAAAACTTTTACACAGGCTAAACAGAACCAGGACATATAATTATAACTCACGGAAACATTGATTCTCTGGATATAAACAGACATTTTCGCCTGACAGTATTTTTCGTTTACTTTTTTTAATATGAAACGTACATGTAACGCTACCGTTCGCTGAACAATTACCTTCTATATTAAAAAAAAAATAAACATAAAACCTCCAATATTGTAACATTATTTTTTATTATGAAATCATAAAGATTGTTCATTCTACCTAAACAACCTCCAATATTGTCGCATTATTTTTTAAATATGAAATCATAGAAATTGTTCATTCTACATTAAAAAAACGACACCTGAGACATTACACAAAAAAACTTCGTCACAAACTAAACAAAACAAGGACATATACTTATAACTCACAAAAACATTGATTCTCCATACATAAAGAGACATTTTCCCATCACAGTATTTTTTCCTTTTCTTTTTTTAATATGAAACGTACGTGTTATGGCATCGTTCGCTAAACGATTGCCTTCTACATTATAAAAAAAAAATCCTACAATATTGCTGGATTATTTTTTAATATAAAATAAAAATTGTGCACACCACATTAAAAAAAATACATCGTCCAAGTTTTATTCCTTAAATGATTTGAATTTATTTATACTTATTTATTTCCTTTAAGAATTTGATTCATTCTGCTATTATATTCCTTCGTCATCAACGGACACCCAAGACATCACACAAAAATCTTCTGCACAACATAAACAAAACTAGGACATTTTTACATCACGGATAAATTAATTCACCATAAATAAACAGAAATTTTTACATCACGGTTTCCTTTTACATTAAAAAACAATAAAAAACGTCCAAGTGTTATTGCTTTAATGATTTAATTTAATAACAGAATTCAGAGATCAGTTTACAATTATAGCATTCTACTAAATTGACCACGTTTTTTGTGACCACCACCGAGAAAAATATTGCCACAATATTTTCCCTAGTGATCTGAATTACGCCAAGAAAAATTATCATTTTCATTACTTTTCAACAACTTTGTATTTGACTACATTTACACCAGTTTTTTTTAAACATTCTTTGTCTGTCAAATAATTTACGCCGCTAAAGTAAAAACAAAAGCCAATATATAACAAATAAGTATATGGCTATACTTATTTGTTATATATTGGCTTTTTTTTATTAGAGTTGTTTTTTGTTTAGTTCTTTTTTCATGAATCATTTTCCACACTGCTCAGACATTAACTTTTTAAGGCACTTGTTTTTACCTTAGTACCACTATTTCATTTAAACTAACGACCTTTGTAGGTTTTAGACTATGCTGAATAAGACTATCTATTTTAACTTTGACGGAAACAAGTACTTTGCGAGATATAATAACATGCATTATGCACTGTAATTCACTGTTCTATCTCTGTGCGATAAAAAAGTGTAACTCTCTCCGCACAACACTGCCTGTCACTCCTACCTTTTTGTGGTTTATAGTCTTTGTGGGTGAGTATGCTGACAACATATATCAAGGTTGAACTTAGGCCACATACTTGGATAATCTCCCCTCACAAAATTGGGTGTCTCTTCCCAAAGCCATTCTTACCATGGTCGTGTCTATTTCATAAAACGTTCTTAACATGAGGAGGTTAGGGGTGTCTGTTCCGAAATCCATTCTTAACGTTGGGGATTGGTCACCACTAACAACCGTAGTTTAATTTTTAAGAAGGAGGGGCATGTTTCCACTGAGCAATGCTGGTTAACAGGTCCTGGTATTTCTTAAATAAATGTCATACTACTCGATTATATTATGCAATTTTCGGTTTTGATAACTTTTATGTACGTCACACGTAGGATATTCTTTAGTTTTTTCCATATAAGTACTATACTGCACAAGTACCTTATTTCTTGGGTAGAATACTGCACACGTATTTTATTTCTAATTTAAAAATGAAACTACTCAGTTATTTTACATATTTTTCTAGTGTGCTAACTTTTCCGTATGTCACAGGTAAGAGTGTGTTTGTTTTTACATCCGATTGCTATAGTGAAGAAGCACCTTATTTCTTATATAAATGTTATACTACTCGAATATATTACGTGAATTCTGGTTGTGATAACGTCAAGAGTAAGGCTGACTTCATATTCTCCCTCTCCCACTTTTGAAAATATATATGAAATAAAGTAATTTTGAGATCGTAAACTGCTTCAGCCGTTCTCGAAACTCCATATTCCCTTACCCTCTTTTAAAATATATATGAAATAAAGGAAATTTAAGATCTTAAACTGCTTCAACCATTTTCGGGACATTCCATATCACATCCCTCTCTTGAAAATAGATATGAAATAGGAAATTTGAGATTGTAAACTGTTTCAACCATTTCTGGGACTGGTTCCATATTACCCCTACCTCTCTTAAAATAGATATGAAATAAAGGAAATTTGAGATCATAAACTGCTTCAGCCATTCTCTAAGACTAACTCTAAATTTCCTCACCCTCTTTTTGAGATCGTAAAGTGCTTCAACCATTTCCAGGACTGATTCAATATTAAATCCCTCCTCACAATTAAAAATATGTGTGAAATAAAGAAATTTTGAGATCGTAAACTGCTTCAGCCATTTCCGGGACTGACTCCATATTCCTCTCCCCCACTCTTAAAATATATTCTGTGTCGATTATTATTTATTTATTTATTCTTTTTGTTTTAAGGAGGGGATAATGTCTGGTAGGAAACTATTTTATGGTTACTTGGCCTTTTGGCTAAGATCAAAGTGCAGTATTTGTTCTCAACATTTCAGTGGCCCCCTCTACCGCCCCCTTCTCCATAAACAGAAAAAGTAGTGGTAATGCTGCATTCCATGTTTAAAAAGGATGTGTCCTCTATAGTATTAGACCTAACTGAATGGTTAATTGTAGGTATTGACCATTTCATACCCTCTAAAAAGTTTCAGCAAAAACCTAACAGCCAGCCATGGTTCTCTCCAGAATGTGCTGCTGCCATTGCGCACAGAAATCACTTTTTCCACTGCTTCAAACGTAATAGATGTATGGAAACTAAAGCCGTTTTCAGGACTGCCAGCAACCATTGTAAGAAAGTAATAAGGAACGCAAGAGTGTTGTATGCTCAATCTGTTAAGTCCAAAGTAGCTGAGCAGCGGCTTGGTTCCCACCAGTTTTGGCAAATAGCAAACAGAATCCTGAACAGAAGCGTGTGCTCCATCCCAACTATTATCAATGGACCTGAGGTAATCTCGTCAGCATCTGACAAAGCCAAACTCTTTGTCAAGAACTTTGCAGCTAATTCTACCCTTTGCGACCAAGACCGCCAACCCCCAATATTTCCTCCTGTATCAGAAAACACGCTATGTGATATACGTATATCTGTATGTGATGTTGCGAAGCTAATCAAAAACCTTGATTCGAGTAAAGCAACTGGCCCTGACGGTATTCCAATTATAGTACTCAAAAAACTTCAACCTGAATTAGCGCCCATACTTACAAAACTGTTTAAACGTTGTCTTAAGGAGAATAGTTTCCCATCTCCCTGGAAAATCTCATCAGTATGCCCTGTATTTAAGAATTCAGGTGATCGCTCATCCCCCTCTCAGTACAGGCCAATAAGTCTCCTGTGCGTCATGAGTAAGTTGCTAGAATCTGTGTTAAATACAGAAGTAATCAAACATCTCAACAAAAATGACCTTCTTAGTGACACTCAATATGGTTTCCGTTCTGCTAGATCTACAGCAGATGTCCTTACAGTTATATCGCATAGGATTAGCAAATCTCTCGACGGTGGCAATCTTTCTAGGGCAATTGCTCTTGACATATCTAAAGCCTTTGATAGGGTATGGCATAAAGGTTTACTTCATAAGATCGCTAGCTATGGTATAGCTGGAAAAGTCTTCTCAATTATTAAATCATTTCTCTCTGATAGGTTCATAAGAGTAGTAGTTGAGGGGCAAAAATCAGAAGCTCACAGTATTAATGCCGGTGTCCCTCAGGGATCCATCCTGGGCCCAACTCTTTTCCTGATCTACATTAATGATCTTCCAAATCATATTCTTACATCATTTGTAGACATTTATGCTGACGACACTACCATTTATGGTAGCACATCTAAGACAGTAAACGACCAAGTTCTCTCCAATTCTCTCTCCTCTGATCTTGAGCACGTAGTACAATGGGGAAAGGAGTGGCTGGTTACTTTTAATGCATCTAAAACCAAGCTTCTCTCTTTACATCATCAACATTCTAATTCACATTTGTCATCAATTGAAATGAATGGCTCTCGTCTTCAGGAGGCCTCAAGTTTTGACAAGCTTCTGGGCTTGACCATTACTCCTGATCTTAAATGGAACACGTATATCAAATCTGTTGCCAAGGCCGCTGGAAAAATGGTGGGATCTTTCTATCGATCCAGTAGATATCTCACTGCTGATGCTATTCTCTACCTATATAAGAGCCAGGTACGTCCAAGGATGGAATACTGTTGCCACATCTGGGCAGGAGCTGCTAGAAAGGACTTGTCCTGCCTTGATAGAGTTCAAAATAGACTTCGTAGCCTCGTAGGAGATGTTCTTTTCTCCTCCTTGCAACCTCTATCTCACAGAAGAGATGTTGCGAGTTTGTCTCTGATGTATCGTTATTTTCATGGAAAGTGTTCAACTGAGCTTCAATCTATGGTCCCCCCTCGCCAAACTTTCACAAGAAACACTCGTCTAGCTGTAAACACTATCAATAATTTCCCCCACTCTTTATCTGTGCCTAAACCTAAACGTAGATTCCATGAACAAAGCTTCTTTCTTAGAACTGCACGCCTGTGGAATTGTCTTCCGTTTTCCTGCTTTCCGGCTGACTACAATATGGTTGTGTTCAAGTCTAAAGTAAATAAGTTCTTGATGAGCCGTTCCATATAAGTTATCAAATTTACCAAATTTTCATTACTAATGATTACTATATTGACCAATTTCTACTGTACACTCTTTAACCCTTATCCTTGAGTGGCCTCTGGGCCTTGATAATGTGGTGACGCCTTTGTAAAAAAAAAAAAAAAAAAAAAAAAAAATGCTTGGGAGAATGAACAGCACTAATTTTCCACACCCCACCTTCATCTAAAAAAAAAAAAACAATTTGATAATCGCTTGAGGCCTTTTTAATAGGAACATAATCAAAAACATTTGTTTTTTAAGGAGGTGGTAATGCCTGGTAGGAAACTACGTGGTTACCTCGCCTTTTGGCTAAGATCAAAGTGTAGTATATGTTCTAAGCTGTGTGAATTTTTCCGTATGTCACAGTTTTATATTTATTAAATTGTTAGATAAAAGTACTAAATAGTTAAAAGAAAAATCCCCTCCTCTCTCCATAATAAGAATTTCTTTCTAAATAATAACATTATTATTTCAGGACGGCCTGTATTCAGTATAAGTCTGTTTTTTATTTATTAAATTGTTAGGTGAAAGTACAGAGTAGTACAGAATAGTAATAGTAAGTACAGAATATTATCCTCCCCATATTAAGAATTATTAAATTGTTAGGTGAAAGTACAGAATAATTTTAAAAAAAAACACTATTACCTCCCAATATTAAGAATGGCTTTCTAAATAATAACATTTTTATTTCACCACGGTCCGTATTCTATAAAAGTCAGTTTTTTTCTTTGTCAAATTGTTAGGTACTAGTGTTGTTGCAGTTTCAAATTACCGCCTCTATTTTTTTTTTCTTTCTCTCTTCGCCCCTGCTGTTTCTCTTCACTTAAAGGACGCGATTGGCTAAACACGAGCTAACGTATGAACATATCCGGGTTCAGTAAATTGATTCACCTACCCTTTCTCTTTTCATCATCAATTTCGCTACGCACATTGGAATTTAAATATATCAACGAAATGCCAACAAAACAGGCAATTGACATTTTTGCTTTTAGACGAAATTAATTTAAATGGAACCAACAAACTCACAATTTACTTTTGATTGCATAAATTTCGTACTAGAATTAATTAGAGTTGTTTGTTTGTCTTATTGGGAGCGATGTCACTAACATCACGCTGGCTAAATGAATGCAGCCAGCCTCGGTCAAGGCGCCAGCCCTGGCCAAAGGAGTAGTAGGAGACTCCCGAAGCGACGACTGAAGCTACCAGTCACGTTGACCAAATCCACCATCGCCGAAGGATTCCAGTAGCAGCAGTGAACTTCAGCTTCCAGTCTCCAGCTCACGCCACCAGCTTCCAGCTCATTCCCGTAGCCTTTCCAGCCGTTGGTACCGCCAGCTCACTCCTGCAGTCTTCCAGGTCACTCTAGCGGCTTCCAGCCCTCGGTGCCTCCAGTGCTTGCAACTTTCCTGCAACCTCGCTCCTCTGGCCTGTTACCTCGCTCGCACCTTGTTCCTCCAGTCTACAACCTCGCTCGCACCTGGCTCTCTACCAACCTTAACATTGACCTTCTGTTCTCAGTATCATCCGTTCCTTAACACTGACTTCCAAGTTCTCAGTGGCCACCGTCCATTCCTGATCTCCAGCCGATCATTCCAGACCCAGTGAGCAACCCTAAACCAAGCTATGTCTAGAGTACCTGTTTCAGACATCCAGACCTCAGCCTCCAGTGATGTGCGACCTTCCAGGTGACCACCATCCAGATCATACGATTTTTCGCCTCCTTTGCAAATAAAAGGCGAATCCTCATCTTTAACCAAATAACCTGTGTCTGTCATTATTCTTTGCCTTTTTGCTGTTTATTTTTTGCCTGTGTCTACCTTGTTGGATCGATTGTCCCCGGACGACTGGCCCTGCAACACTAGTACAGAATTTGTTAAAAGAAAAATAATCTCCTCTTCCAATATAAAGAATAGCTTTCTAAATAATAAGGTTATTAATTCAGCATGGTCTGTTCTCTGTATAAGTCAGATTTTTAAATTGTTAAGTGAAAGCACAGAATAGTTTAAAAAAAAACACCCTTTTTCGCATGGTAAGAATAGCTTTCTAAATAATAACATCATTATTTCAACACGGTCATTATCCTTTATAAATCAGTTTTTTTATTTATTAAATTATTAGGTGCAAGTACAGAATAATTAAAAATACCCTTCCCAAATTTAGAATGGCTTTCTAAATAATATTGTTATTATTTCAGCACAATCCGTATTCTGTATAAGTCTGATTTTTAGTTATTTAATTGTTAGTATCAGACCTGATCGAATGGTTAATTGTAGGCATAGACCGATTCATACCATCTAAAAAATTCCAACGAAAACCTAACAGCCAGCCATGGTTCTCCCCAGAATGTGCTGCTGCCATCACGCACAGAAATCACTTTTTCCAAAGCTACCAACGTAATAGATGCACTGAGACTAAAGCTGCTTTCAGGACTGCCAGCAACCGCTGTAAAAGAGTAATAAAACATGCAAGAGAGCTATATGCTCAGTCCGTTAAATCCAAAGTAGCTGATCAGCGGCTTGGTTCCCACCAGTTTTGGCAAATATCAAACAGGATCCTGAACAGAAGTGTGTGTTCTATCCCAACCATTATCAATGGACCAGAAGTCATCTCGTCAGCATCAGACAAGGCCAAACTATTTGCCAAGAACATTGCATCTAATTCTACCCTATGCGACGAAGGCCATCAACTCCCCATATTTCCTCCTATAACACAGAAATGCTAGGTAACATACAAATATCTGTGCATGAGGTCGCCAAGGTAATCAAGAACCTTGATTCCAGTAAAGCAACTGGCCCTGACGGTATCCCAATTATAGTGTTAAAAAAGCTTCAACCAGAACTTGCTCCCATACTTACGAAACTTTTTAAGCGTTGCCTCCAATCTCTGGTCCCCCCCTCGCCAATCTTTCACGAAAAACACCCATCTAGCTGAATCCACTGTGAAAAATTTCCCCCACTCTATATCTGTGCCTAAATCAAAACGCGGATTCCATGAACAAAGCTTCTTTCTTAGAACTGCATGCCTGTGGAACTCTGTTCCGTCTGCCTGCTTCCCTCCGGACTACAACTTGGATGTCTTCAAGTCCAATGTTAACAAATTCCTAATGAACCGCCCCCTTAATTAAACACTTCATCAAATCTCCACACTAACGTAATGTACTTGCAATAACCCTTATCCCTGAGTGGCTTCCTAGATAAGTGGTGATCACTGTGTAAAAAAAAAAAAAGAAAAAAAGTGCTTTCCAACACCCTTAAAAACCTCATCAATATGCCCTGTATTTAAGAACTCAGGTGATAAGTCATCTCCCTCTCAGTACAGATCAATAAGTCTCGTGTGTGTCATGAGTAAGTTGCTGGAATCAATATTAAATAGAGAAATAGTAAACCACCTCAGCAGAAATAATTTTCTTAGTGACATGCAATATGGTTTCCATTCTGCAAGATCTACTGCAGATGTGCTAACGGTTATATCTCATAGGATTAGTGAATCTCTTTACAAAGGCTTCCTTTCGAGGGCAATTGCTCTTGACATACCAAAGGCATTCGATAAGGTATGGCATAAAGGCTTACTTCACAAGATTTCCAGCTACGGTATAACTGGAAATGTCTTCTCTATCATTAAATCATTTCTCTCTGATAGGCTCATAAGAGTAGTGGTCGATGGACAAAAATCAGAGGCCTGCAGTATTAATGCTGGAGTCCCTCAGGGGTCCATCCTGGGCCCAACTCTCTTCCTGATCTACATCAATGATCTCCCTAAACACATGCTTAAATCATTCGTTGACATCTATGCTGATGACACGACTATCTATGGCAACACATCAAAGGATGTAAATGACAAAGTTCTCTCTGATTCTCTCTCTTCTGATCTCAAGCGCGTGGTTCAGTGAGGGAAGATGTGGCTGGTTACCTTAATGCATCTAAAACCAAACTCCTATCTTTACATCGTCAACACTCTGATCCCCATCTGGCATCAATTGAAATGGATGCATCAATTGAAATGGATGACTCTCGTCCGTTACTCCTAATCTGAAATGGAACGCATACATCAAGTTTGTTGCCAAGGTCACTGGAAAGATTGTGGGATCCTTCTTCCGCTCCAGAAGATATCTCACTACTGATGCAATTCTCTATCTATATAAAAGCCAAGTACGTTCAAGGATGGAATACTGCTGCCATATCTGGGCAGGAGCTGCTAAAACAGCCTATCCTGCCTTGATAGAGTACAAAATAGACTTCGTGGCTTAGTGGGGGAGGCCCTTTGCTCTTCCCTACAATCTCTCTCCCACAGAAGAGACGTTGCGAGCCTATTTTTGTTTCATCGTTATTTCCATGGCAGGTGCTCGTCTGAACTCCAATCTCTGGTCCTCTCTGGCCAATCTTTTACAAAAAAACACCCGTCTAGTTAAAACCACTGTCAATAATATTCCCCACTATTTATCTGTGCCTAAATCAAAACGTAGATTCGATGAACAAAGCTTCTTTCTTAGAACTGCACGCCTGTGGAACTCTGTCCCGTCTACCTGCTCCTCACCGTAATGCAACCTGGATGTCTTCAAGTCCAACGGAAACAAATTCCTGATGAACTGCCCCCTTAAGTAGACACTATATTAAATCTCGACACTACCGTACTTTACATGCAATAACCCTTATCCCTGATTGGCTTCCGGACCTTGATAAGTGGTGACCTTCATGTAAAAAAAAATCTATAGAATATTCATATCATATTCTGACTACTTATATAATATTTTACTTATCTATATGATATTCTGTTTATCTATATAATATTCTGCTTATATATAAAATATTCTGTTAATCTATATAATATTCTGTTTACATATATAATATACTACTAATTTATATAATATTCTAATATCTATACATTTTCTACTTTACTATATAATATTCTAATTATCTATATACTATTCAATTTATCTGTATAATATTCTACTTATCTATATAAGATTCTATTTATCTATAAAATATTCTACTTATATAATATTCTACTTATCTATATAATATTTTCCCGATCTATATAATATTCTACTTATTTATATATTATGCTACTTACCTCTATAATATTCTATCTATCTATAAAATATTCTGCTTATCTATATAATATTGTTCTTATGTATATAATATTCTACTTATCTATATAATATTCTACTTATCAATATAATGTTCTATCTATCTATAAAATATTCTGCTTATCTATATAATATTGTTCTTATCTAAATAATATTCTTCTTATCTATAAAATATTCTGCTTATCTATATAATATTCTTCTTATCTATATAATATTCTACTTATCTATAAAATATTCTGCTTATCTATATAATATTGTTCTTATGTATATAATATTCTATCTATCTATATAATATTCTACTTATCAATATAATGTTCTATCTATCTATAAAATATTCTGCTTATCTATATAATATTGTTCTTATCTAAATAATATTCTTCTTATCTATAAAATATTCTGCTTATCTATATAATATTCTTCTTATCTATATAATATTCTACTTATCTATAAAATATTCTGCTTATCTATATAATATTCTACTTATCTATATAATATTCTACTTATCTATAAAATATTCTGCTTATCTATAAAATATTCTGCTTATCTATAAAATATTCTGCTTATCTATATAATATTCTACTTATCTATATAATATTCTACTTATCTATATAATATTCTACTTATCTATAAAATATTCTGCTTATCTATAAAATATTCTGCTTATCTATATAATATTCTACTTATCTATATAATATTCTACTTATCTATAAAATATTCTGCTTATCTATATAATATTCTTCTTATCTATATAATATTGTTCTTATCTATATAATATTCTTCTTATCTATAAAATATTCTTCTTATCTATATAATATTCTACTTATCTATATAATATTCTACTTATCTATATAATATTCTATCTATCTATATAATATTCTGCTTATCTATATAATATTGTTCTTATCTATATAATATTCTTCTCATCTATATAATATTCTTCTTATCTATATAATATTCTATCTATCTATAAAATATTCTGCTTATCTATATAATATTGTTCTTATCTATATAATATTGTTCTTATCTATATAATATTGTTCTTATCTATATAATATTCTTCTTATCTATATAATATTCTACTTATCTATATAATATTCAATCTATCTATATAATATTCTTCTTATCTATATAATATTGTTCTTATCTATATAATATTCTACTTATCTATATAATATTCTTCTTATCTATATAATATTCTTCTTATCTATATAATATTCTTCTTATCTATATAATATTCTACTTATCTATGTAATATTCTACTTATCTATATAATATTCTTCTTATCTGTATAATATTCTACTTATCTATATAATATTCTACTTATCTGTAAAATATTCTGCTCATCAATATAATATTCTAGTTATCTGTATAATATTCTTCCAATCTATTTAATATTCTACTTATCTATATAATATTCTTGTTATGTATATTCTACTAATCTATAAAATATTCTACTTATCTAAAGATTATTCTACTTATTTTATGATATTCCGTTTATCTATAAAATATTGTATTTATCTATATAATATTCACTCATCTATATAATATTCTATTATCTATATAATATTCTACTAATCTATATATAATGTTTATCTATATAATATTCAACTTACCTAAAAAATATCCTGTTTATCTATACAATATTCCACTGATCTATAAAATATTCTACTTATCTATATAATATTTTACTTACTATAAAATATCATTTATCTAATTAATATTCTACTTATCTATATAATATTCCCCTTATCTATATAATATTCAACTTATCTATCGAATATTTTACTTATTTATCTTATATTATACTTATCTATATAATAGTCTACTTATCTATATAATATTCTACTACTCTAAAAATATTGTACTTATCTAAATTATATTGTACTTATCTATATAATATTGTACTTAACTAAAATATTCTACTCATCTATATAATATTCTGCTTATCTATATAATATTCTGCTTATCTATATAATATTGTGCTTGTCTATATAATAGACTATTTATCTATTTAATATTCTACTTATCTATATAATATTCTATTTAGATTTATTATATTTTACTTATCTATATAATATTCTGTTTATTTATATAATATTCTACTTGTATATACAGTATACTGCTTATCTCTATAATAATTAGCTTATCTATAATAATACTCTACTTATCCCTATAATATTTTAATTATCTATAAAATATTCTATTTTCTACATAATAAACTCCGTATCATGTAATATTCTGTTTATCTATATAATATTCTGCTAATCCCTATAATATTCTACTTATCTATCTTATCTTCTACATACTTATAAAATATTCTCCTTATCCATGTAATATTTTACTTATCTATATAATATTGTATTATCTAGTTAACATACTTCTTATGTTCACAAATATTCTACTTATCTATATAATATTCTTCTTATCTATATAATATTCTGCCTATATAATATTCTACTTATCTATATAATATCCTGCTTATCTATACAATGTGCTACTTATTTATACAATATTCTCCTTATCTATACAATATTCTGCATATCTATATAATATCCTGCCTATCTATATAACATTTTGTTTATCTATATAATATTTTACTTATCTATAAAAAATTCTACTTATCAATATAGTATATTGCTTATCTATATAATATCCTGCCTATCTACATAATATTCTGTTTTCTATATAATATTTTACTTATCTATAAAATATTCTACTTATCAATATAGTATATTGCTTATCTATATAATATTCTGCTTATCTATATAATATCCCATTAATCTATATAATATTGTACTTTTCTATATAATATCCTACTTATCTATATTATATTCTGCCTATCTAAATAATATTGTAGTTATCAATAAAATATTTTACTTATGTATATAATATTGTTGTTATCTATATAATTTTCTGCTTAACTCTATTATATTCTACTTATCTATATAATATTCTACTTTACTATGTAATACTCTTCCCATCTTTATAATATTCTCATTATCTATATAATATCGTACTTATATATAAAATATTCTATTATCTATAAAATATACTTCTTATCTATATAATATTCTACCTATCTGTATAATATTCTGCTCAACTATATAATAGCGTACATATCTTTAAAATATTCTGCTTTTCTTTCAAATATTCTTCTTATCTATATAATATTATAATTTTCTATATAATATTCTACCTATGTATTCTATGCATTCTGCTTATCTATATAATATTGTACTTAACTATATAATATTGTACTTAATTATATAATACTGTACTTAACTATATAATATTGTACTTATCTATATAATATTGTACTTATCTATATGATATTGTACTTAACTATATAATATTCTACTTATCTAGATTATATTCTTCTTATCTATATAATATTCTACTTATCTTTTTAATAATGTTCTTATCTATTGCATATTTTACTTTTCTATTAATATTGTACTTATCTATAAAATATTCTGCTTAACTATAAAATATTTTACTTATCTATATACTATTTAACTTATCTATAATATATTCGACGGATCTATATAATATTGTACTTAGCTATATAATATTCTACTTATCTATTAAATAGTCTATTTAATATTCTGCTAATCTAAATAATATTCTGTTATCTATATAATATTGTACCTCTCCATATAATATTCTACTTATTATAATATCACACTTATCTACATAATATTGTACTTATCTATATAATATTGTACTTATTTACAAAATATTCTGTTTATCTTTGGTTTTCTTCTTATCTATAAACTATTCTTTTCGTCTATATAATACTCTGTTGATCTATAAAATATTCTACTTATCTATATAATAATCTTCTTATCCATATAATATTCTGCTTATCTATTTAATAATTTACTTATCTAATTAATTTTAGTTATCTATATAATATTATACGCATCAATAATTTATTTAATTATATAATATTTTCTTATCTATATAATATGTTACTTATCTATATAATATTCGGCGTCTCTAAACGTATTCAACTTCTCTAATTATATGGTACTTTTCTATATAATATTGTACTTATCTAGGAAATATTCTACTTATCCATATAACATTCTGGTTATCTATATAACATTCTGCTTCTATATATAATATTTTACTTATCTATATAATATTCTTCTTATCCATATAATATTCTAAGTATCTCTATAATATTCTGCTGATCTATATAATATTTTACCTATCTATATAATATTCTGATCATCTACATAATATTCTACTTATCTATATAATATGTTACTCAATATATTATCAAACAATCATGAGGTTGCTTGCACGGCAACTGACAAGGCTAATTTGCTTGCCAGTCAGTTTGCCTCAAACTCCACACTGAACTCGGTACACCACCCACTCCCTGATTTTCCTCTGCGAACAGACGCCACACTAGACGATTTGAAAATCACCCCTTCTCAGGTACATGCTATTATAAAAAACCTAGACACCTCAAAAGCATGTGGACCAGATCTCATGCCGGCTGTGCTATTAAAAAAATGCTCTGTCGAGGTTGCTCCAGTTCTCTCCAAACTTTACAATAAATGCCTTAACGAATCTTGTTTTCCCGACTGCTGGAAAACCGCCTCTGTGGTACCAGTCTTCAAGAATTCTGGTGAAAGAACTGACCCACTAAATTATCGCCCCATTAGCCTCCTCCCGCTGTTCGCCAAAATATTTGAGTCCTTAGTTAATCAAGCCCTAGTCCAGCACCTTACAGCTGCTAAACTCCTGACTGACAAACAATATGGATTCAGGCAAGCCCGTTCAACAGCAGATATCTTAACTGTAGTTTCTGAACGTATATACCGTTCATTGAACAAAACAGGGGAGGGTACAGCGGTGGCCCTTGATATATCTAAGGCTTTTGACAGGGTATGGCACGATGGTCTTCTAAGGAAAATTAGATCATGTGGAATCACTGGAAGAATTCATAATGTAATTAAATCCTTCTTAAGTAATAGAAAAATCAAAGTTGTCCTCGACAGTCGTACATCTAAACAATATGACATAAATGCGGAAGTACCTCAGGGGTCTATCCTTGGACCTCTATTATTCCTGATATTCATAAATGACCTCCCTGATAAAATTGTTTCGGAGATGGGTATATTTACCGATGACACCACTCTCTATAACAGATATGAGGGGAAAACAAATGAACACATATCCAAGGAAATGGCAGAAACACTAGAGGATGACCTCCAATCTGTAGTGGAATGGGGACAAAAATGGTTGGTCACATTCAATGCTGCTAAGACTAAGCTTGTTTCCTACAATAACTACAAGAAACCTTCTCTACCACCAATAGCAATGGCCAAGAACACATTGCCTGAAAGTACTTCTTTTAAACTCCTCGGCCTAACGTTTACAGGGAATATGAACTGGAATAGATACATTGAGAGCATTGCCAAGGCTGCTGCAAGGAAGGTTGGCTCCCTCTACCGTGCTAGAAAACTACTTACGCCTGACAGTATCCTATACCTCTATAAGGCCATCATTCGCCCATGTATGGAGTACTGTTGTCATATCTGGGCTGGTGCATCTGCTGCTTGTCTCTCGCTCCTGGATAGGGTTCAAAAGAGAGTCGCCAACCTGATAGGTCCTGAACTGTCATCTAGGCTTCAGCCTCTGTCCCATCGACGAGATGTTGCATCCCTCTGCCTGTTCTACAAATACTTTAATGGTGAATGATCTGGCGAACTGCAAACACTTATACCTCCCTGACGTAACTACCCCCGACAAACCCGACAAGCTACTAAGTCTCATCCCTTTACAGTAGAGATCCCTAGGTGCAAGAAAGCCTTTTACTCCAATAGTTTCTACCTCAGAACTGCGGGTTTTTGGAACTCCCTTCCGGGATTCTGCTTTCCCATCTGCAATTATATGCAGAAGTTCAAGTGTAATGTTAACAAACATCTTTCTACTCATCTCCCTTCATAATGACCCCTCTAATTAAGTCCTTAATAGTAGCCCCCTGCTTCAAAGTGGCACTGTGCCTTGTTTGGGGTGAAAATTGATTTAAAAATACAAAAAAACTTATCTATATAATATTCTACTTATCTTATTCTACTTAATATTGTGCGTATCTACATAATATTCTGCTTATGTCTATAATATTCTTCTTATCTATATAATATTCTACTTTTCGATATGTGCTCTACATACATAATTGTCCATGGAGCTGCATCAGATCTGTTGGAGAGTAAAATGTTATGACTCGTGAAACTGTGCAAATTCTAGACAACCACTTCTGAGTCCTGCTGTCATATGCATAGTCTTCTTGCAGCCACCCTTTTCGCCTCAATAGTTGAAAACAACTCAATATAACCATTTGAATTGAGTTTGAGTTCCCTTTTTGAAGATTTGGGGAAGCAGGATGTAACTTTTGTTGGGAATACACTTGAAAACTCTTACAATATAAAGGAACTTTGGTGTCATGATTTTGTGTATTGTATAATTTTCACTTTTCCAGTTCTATATTTTACTAACATTCAGAGATTTAATATTCTATAGATCGTTTTTCCATTCAATTTTGTATTTTTGCTGATTCATCTGTCCATAACTCAAATGGTAATGACTGAAGTGCTAAATGTTTTCGTTTCTATTCTAGCTGATTGCATCTAAGTCATTTTGTAAAAAACTTTTGAAATCATCACGCTATATAAATATTCAATGGAAAATTGGCTGTAAAAATAAGTACAAAATCTTCATAAAATAAAATATCATATTTTGACGTATTTTACAACTTGACCACACGCACCCATTCGTCTGCAGTCCAGGTTTGATGGACAGTTGTATCGATTTTGTATCTCCTTTGGCGACCAAGGGCCACGTGTTTGGTGAAGAACCACAGAACGGTATAACCAAGAATGCGTTAAGAAGTCTGTGAAGTTCTCGCAGTCTTGCATCGTTTGGGGCCGTATGAGTGCTTAAGGTGTTGGTAATTTATGCTTCATCAAAAAAACTGTAAACGCAAAAGTGTACCAAGATATACTGAAAGCAAATTTACTGCCAGTGTTGGATAACCAGTTTGACAGGGAGACAACAGACATCATTTTTCAACATGACTTGGAACCGGTGCACTCTGCCAAAACCACGTCTTCCTGGCTCCAAGAACAATCGATCTCTGTTGTTGAATGCCCAGCGAACTCGCCAGATTTGAACGTTATTGAAGCCTTGTGGGACCAGATAAAGAGGACGCTCCGCAAGGAAAACCTACTTCTCTTGCAGCCATGAAGATTACAATCCAGAACACATGGGATTCAGTGTCTACACATGATTGCGAGAAGCTTGTTGATTCCATGCCCCGGTGAATTGATGCTGTTATCAAGGCAAAAGATGCTGCTACTAAATATTGATTAATTTTATTTGTATTTATGTTGATAAAAAAACTATTTTGTTTACTTACCTGCATTGTTCTATTATTTTGAAACACGAAATATTCAAAAAATGACATTGCAATTGATATGAAAAAAACATTCTGTCATAAAACAACTATTTCAGTTAGTTTAGCATGATAGGATATTTTAGCACCAATTACATCTCACAGATCGTCCTCAATAAGAATTTAGCGCTAAAAAAACATGATGTTCTATTTTTTTGACCAGCACGAGTAGAGAGAGAGAGAGAGAGAGAGAGAGAGAGAGAGACAGACAGACAGACAGACAGACAGACAGACAGACAGAGACAGACAGACAGACAGACAGACAGACAGACAGACAGACTGAGTGAATCAAAAACGTGTTTTTGTTCACATCCTCATTGGACTGGTTGACAGATTAGAGTAAAATTTTCAAAGAATGTATTTGATGAGGTCACGCTGAACTAAAAGGTCACATCCTACCTACATCAAGAGTCAAGTAATCTGATAAAATCAAAAACTTTGGTCACTAAAAGAAATTGTATAACTAGACATGAATAGTTAAAAATAGAAATTTGGTCACTAAAAGAAATTGTATAACTAGACATGAATAGTTAAAAATAGAAATTTGGTCACTAAAAGAAATTGTATAACTAGACATGAATAGTTAAAAATAGAAATTTGGTCACTAAAAGAAATTGTATAACTAGACATGAATAGTTAAAAATAGAAATTTGGTCACTAAAAGAAATTGTATAACTAGACATGAATAGTTAAAAATAGAAATTTGGTCACTAAAAGAAATTGTATAACTAGACATGAATAGTTAAAAATAGAAATTTGGTCACTAAAAGAAATTGTATAACTAGACATGAATAGTTAAAAATAGAAATTTGGTCACTAAAAGAAATTGTATAACTAGACATGAATAGTTAAAAATAGAAATTTGGTCACTAAAAGAAATTGTATAACTAGACATGAATAGTTAAAAATAGAAATTTGGTCACTAAAAGAAATTGTATAACTAGACATGAATAGTTAAAAATAGAAATTTGGTCACTAAAAGAAATTGTATAACTAGACATGAATAGTTAAAAATAGAAATTTGGTCACTAAAAGAAATTGTATAACTAGACATGAATAGTTAAAAATAGAAATTTGGTCACTAAAAGAAATTGTATAACTAGACATGAATAGTTAAAAATAGAAATTTGGTCACTAAAAGAAATTGTATAACTAGACATGAATAGTTAAAAATAGAAATTTGGTCACTAAAAGAAATTGTATAACTAGACATGAATAGTTAAAAATAGAAATTTGGTCACTAAAAGAAATTGTATAACTAGACATGAATAGTTAAAAATAGAAATTTGGTCACTAAAAGAAATTGTATAACTAGACATGAATAGTTAAAAATAGAAATTTGGTCACTAAAAGAAATTGTATAACTAGACATGAATAGTTAAAAATAGAAATTTGGTCACTAAAAGAAATTGTATAACTAGACATGAATAGTTAAAAATAGAAATTTGGTCACTAAAAGAAATTGTATAACTAGACATGAATAGTTAAAAATAGAAATTTGGTCACTAAAAGAAATTGTATAACTAGACATGAATAGTTAAAAATAGAAATTTGGTCACTAAAAGAAATTGTATAACTAGACATGAATAGTTAAAAATAGAAATTTGGTCACTAAAAGAAATTGTATAACTAGACATGAATAGTTAAAAATAGAAATTTGGTCACTAAAAGAAATTGTATAACTAGACATGAATAGTTAAAAATAGAAATTTGGTCACTAAAAGAAATTGTATAACTAGACATGAATAGTTAAAAATAGAAATTTGGTCACTAAAAGAAATTGTATAACTAGACATGAATAGTTAAAAATAGAAATTTGGTCACTAAAAGAAATTGTATAACTAGACATGAATAGTTAAAAATAGAAATTTGGTCACTAAAAGAAATTGTATAACTAGACATGAATAGTTAAAAATAGAAATTTGGTCACTAAAAGAAATTGTATAACTAGACATGAATAGTTAAAAATAGAAATTTGGTCACTAAAAGAAATTGTATAACTAGACATGAATAGTTAAAAATAGAAATTTGGTCACTAAAAGAAATTGTATAACTAGACATGAATAGTTAAAAATAGAAATTTGGTCACTAAAAGAAATTGTATAACTAGACATGAATAGTTAAAAATAGAAATTTGGTCACTAAAAGAAATTGTATAACTAGACATGAATAGTTAAAAATAGAAATTTGGTCACTAAAAGAAATTGTATAACTAGACATGAATAGTTAAAAATAGAAATTTGGTCACTAAAAGAAATTGTATAACTAGACATGAATAGTTAAAAATAGAAATTTGGTCACTAAAAGAAATTGTATAACTAGACATGAATAGTTAAAAATAGAAATTTGGTCACTAAAAGAAATTGTATAACTAGACATGAATAGTTAAAAATAGAAATTTGGTCACTAAAAGAAATTGTATAACTAGACATGAATAGTTAAAAATAGAAATTTGGTCACTAAAAGAAATTGTATAACTAGACATGAATAGTTAAAAATAGAAATTTGGTCACTAAAAGAAATTGTATAACTAGACATGAATAGTTAAAAATAGAAATTTGGTCACTAAAAGAAATTGTATAACTAGACATGAATAGTTAAAAATAGAAATTTGGTCACTAAAAGAAATTGTATAACTAGACATGAATAGTTAAAAATAGAAATTTGGTCACTAAAAGAAATTGTATAACTAGACATGAATAGTTAAAAATAGAAATTTGGTCACTAAAAGAAATTGTATAACTAGACATGAATAGTTAAAAATAGAAATTTGGTCACTAAAAGAAATTGTATAACTAGACATGAATAGTTAAAAATAGAAATTTGGTCACTAAAAGAAATTGTATAACTAGACATGAATAGTTAAAAATAGAAATTTGGTCACTAAAAGAAATTGTATAACTAGACATGAATAGTTAAAAATAGAAATTTGGTCACTAAAAGAAATTGTATAACTAGACATGAATAGTTAAAAATAGAAATTTGGTCACTAAAAGAAATTGTATAACTAGACATGAATAGTTAAAAATAGAAATTTGGTCACTAAAAGAAATTGTATAACTAGACATGAATAGTTAAAAATAGAAATTTGGTCACTAAAAGAAATTGTATAACTAGACATGAATAGTTAAAAATAGAAATTTGGTCACTAAAAGAAATTGTATAACTAGACATGAATAGTTAAAAATAGAAATTTGGTCACTAAAAGAAATTGTATAACTAGACATGAATAGTTAAAAATAGAAATTTGGTCACTAAAAGAAATTGTATAACTAGACATGAATAGTTAAAAATAGAAATTTGGTCACTAAAAGAAATTGTATAACTAGACATGAATAGTTAAAAATAGAAATTTGGTCACTAAAAGAAATTGTATAACTAGACATGAATAGTTAAAAATAGAAATTTGGTCACTAAAAGAAATTGTATAACTAGACATGAATAGTTAAAAATAGAAATTTGGTCACTAAAAGAAATTGTATAACTAGACATGAATAGTTAAAAATAGAAATTTGGTCACTAAAAGAAATTGTATAACTAGACATGAATAGTTAAAAATAGAAATT
Organism: Euprymna scolopes; assembly: GCF_053919585.1. Taxonomy (NCBI): domain Eukaryota; kingdom Metazoa; phylum Mollusca; class Cephalopoda; order Sepiida; family Sepiolidae; genus Euprymna; species Euprymna scolopes. The sequence goes on along the minus strand of NC_136497.1, from coordinate 103,148,014 downwards.
TGGTCACTAAAAGAAATTGTATAACTAGACATGAATAGTTAAAAATAGAAATTTGGTCACTAAAAGAAATTGTATAACTAGACATGAATAGTTAAAAATAGAAATTTGGTCACTAAAAGAAATTGTATAACTAGACATGAATAGTTAAAAATAGAAATTTGGTCACTAAAAGAAATTGTATAACTAGACATGAATAGTTAAAAATAGAAATTTGGTCACTAAAAGAAATTGTATAACTAGACATGAATAGTTAAAAATAGAAATTTGGTCACTAAAAGAAATTGTATAACTAGACATGAATAGTTAAAAATAGAAATTTGGTCACTAAAAGAAATTGTATAACTAGACATGAATAGTTAAAAATAGAAATTTGGTCACTAAAAGAAATTGTATAACTAGACATGAATAGTTAAAAATAGAAATTTGGTCACTAAAAGAAATTGTATAACTAGACATGAATAGTTAAAAATAGAAATTTGGTCACTAAAAGAAATTGTATAACTAGACATGAATAGTTAAAAATAGAAATTTGGTCACTAAAAGAAATTGTATAACTAGACATGAATAGTTAAAAATAGAAATTTGGTCACTAAAAGAAATTGTATAACTAGACATGAATAGTTAAAAATAGGAATTTGGTCACTAAAAGAAATTGTATAACTAGACATGAATAGTTAAAAATAGAAATTTGGTCACTAAAAGAAATTGTATAACTAGACATGAATAGTTAAAAATAGAAATTTGGTCACTAAAAGAAATTGTATAACTAGACATGAATAGTTAAAAATAGAAATTTGGTCACTAAAAGAAATTGTATAACTAGACATGAATAGTTAAAAATAGAAATTTGGTCACTAAAAGAAATTGTATAACTAGACATGAATAGTTAAAAATAGAAATTTCAAAGTCTCGTGTGTGTGTATTGACATTGAGCATGGTTTTGTAGCCGCCTAAATTAGTTGTAAGAGTTCATAAATTTGTGTTGGTCCAGAAAAATGATCTGGCATCACCTCATTTGATTGCAATGGCATATGGCTAAGAATTCAGGACCACTGTTTAAGCGATCGAGTTTCGATGCCCAGCTTAAAACAACCCCCAGGTCTAGAAACACAAGAGCAGATTTACAATGAAGGAACTGTCTATGGATGATTAAAAATATATATTGTAGTATAAAAATGTACTTATGTTAACTAGACAGACATTTAATTTCTTTGGAGAATAATGCACACTTTTCTGTTAGCTAACTTACCATAATTATATATTTACACTAATAAATATCTCTATTCGTGCATTGAGCACTTTTGAAGTAAATACAGCAACCAATATATATATATATATATATATATATATATATATATATATATATATATATATATATATATATATATATATATTTCCACAATCAAACAACATTGCAGCTCACACAAGAGCCATGAAAGACAACAAATTGGAAGTCCAAGACTAGAGGTTCGCCTTAAATTGGGCTCATCAGTTAAACACTTTTGTAAGTATTTAAATAGAACTCTCCTAACCATAAAAGACGTTTCAGCAGTAATACCCCTATTTTTATCCCACCCGAATCGCAAATTGGCTTTGCTATGATGATTGAACTTATGCATCCATGACCTGAAAATTTTCTCTCTCTATTACAGATATTGACGATGTAAGATTCGAAGAAAGCAACTCCTGTCATCATTGAATTGCTAGTAAAAGTGCACTGAAGGTGGTGGTAACTATATCGAAAATAAATTCTGGAGCACAAAAGATAACTCATTTTAATGGTGTCACTCCCATCTTCGTAGTTCTTTAACTTTTTATTTAAAACATCTAAGAGACTTTACTTTTGGAACTACCTTCATCTAAAATTTCTAAAATTACATTGGCGAGGGTACTTGATTTTGATCAAAAGCGATTCAACATTATCATGCGTTCGTACTTGATCTTTATACAAATAAAATTCAGCGATTTACATTATTTATAACTTAAAAATTATTGAAACAATATGGAAAATTTAATAAGAAGTTAATATCTTGGCACAGGCCAACACTAGGATCGTCATTGATTCCCGGGCAAACACTGAGACTAAAAATTAATTAAAATTTATTTTATTTAATGCTACTTTATTGACACCCTCCTCTTATCCCCAAGCATACTGAGTAAATCCTTGAGTCTTTCTTCAAAAAAAGATTTATATAAAATATGAAAAATAAAAATAAATAATGTATTATGTTGTTATTGACTTGGCACAAAAAGGGTAGAGTTTCTCATTCAATCCCATAGAACCCTGGATTGTTTTGCTAGTACATATATGAAATATCTATCATTGCTAAATAATAAACTTTTTAAAAATATGAAGATCTAAATATTTGATTTCATAAAGCAAGAGGATACACTACAGAACTTACCTTTTATTAATTTATAGACCCTCGAAATGTTATTATACAAATTTGAATAGATTTCAAGAAAAAATACACGATTAAACCCGGTTCTCCAACTTCCAACGTAGACCCCTACTACCATGTCTCCTTCTCCAACATCAGGGGTCTACGTTCTAACCTTCCAGAGGTTGAAACCCAATTACAGGAGACTAAACCAGACCTTTTATTTTTAAGTGAAACTGGCATTGGACAGGCTATTTCCCTTGATGAGTTTGCAATTACAGGATACTCTAACTTAACTTCTAAATCTGACCCCCAAGATCGCCATGGGCATGGAATATGTGCCTATATTAAAGATAGCTTTCCATGTGGGAGGGACATCTCCAGGGAAGATCCTAACTTACCTTATATGTGCTTCCGGGTTGCTTTAGCTCACACTACTGCATTTATATTTACTCTCTATCGCCCCCACAACAGCGGAGTTAGTATCTTTCAAAGCATATCTGAGAAAATTGACCAAGTCCTTTCTACTTATCCTGCAGCTAACATTCACGTATGTGGAGACTTCAATGTTCACAACGTCGAATGGTTGACCCACTCAAACAAGACCGATGATGAGGGGAGGTTCTGTCATGATTTCTCCATTGCCTATGACCTCACTCAGATTGTTCAGGAACCTACCCGTGTGCCCGATAATGACGGCCAGTATGCGAGCCTACTAGACCTTTTTCTCACAACTTGCCCTGAACTATGTTCAGTTTCTGTTCTGTCGCCTCTTGGATCTTCCGACCACTCTGTTGTATCAATTAAGATAAAAATGAAATGTAATAAGTCCCCAGACGTACCTCTTCATCGTACAGTATATCGATACACTAAGGCTGACTGGGATAGCTTCCGTACATTTATATCTGATCTACCTCTGCATTCCATGTTTAAAAAGGATGTGTCCTCTATAGTATTAGACCTAACTGAATGGTTAATTGTAGGTATTGACCATTTCATACCCTCTAAAAAGTTTCAGCAAAAACCTAACAGCCAGCCATGGTTCTCTCCAGAATGTGCTGCTGCCATTGCGCACAGAAATCACTTTTTCCACTGCTTCAAACGTAATAGATGTATGGAAACTAAAGCCGTTTTCAGGACTGCCAGCAACCATTGTAAGAAAGTAATAAGGAACGCAAGAAAGTTGTATGCTCAATCTGTTAAGTCCAAAGTAGCTGAACAGCGGCTTGGTTCCCACCAGTTTTGGCAAATAGCAAACAGAATCCTGAACAGAAGCGTGTGCTCCATCCCAACTATTATCAATGGATCTGAGGTAATCTCGTCAGCATCAGACAAAGCCAAACTCTTTGTCAAGAACTTTGCAGCTAATTCTACCCTTTGCGACCAAGACCGCCAACCCCCAATATTTCCTCTTGTATCAGAAAACACGCTATGTGATATACGTATATCTGTACGTGATGTTGCCAAACTAATCAAAAACCTTGATTCCAGTAAAGCAACTGGCCCTGATGGTATTCCAATCATAGTACTCAAAAAACTTCAACCTGAACTAGCGCCCATACTTACAAAACTGTTTAAACGTTGTCTTAAGGAGAATAGTTTCCCATCTCCCTGGAAAATCTCATCAGTATGCCCTGTATTTAAGAATTCAGGTGATCGCTCATCCCCCTCTCAGTACAGGCCAATAAGTCTCCTGTGCGTCATGAGTAAGTTGCTAGAATCTGTATTAAATACAGAAGTAATCAAACATCTCAACAAAAATAACCTTCTTAGTGACACTCAATATGGTTTCCGTTCTGCTAGATCTACAGCAGATGTCCTTACAGTTATATCGCATAGGATTAGCAAATCTCTCGACGGTGGCAATCTTTCTAGGGCAATTGCTCTTGACATATCTAAAGCCTTTGATAGGGTATGGCATAAAGGTTTACTTCATAAGATCGCTAGCTATGGTATAGCTGGAAAAGTCTTCTCAATTATTAAATCATTTCTTTCTGATAGATTCATAAGAGTAGTAGTTGAGGGGCAAAAATCAGAAGCTCACAATATTAATGCCGGTGTCCCTCAGGGATCCATCCTGGGCCCAACTCTTTTCCTGATCTACATTAATGATCTTCCAAATCATATCCTTACATCATTTGTAGACATTTATGCTGACGACACTACCATTTATGGTACCACATCTAAGACAGTAAACGAGCAAGTTCTCTCCAATTCTCTCTCCTCTGATCTTGAGCACGTAGTACAATGGGGAAAGGAGTGGCTGGTTACTTTTAATGCATCTAAAACCAAGCTTCTCTCTTTACATCATCAACATTCTAATCCACATTTGTCATCAATTGAAATGAATGGCTCTCGTCTTCAGGAGGCCTCAAGTTTTGACAAGCTTCTGGGCTTGACCATTACTCCTGATCTTAAGTGGAACACGTATATCAAATCTGTTGCCAAGGCCGCTGGAAAAATGGTGGGATCTTTCTATCGATCCAGTAGATATCTCACTGCTGATGCTATTCTCTATCTATATAAGAGCCAGGTACGTCCAAGGATGGAATACTGTTGCCACATCTGGGCAGGAGCTGCTAGAAAGAACTTGTCCTGCCTTGATAGAGTTCAAAATAGACTTCGTAGCCTCGTAGGAGATGTCCTTTTCTCCTCCTTGCAACCTCTATCTCACAGAAGAGATGTTGCGAGTTTGTCTCTGATGTATCGTTATTTTCATGGAAAGTGTTCAACTGAGCTTCAATCTATGGTCCCCCCTCGCCAAACTTTCACAAGAAACACTCGTCTAGCTGTAAACACTATCAATAATTTCCCCCACTCTTTATCTGTGCCTAAACCTAAACGTAGATTCCATGAACAAAGCTTCTTTCTTAGAACTGCACGCCTGTGGAATTGTCTTCCGTTTTCCTGCTTTCCGGCTGACTACAATATGGTTTTGTTCAAGTCTAAAGTAAATAAGTTCTTGATGAGCCGTTCCATATAAGTTATTAAATTTACCAAATTTTCATTACTAATGATTACTATATTGACCAACTTCTACTGTACACTCTTTAACCCTTATCCTTGAGTGGCCTCTGGGCCTTGATAATGTGGTGATGCCTTTGTAAAAAAAAAAAAAAAAAAAAAAAAAGATAATTGTTACAATCTATTTCCTATGAAATCATTTCATTGGGAAAATAGACAAACATACAGAGAAATTAAACTTTCTTCAATATTTCAAGAACGATAGAAACTGTGATAAACCTCATTCTATACTGAAAAGAATCATTCGAAGTAAATTGAATTTCCAGAAAAATTCTAAATGTGGTTCTGCATGGAATGAAACAGTATTAAATAAGGTTTTATGAATTCCTATCTGTTGTCAGTCACATTAGCCACATCTAATTGAAAAGCAACTCCATACGTTTATGACAAATGACTTCTAGAATGATAGTGGCACTTTTCACCATGAAAATACGGTCTGCAAAACTGGACAAGTGATAGCGGAATAGTTTCAGGAATAAGATAAATAAATTTGCTGTGTTACATTAAACAATAAAGACAGCAGACTACTTTATCGGTCGACCCTATCATGCATGTTGGACAAAATGTTCTCTCAAAAAGATTTCCAGTTAATAGTCAGGAATAGCCAGTGACTCAAACCGTTGATTCAGTCCAATATTATCAACCAACATCCCAGACATTTGTTTGAAATAGATGCTTCATCGTTGAAAACATGGCCACTCATCCCACTCGGTAAATAATGGCTTACACAAGCATAATATGTGCTGCATGACAGAGACACACACGTGTTACATCAGTTTTTCATCTAGATTGGTTTCCTACCAAGGATTGAGAGTTTAATCTGCCGAACTATTTTACATTTTACTATTATATATTTCCTGAACATGTTAGTGAACGTCATGTAAAACTAATTTCAATTTTGCCAGCCACATTTCCAGAATGTTCATGAGGAAAAGTTAAAATCGAATTTGATTTTTATACTGCTGACTATTTCAAATTGTCTTTCTTGGCCTATCTTTCTTTCTCTTTCTTTCTTTCCCTTTTGTGATGTCTCTCTCTGTCTCTCTGTCTCTCTCTGTCTCTGTCTCTGTCTGTCTGTCTGTATGTCTGTCTCTCTGTCTCTCTGTCTCTGTCTCTGTCTCTGTCTCTCTGTCTCTGTCTCTCTCTCTGTATCTCTGTCTCTCTGTCTCTCTGTCTCTCTCTCTCTCTCTCTCTCTCTCTCTCTCTCTCTCTCTCTCTCTCTCTCTCTCTCTCTATTTACGTTTATCTATCGGCTCGGCAGCAGGTTCGACACAAAGTTATGTAGGGTTTTGAAAACTAGCAAACCAGGTGAAATGCAATCTGTCTTACAAAAACTGCCTGAGCAGCCATCTCAACTTTTCCTGGTAAAGGTGTCCCATGCGTGTAGCAATAACTAACCTTTTCTCAAACAAGGTAAAGCCTGGAAGGTTCTACCCTTCCAGGACTTAACAAAACTTTTACTTTCATAATTTTAGGCCTCATCACTGAAAAATTATGTCATGCCTGAGGGCCTAGCAAACAAGATATGTTGAACAGTGAGAGCCTTTTACAAAAACATTAGAAAACTTAAAACTTGTATTGCAAAAATTTGTACTGAAAGTGAACTTATTCAATAATAGTTAAAAAAGAAAAATGAGAATAAATTCAAAAGAGCAAATAATATTTCCTTAACTTCTACATGTCAAATGTAAAAATAAAATATGGTCACTTTTGGAACAGTTTTATGAATCCCTTGGAAATTTCTTTGAGAATTAAAACAGAAGACAATCATCTTTCATGATAATCAGTACTGCAGGTCCGTGACTATAGCAGTTCACCTTATTGAGATTAATTTTACCCTGGTAAAAAGTTCAATTCCCACAGATAAACGAATGAAAGATAAGCTCTGAAACAGAATGTGGCGACAGTCTGTTTACAGAAAGGAACATGACAAGTGTGTACGATATTTAAAGCAATTTTACTGGATGAACAAATGGATGAGACAAGAAAAAGTTCATTATACAGAAAAAAAAAATTGCGAAAATCATACATTGTGAGAACTTATCTGGGGTGGAAAGTTCAAGTAACAGGTGGAACGTGTGCGTCACTCATTGTTGGCTCTTTTTGTATTGGACTTGGTTGAATTCCAGCAAGAATTCGATGATGAATGATGACTAACTTGTAATTGCCATCTCATATTTTCACAAATAGTCTTCAGTTTAGGTCGGTAATGGTAAGAATGGGACTAGCTTTCTTTGACTGCTGTTTTGGATATGTCTCACCATGCCTCTGGTGTGTCCTGCTGTTCGATCCCAAAAATGGGTTAACAAGAGGCAGGGCACACTCATGTGAAGGTTTTTATAAACTCTCACGTGACACTGAAAGCAGCCAAAAGGGTTAAGGAAATGACTCATCATCAAGAAAGAAGTCGAGGGGTGGGCATTAATTCTAATACACTGTGACGCAATGCATTTTAAGAATGTTAGCAATAGTCCTGTAGTCATAACATGGATCAGTAGAGAGCATGAGTTGTACAGTGGCACATCTCTGATCTCACTCGTTGAAAATTGTGTCACTTTCAGACATGATAGAATGTTCCTATCGCTCTTGGGATTTGTACACAACTGGCCAACTAGTAGATGGTCTGCAACAAAAAAGAAAACCGGTTTTCATCAAACAAAAACGGAATCATGTCGTCCCCACCCTATATAAAAGCTATGACAAAACTTACCTCAGTCTAACAGAAACAAAATCACTGCCGAACTGATTGTTAAGGACATATACCCGATCTATGTATGTATATATTTCTCTCTCTCTTTCTCTCTCTCCCTCTATCTCTCTCCCTCTAGCATGTAATCTAGCATGTAATCTAGCTCAACCAATCAGAGGCTATGATATCTCTCAGCTCCTACCCTCTTCACTATATTTTATAGGTGAGTGAAGTTTTATCCACAGTCCAATGTAAACTCGGACCGGGATTTTTATCCTCAGTCCCGAAGATCAACAGAGATTATACATTCCTGTTGATTGCAATGTAATATTGTTCCTGTGAAGTTGTAGGAGATCCACCCTCCCAGGCTTTGTCTTTTCTCTTTGAAAAAGTGTTAGTCTATTTCTAATCGCCTAAGACGACCTAATCGCAGACGGAGTGTCCAAGCACTTTCTGCAGGTCAGAGTACACCTCCTAGAGGATGCTGACTTCTCAATCTCACTTTTCAACCCTGGTGTAAAAGTCCTTGCAGTGGGAGAGAACTAAATTCACCCACAGTTCAATGTAAACACTCAGAAAAAAAGCAATCAGAAGGGTGGAGAGTGAGAGACAGGGAGAGACAGGGAGAGACGGAGAGACAGAATTAGTTTATCAGCCCATATATGCAAATAGCAAAAGTCCAAGTAAATATTCTGACCTAGCAGTTTTTCATGTCTACATATAACGTTCCCTTTCTCATGTTATGCAAACATATTTCTGCATGTATTATGTTGCTTAACCCGAGTCTGTCAGAGTTATTGGACATCAAGTAAATATTATTTTCGCTTATTTGAAAGAAAAAATTAATGTACACATTCATTAAACACTGTGTAAGTGCATACATGTACGTGGTTGCAAATTCATATATATATATATATATATATATATAATTCAGAATAATGAAATACAATAAATTTTCTGGTGTGCATATCCAGTTATTATCGGTCTTAGAAAATATTATTGGACGTAATATTTTATATAAGACTATCCCAGCTAAATAAAATTGCTCAATATACTAGATAGAGCAAATAAATCATAATTTAGGAATTTAAAATTTGTGATTTGAAAAAGTTAAATTTCAAATATAGAAATTTTATTGTATGCAAGACAAAGAATACGGTATAGCAAAATATATTTCCTTTACCCATGGGTTATTATGTTTATATATCGAAAACTCATGGGTTAAGGAAATATATTTGACTCTTCTGTATTCTTTGTCTTGCATACAATAAAATATCTATATTTGAAATTTAACTTTTTCGAATCCCAAATTTAAAATTCCTAAATTATGATATATATATATATATAAAAGACTATCTGTCCGTCTGTCTCCATATTTTCAAACTCCATCTCTCCTAAATTAAAAGTCGCAGAATAGTGCTAAGATCCTCAAAGGATTGGATTTTTAATTGACCGTTTTTTTATGGGTCTTTAGCCGGTTAAAATAGATTTTAAGAAGTCAAAAATGGGTCAAAATTGAAAAAATTCCTATGCATTTTGGACATTCATCTTAGTTTATTTTTAATTTTTAATTAGTTCATATACGTGTCACGTTAGTACAGTGGTAACATCACTGGCTGAGAATGCTGTAGTTTTGCTTTTGATTTCGATTATAGCTGATGGCACCCAAGAACTTTTATTTTTACTTTTCAAATCATGACTCTATAATAATATACAGAATTTGGACAAATTAAAATATCACATTTAAGCATATTTTACACTTGAGCAAAGCCAGGTGACCCCTCCCCGCTAGTATATATATATATATATATATATATATATATATATATATATATATATATATATATATATATATATATATTGAAGTTGGTCTCTTTAAGAAAGTTATAATAAACTATCAAACTTAGTTTAATGAAATATTCTAGCATCTGCTAGGAAACTATTTGAGAACCTTCTATATTTGTTCACTTGTCTCGACATTATGTGTAGAACACTTCTCTTTCCTTTCCCAGGATTATTTTAGCTCTTGGTGGCTTAGGGATTAAAAACCTGACTTTTTGACTGAATTTGAATCCTTCAACAGGATGGTAATTATCACTTCATACACTGATTATGTAAGCATTTGTGATTGGACGATTCCAAAATTTATCCCGATTCCGATACAATTACTGATGCCGTCCTAAATTCTGATTCAAATACGATTCCCGATTCTGATTCCGATGCTTTTAAAATTTATAAATGAGAGATTTGTTGTTTTTTGTAAATTTTAAAATTATTAATTTCCGCTTGTATTTTTTACTAATTTCCGCTTGTATTTTTTCTGAAATGTTTTCCTTATAATTGATTGAAAATTGTAAGACAACAAAAGGACAGCCTAACAAGAACTTGTTTATATTGGTCCTGAAGACGACTATATTGTAGTCATTTGGAAAGCAATCCAGTGGAACAGTTCCACAAGTAAACAGTTATAGAAAGAAGTCTTGTTCATGGAATTTGCTTTTAAATTTAGGCAAAGATAGAGAGTGGCGGGCCATGGTTGATAGTCGTTGTAGCTAGACGAGTGTTTTTTGTGAAAGTTTAGCAAGGGAGGAACCATATCATGTGAGCACCTACGATGAAAATAACAATAGAGCATGATAAAATACGCCCCCACCCCAAAAAATAAACAAAGAAATAGCATCGTGTAGGAGCATATTTTATTATATTTTTCTTATTTTTTTAAACATTTACTCTTACTGTGGATGCTTGTACTTATATATTTTGTCATACGCTTACATAGGCTTCAATCATGTTGCTTATGTCAATCGCTTACAACACTCACTCGATGTTATATTTTTGTTATGTCTTGGTTTACTGACAGACAAACAAATTATAAAAACCCTTTCATTTTTATATAAAATACATTATCAAACCCAAGCGTTGAAATAAAACCAGAAAAAATTAATTTTTATTGGTTTTTCATCTTTTTTTGTTCGACTAAATTTACGACATTCGAGGCCGCCATATTGCTTTTAAAATTTGGCCTTTCTAAAGTTTGACAGATAGTATTTTGGGGCCAAATTTGGGCTTCTTTGCGCTATTCCTTAAAACTCGGTTCCATGAAAAAGCATAAAAAAGGCCAAATTTGCCCTTACAAAGGCCAATCTGTGAAACCGTAGTAAGGACAAATTTTTAAAGCAGCCTCGAATGCTGGAGTACGTTTAGTCTCATAAAAATGATAAAAAAATAAATAACATGAAGATTTCAATATTATCTGCTTTTGATCGAGGTACTTCTTGTAGATTTGGAATACTTCAGGTTCCTGAAAGATTTCAGGTTGCTCCAGACATGGAGGACAACAGGAAGCAACGGTTGCTTCAGGTTATTGACGAAGGTCGTCATGTATAGAAATTGAGTGAAATTTTACTTGTGTCAAAATTTTTATTCTCATTCTTGTTTTATGTAAAGATAATAGCTTTTCTAATTTTGTGTCTATCAAATAATTTACGTTGCTTAAACTACAAATTTACTCTAAATTACATTGCCTATGGAAACACTTATTTGTTATATATTTGTTTTTTGTTTATTTGTCATTTCATTATTGACACTGTACAGACATTCACTTTTTTTTTTGTAAATGTTTACCATATCTCCACAATTTCCTTTAAAATGATGACTTTTATAGATTTTCGACCATGCTGAATAAGACAATCTCTTTGAACTTTGGTGGAGACAAGTAGTTTTCGAGATATAAAGAAATGCATTATGAACTGTAATTCAGTGGCCGCCAGATTTGTACACATGCGTGATAAAGAAATCTCTGTTTAAACAAATTTCTCCGTCTGACACTGCCACCCCCCACCAATTTTGGGGGTGGTTTATAGTCTTTGCGGGTGGGTAAGCTGACAACAAATATCAAAGTTAAATTTGGGTCAAATACATTAATAATCCATAAAATAAGGTGTCTATTTTGAAAGCCGTTTTTACCATGGCGAAGTTGGAGGTGTCTATTCCAAAAGCCGTTCTTAACATGAAGAGGTTAATACTTCAAGTTAAATTCAAATTTTGATGTATCTTTTTTAAATGAAATTGTTAGTTGAAAGTACAGAATAGTTAAAAACACTCTCCTCATGTTAAGAATGACTTTTTAAGTAGAAAATGAAAATAAAATGTAACTTTTTCATTTATTTTAAACAAACATTCATGATCCATTGGGTCAAATATTTAATTTATGTTAATAATAAGGTCAATAAAACTAATTAAGACAATGTGGAAATGAACAATGTAAAAAAAAGTAGAAAGTATTAGCAATTGTTTATTTGGATAATTTAAACACGAAAAACAAAAACAATTGGGATGCTGAAAACGTACACAGTAAAACAATACATTTTATTGTGTTGATTATTTATTTGTAAAAAACAACATTTTCAGTGTTATTTATTTATGTTGGTAGTGTAGAAGAAAATGTATGACTGTTTGTAGAAAGATTTATTAAAAAAATGGAGAATAAATTTAAAAAAAAAAAAGGAAGAACGTGGGTAAATCGCCGTTGTAAAATGCTCTTATAGTTGTCAACGGGTCCAAGTTGATTTATTTGTAGGAAAATTGCGACAGTATAGTTGTAATACAGAATAGTTGCAAAACATCCCCACCCTTCCCATGTTAAATAATAATTTCTAAATAATAATGTTAATATTTCAGTCCGCAGGTCAAATTCTGCAAAAGTAGCGATTTGTGTTTATTTGTGTACGCTGTTATGGGTTTATGTTTATGTACACATGCGCAACCGGAAGTCATAAACCGGATGTGTGGTTACAACACTCATTACAAGGTCATTTGAGTTTATATATATATATATATATATATATATATATATATATATATATAGAGAGAGAGAGAGAGAGAGAGAGAGAGAGAGAAAGAGAAAGAAAGAACGAATAAAAGAAAAAAGAAAAAAAGAGATATGTACTTTATTTTTATCCAGATACTTATTATTCCGCATGCCCCCATATTTTCTTTCTATAAGTATATTGACATTTTCCACTTAGTATTCAAGAAACTAACTGGCGTTGGGTGAAATTATTTTTATTATCTACATTGGCGATCATGTATGTTGTTTCAGCTTGGTTCAGAATTTATTTGTTCTTAGTCGACTAATTCTTTGGAGATACATTTCAGCTCACAGCAATGCATTTCCATGTGTGCACAGCCCTTTTGTATCAGAGAAAATAAAGCAATAAACAAGCACGGACAACAATGCAAACTCTTATTTCCATCTCTTTTGTGTTCGAAAAGAAGAATCTCTCAACTTTCAGTAATTATAAAACATAAACAATTTACTTAGGATATTGCGCATTCTAAACACAGCTGGGTTTTTTTTAAGTTAAGCTTAACACAGAGAGACAAGAGCAGCATTAAATGAAAGATAATGTCACAAGGAGGGAACAGAAAAGAAAGTACAGGAATCCATCCATGTTGTGCAGACTGTGGTAACAGGTAGTATCAGAGCTACGCCGTCAAAAACTTCAGTTTCTGGCAGGGCCTCTTAAGGAGGATTGGTTTTACACCTTGTAGTATTAGAGCCGCAGTCCGGCTAAAGGATATCTGGTAAAATCCAAAAGTATTAACACTTCTAATCAACTTTTATAATACGTCTATGGCTAATCTATGGCAAGCAAGAATGAGAATAGAAATTTTGACAAAAGTAAAATTTCACTCAATTTCTATACATGACGACCTTCGTCAATAACCTGAAGCAACCGTTGCTTCCTGTTGTCCTCCATGTCTGGGGCAACGTGAAATCTTTCAGGAACCTGAAGTATTCAAAATCTACCAGAAGGACCTCGATCAAAAGTAGATAATATTGACAGCTTCATGTTCGATGCTACATTCAAGTCCAACGATCATCATCATCATCATCAACAACAACAACAGCAGCAACAACAACAACAACAACAACAACAACAGAATCAGTAGAGCAATCATCAATATAGCCATAAAAGCAGTATCACTTTTAACAATGCTATCTAAACTTCGAGCTAGTAATACTTTGTCCATGTTTATTCAATGACTATCTGATAGACGTTGCCAAACTTATGTTTTATGAACCCTGGTATAAATTATATAGATGATGATCTTTCGTCTTTACCAAACCAGGTCTCACATTAACAAACAGATAAAAGGTTACATATGAAAAGAATAGCAAAGTAAAAACAGAGTTAATGTAACATAACATATTTTTATTTATATAAAGTTTGGTACAAGTATATCTTTATATATGTGTGTGGGATTTAGCCTTAAAGTAATGAACTGATGATTAAAAATTTTGGAACACAACTGCTAGATGTAAAAAATGGGTTATATTCAATCTAATTTAGTTTTATCCAAAGGGGAAAATTCATAAAAATTTTGATATTCCAACTTCTGTGAAATTTTTACAATAGGTATTAGACATCAATCAATAAATATTCCCTAATTTTCGGTATCTTTAGAGTATTATAACGGGATTTTAGAGGATATAATATGAAATCCATTTCAAAATTCGAATATTTGCCGATTTGTAAAACATTTGATCCATAGTCATTGATTTCAATATCCTTAAATTTAGATATTTTCTACTATTAAAATTATGTAATCGATTTTTATGAAAAATTTAAGGATTTTAGATATAAGTTTTAGTATCATTATATCTTGATTTATTCTTAGTACGGGATATAAAAGTGATGCAAAACTTCAGGGAATTTATTTAACCCATCCATTATCGATTTGATAAAAATGTGTTTTCTACTTAGTGTTAGAGTATATATACGTAATATTGCTTATAATGTCATAGGAGTTATTTTAATAGCTTCCCAAGAAAAGACATTGATAATAAAGCATAGTTGCATCATCAGTTTGGACTTTTTCTGTAATTGCTCTGGCTGTGTTGGTCCCTCTTTTCAGAAAATACCAGCTCCTAAGAATGCATTTGACTTTAAGACTTTTATCCTGCACACGTAAGAGTACGAAGGTCATATAACTTGATTTCTTCTTAATAAAGTCTTTATAATTGTAGCCTCTGTTTGTCATGCCATACTTTTTTTAATGTAATTTTGAAGCATGTATTATGTTTATGTTAAAATTTGTTACTAAATGTAGAAGTTAAAGATACTGTTGGAGAGGGCTTATTGGCGAGCGGGGGAACAAATTTGAAACCGAATCCTCCTTACCTTTCTGCCTAAGCAGCACAAGCTCAGGATCTGGATAACAATTTTACATGATCATTTGGTTTAACTGTCAGTTACGCAGATGGTTGTCTTTTGATGGTAGAATTGCGATTGGTTAAACATCAGCTTCTTTGCTCATTATCGCAATGCATCGACCGTCAGGACGAATGCCGTTGAAAGTGCAAATTCCAGTTTTTCACATTTAGGTTAAGTTTTTAAACTTCAAGGCAAATATGGGTATATTTTGGCATAAACATGTATGTATAATATACGTGCGGTCGTCATAGTTGTGTATATAATTGTGTAACGTTACACTCTCGTTAACGTTTGTGTCTTTTCATGTACGAGGGGCGTGCAATAAGTAATACCCCTGACCCACTTCCATTTGTCTGACCTAGCTGAAATTTTGCATGTACAATGATTTATATCTCTACAGGTTATGTGGCAAATTACAGCTCTGAACTAATTGTGGTTTCTGTTTTACAGGTGTTTGAACTGAGTCAGGTGTGAAATGGAGCTTGTCGAGCAGTGATCCGTTTTTTTTTATTTGAAAGGACGCACACCACAGGATACTTTTGATGAAATGAAAGAAACTTATGGTGATAATGCCCCATCATATGACCTTGTTAAACGATGCCATCGTGAATTCAAACATGGTCGAAAGTCTGTGGAAACAGCTCCCAGACCTGGTCGCCCCCCTTCTGCCATTGATGAGGCATCTGTCTGTCAAGTTGAGGCTGCCATTTTCGAAGATCGGTGCATTACTATTCGCCAAATAGCCCAAGATGTCAAGATTAGTACAGGGTCTGTGGAAACTATCATTCATGACTATTTGCATACGCATAAGGATTCCCAGGTTGCTCACACCATTCCAGAAGCGAGATCGCGTTGAGTGCTCAAGGATGAGACTTTTTTATGCAAACCAATCAAAATAACTGGAACGTTGAAGAATGATCATACAAAGGCTGATTTTAGTCTAAAAGGTTTCTTGATATTGCATAAGCATTAATAATATTTTACGAGTCATTATCCTGTACAATTTCATTTTTTAACGGGATCATCTCATATGTTTAACACATGACTGTATTAGCAATTATACTAATTATTGACTGCACATGATTTCACGGGTACAATCATAATAATAGAAAGAATTGTTTGACTGATTTCATTGCTGGTAGTCATCCTCAGTTGTCCTCCTCCTCATAAACTAGACGGAAAAAAGAAACCATAAAGAATTAACATCACGGTTGTGTATGATATTAAAACCTTTTTTTTTCATTAGAACAAGCTTCCTTTTCCAAACTTAACAAATATGTCTTAACTGGAATAGTGGAGATTATTTTAAACGTGGCATGTCTTTAATTTTGAAGGCTGTATTTTCAATTGGAAACTTAATCATGTCGACAGCTGAATTAGGATCTGTTTTTCGAGATATTTTCGAAATTAAAAAATATTCCTGTTTTATTGATAAATTTATTGTTACTCCTGTGACAGTTGAAACTTCTTGAGCAATTGAATTCTGATTGCTTTTATTTAAAAATTAAAAGATGTGTATCGCACTTGAATAACAAGCCTTATAAGAAGTATTCAATATAAATATAAGAATATAAGAAGTATTCAATATAAATGGATGGTAAAGAGAGAAGAAATTATGACTGTGACGTCACCTTTCAAGAGTGGAAACAATGTTTCACATTTCTCCAGCTTTTCCTTTGAGATGGCACAGATGTGAAAAGAATTTCCTGCTGTCCCCTTCACACAAATCAGTTAAGGGTTGGTTAACCGAGTAATCATCAACAGTTTTCATGATATGTATGGATTCGCACCACGTGTTTTCATCTCACCATCAACATGGTAGAGAAATTAAAAATGGTCGACTACCAGACGGAAAGAGATAGAATAAAACATGGAATACTATTGCAACATGCCTCGCTTACAAACATATTGATGTTAGTATATTGTTCAGAAGAATGAAACCCAAATCTACGGATTTTGAAAGTAAAAACGAAAACTATATAATACAGATTAATAATTGATTTATCCAATTAATATAAATGTTATGCGAGGGAAGTAATGCATATTATTATTTACTCACTAGGAGTTTTCACACATGCCATAATAAAAGATTTCTCTTTGAGAACAACTTGTGGTGTTCTCTGGAGTCTGAGTGACAACAAGTCCTCCCTTTTTTCCAGTACTCTCCACCTCTTTCGATAACCTTTGCAGATGAATTTGCATTATCGCAATAGTCGCTTACCATCGATTTCTCATTGGTAGCGACCATTGGTTTTCACTAGAAGTTGGATAGCAATAAGCCTCCCAAATTTCCCAGACCTCTTTGCAATCATCCAGCGGAGGTCTGGTAAGTGCTCTCTCTCTCTCTCCTCGATCTTTCCACCCTCCTTGACCCTCACTTATTTGGTGTGACGCCTGTTTATTATTATTATTATTATTATTATTATTATTATTATTATTATTATTATTATTGCCTCTCACCTGTTGTAGGTAAGTGTTTCAATGTGCTACGGTTTTCTGTTTTGAATTCTTCATATTAAACGTTAGTACTAAATACTCTTGGTGCATTGTGTTTTGTCATCATCATCTATTATCGTATTAATGTAAACTATTTGTCATCATCATTAATGTAAACTATTATTAATGTAAACTATTATTAATGTAAACTATTATTAATGTAAACTATTTGTCATCATCATTATCATCGTATTAATATAAACTATTTGTCATCATCATTATCATCGTATTAATATAAACTATATATGATTGCACACAAATTTCTGCATTACTCATAACTAGGGAACATTGTGTTCATACATTTCCCAAAAGTATTAATTTGAAAAACCACACCATAATAAAATTTGAACTTGCCAAAACCATTTCTGGAATATGAGATAGGATGCATTAATTCAATCATACATTTTCTGATAGTAAATATCTCATGCTTAGTTTGAAAGCTCCATGGCTCATATAGATATCGATGGATTTACGCATCCTAATCTAGCTTAAAGCAACAGCGATTTTCCGTTGGCAATCTGGATATTGTCTCAGTAACAACTTTCCTACAAAGTGCATCAACAAAAAAAGCATTCATTATTATTGGAAAGTTTGGATAATTGATCTTCCCTATTTTTTATGGTGTTTCATTGCTATTCATAAGAAGAGTGGGCTATAGATAACGGAAATAAATCCACGTACTTTCCAATTGCAAAACAAAAAGTGCAAATGATATAACAATAAAACTATTATTTTGGCTTATTCAATTACCAGAGACGTTTTTAGTAATCAGTAAATTGGTAAGGTATATATTGTAGGCAAATATTATATATATATATATATATATATATATATATATATATATATATATATATATATATATATATGCGTGTGTGTGTGTGTGTGTGTGTGTGTGTGTGTGTGTGTGTGTGTGTGTGTGCTGGAATATGTGTTGGAGAAGGCATAGTAATCAATAATTTGGTAAGGTAAGTATTGTTTATATATATATAAATATATATATATATATATATATATATACATATATATATATATATATATATATATATATATATATATATATATATATATACTTCAGAATAAAATTATATAACAATCAACTGGTATGGAAAAGTGTGATTATAAGTTTTGCAAAATATTGCACTAATATTCTATCTAAATAAAAATTGCTCGATATACAAGATAGAGCAAATAAATCAAATTTTAGTCATTCAATAAATTTAAAAATTTGTGATGTGAAATGTTTAAATTTCAAACCAAAAGATTTTTATTATTCTATGTAAGACAAAGCATACATTTGCAATATTATAACTCCTTATCCTATAGGATTTCGATGTCTACCATCTCTTCGAAGGAGAAAATATTAACAAATGGTTATAATGGTTTACACCTTATTTGCTAAAGTCAGTGAAAAATCACAATTAAAAGTTGTTTAAGTATTTAAATGTCATAGAGTAAGGGATGTTAATGAAAAGGATATAAAAATTCACATCCAAATTGCATGGTAAAATCCGAAGAGAATGTCTTTGATAGCAGTGTGGTAAAATGATCCAAACTGTATTTTGAGTAATCCACATCACAAGGTAATGGTCCGAAGTAGGCATGTTCCTGGAGCAATTTTCTTTGTTTATATAATGGGTACGTTAAAAAAATAAATTTTATAGAGGTCCGGTCGATCTGTTTATTAATAAACATATAATTTAATATATTTAATATTTTTTAAAATCATAGAACATGAGCTTCGAATTCCACTCCTTTAAGGAGTTTATAAATCTTCTCTCTTTTTATTTTTTTTCAAATATATTCTTTGACTTACATAATAAAAATGTTTTCTTTTGAAATGTAAACATTTCACGTCATAATTGTTTTAACTTATTGAATGACTAAAATTTTATATATATATATGTGTGTGTGTGTGTGTGTGTGTGTGTGTGTGTGTGTGTGTGTGTGTGTGTGTGTGCTGGAAAAGGCAGTAATACTGTGTGTGGCGAACCTCATCTTTCTTTCTCAATGCATCTCTCTTGGCCAGGGAGAACCAATATTTGTATCCTTATGTACCAATATTTTTACTATTTTTCTTGACATAGTAATATTCACCTTCATATATATATATATATATATATATATATATATATATATATATATATATATATATATATATATATATATATATATATATATATATATACAGGGGGCATTTAAAAAGTAATGCCTTCTAGTTTTTATTCTGCCCAAATGAATCAGATGGGATTGCAAATTGCTTTGTCATAATGACTGAACTTATGCTTTTATTACCTGAAATTTTTCTTTCTCTGCTGAAGATATTCACGGTATGAGACTCTATGGAAGAAATACCTGTCATGGACGTACGTCCGAAGTAAAGATGCGTCATTGAATTCCTGGCAATAGTGCATTGAGTATCATGATTACTATGTAGAAAAATAAATTCTGGGGCACAAAAGATAGTTTAAATGGTAACACTCCCGTCTTCGTAGATCTTCAACTTTTTAGTTAAAACAAATAGGAGGCTTTACTTTTGAAGTGATCTTTATACATACGCTAAGTATTATTTATACGTTCATATAAACATCTCATGGCAAAATACCTGGACGTGTGAAAAGCTCGATTTCCTTAGGTCAAAACATAATTCTCTGTTTTCATATAGAAGAATGGAGCAAAATTCCAATCAGTAACTAAATTCAACTTTGAGCATGCAAACTGTAAAATGTTCTATGTACATATTTCAGACATTATTCAGTCAAATCAAACTTTTGTCCGTCATTAGAGTTAAGTAGGTCAGCCATTAATTGTTTACATGGTGACATTTCTGATATTCCCAAAACATACGGCTTTAAGAATTGGTTACAAAATATTGTATATAATGCACATATATATAATAAAATAACATTATAAATAACATTGTATGGCAGGGCAAATTCCATAACCAGTGGCCGGAAAAAACATCGTATTCCACCTCAAAACCTGAAAAAAAACGTATCCTAGGGCCACCGTATCCCGGGTTTCTACTGTAATTTATCTTCATTTTTCAGTCAGCAAATAGTAAGATATAACGAAAATGTACACGAAGGCACTTTCTGAGACGAAATATTGACTTTAAAATATTGGTTTGAATGTTTTCTTTTTTGACTATGGCCTGATGAATCCTCAGGAATATGAAACATTCTTTGTAGCTCAATTACCATATATATTTTTTCTAAACTTACTATCTTACTCTATTTACGTATTGAGAACTGTCAAAGTGACTGCTGAAAATAGAAATAGATACATAAAATTATTTTTGGGGTTATATAATTCAGTAATCGTTCATATACCAATAAATTTAAGCAAAAAAAAAAGAGATGACTTAAAACGTAAGCTACAAAATCATCATATTTCATAATTGAGCATTCATTGCTGACATATATATATATAATATAAAGCTGAATGTGTGTGTGTGTGTGTGTGTGTGTGTGTGTGTGTGTGTGTGTGTGTGTGTGTGTGTGTGTGTGGTCACGAATAGGCTCCTATATGGTTGATTATTTAAAAAAACTGATTATATATAATGATAGAAGATGTATCGCGACACAGGAATGGGTATGTTTGATCTGGAAGACCGGTGGTTCATTAAAATTGTGGGGTCTGCGTTAGCGCCTGATCCACAAAGTATGGAAAAAAAATTTGAAAATGAAAAAAATAAAAAAAACGTTTACAGGTGTTTTTGATATAGATGTACATAAGAATACTTTGATAAGTATGTTTTAACTTAAATAGGGATGGTATAATAAAATTGTGGGGTCTGCGTTCGCGCCTGGCCCCCATAGAATGGAAATAGGCACAAACTTTAATAAAGACTTTTCATATCTATCTGCATAAGTATACTTTGATAATTATGTTTTAGTTTGAAGAAATATGGTATAATAAAATTATGGGGTGTTCGTTTGCACCTGATCTCCATAGAATGGAAATATGTCACGAAGTTTAACAAGGTTTGCTTAATATAGATCCACAGAATATTGTGATAAGTGTTTCAGTGTGAACAGGTATGGTATAATAAATTATGGGGTTTATCTATTTTATTTTTACTTTCATCATATTTTGCTTTGGTTTTGATACCCTCAAATTCGAAGCTATCTCTTTACAAGCCTTCCTTTTCATAACCTATCATACTTTCATAAATCAGAGTCCATTTTCTGCAGGCTTTTTTTGAACCCAGTCAATGAGCAGTACTTTTGCTAGTATATATATATATATATATATATATATATATATATATATATATATATATATATATATATATATATATATATATATAACATAACATCCAATGGCTAGCAGTATTTATTATCTCTTACACTGATAAAAACGACACAGATGTATTTGTGGTTTAAAAACAATTATGAATATTTTAAAATATTATAGTTATAAGGCCACTGTTTACATTTTATGCCTGCTGATTTGGTATTTATAGATACTTTATTTCTCGTGTTAATTTCTAGAGGTAGAATACTAGTCTACATGGTCAAGAGTGACTTTGTGACTTTGTCGCATGTATAATTCACGTGGATTTCATAAGGATATCAAATACCAATGTTATTAATCCTAGGAAGGTTTAACCAGCTTCCTCCACACGCTGCTCCCAGTCACATGTATTCAATAAGGATATTTTGCATTTGTTCAATTTATCGTCTTCAAATGACAAGAACACATATACATGAAAAAGTTTAAATGCCTTCAAAACATTGTCCTCCTCGGGTGTTTAAGGTTTCTCTGTACAGAAGTTTGTGGGGGCAACCTGGTACGCAGATACTTCCTCCTACAAGTAAACTCTGACTAAATATTCAAAATAACATAATGTTTAAAATTATGATACAAGATCATAGTATGCTATGTAATTTACAATAATAGATTCCTTTTTTATTTCTTATGCAATGATATGTAATATCTATATGCTTATATCTTTGGTGAATTACTATGTTCTGTGCTAAGACTATGCTAGCTTGATTATCGCAATTAATTACTACATGAGCTTCAGTTATTTCTAGTTTTAAAACAGTCTTTAGAATGCCCTTAAGATATAGAGCTTCCTGTGCAGAATGTGAAAGCGCTATAAATTCCACCTCACAAGAAGAGAGAAATACAATCTGCTGCGTTTCAGATTTCTTTTGATAGTCGAAAACAATATCCAGTTATAATTTTTCAATCTTCATCGTTTTCCCAATCTGATTTTAATTTTAGGGAACTTGTTGATTTTTTGATTACTAAATGCTGCCCATTGGTTTCTTTTAAATAACGAAGAAAGTGTTTAGCCTTTTTTAGGAGGGGGGGGCGTATTATCAGTTGAATAGCAATAGTCGACTTGATAGTGTCCCACACTGTCGACCAAAAGTAAATCCGGTCGTATTCTACTTCTTTTTGATTAACGTTCAGATGAATTTTCGAATTTAACACCAGCATCATCCCTGCCATCAATCTTGTTACTCTTGTCCTCATCAGCGTCGACTTCATTCTCATCACTTGATTTATGAATCTGGGAAAATATTAATTCATCCTCTTCATATGATGCATTTTCGTCTTTAAAATTAAATATGTCTGTGAAATTTACACATCGGATTCTTTTTATTTTATTTTTGTTTGGAAAATACTAAGCAGACTGTTGTCTTTGTCGCAACCAAGGAATATACCTTGACCGGTTTGATATTTAATTTGTTTTTTTAACTATAAATGTGAATCAAGTTGAACCAAATACAATCATTCTGCTTAAATTTAGCTTTTTATCGCAGAAAGCTTTATATGGGGTTTTGGATAGTCTTTTGTTAAAGAATTGATTGTGTACATACAACAGTCGTAAGTGCATAAGTCCAAAGTTTTTTCGGGAGTTTTGATTCAATGACTAGACATCTTAACATTTCAAAAATGTCTGCCATGATCTTTCAGCAGTTTCATTTTGATGAATTGAATTAGGGGTCGATTTTTCATGTTTGGTACGATGGTTAATTGATAAAAGTTCAAAGTCTTTATTAGTGAATTCTGTACCATTGTCAGAGTGGGTACACTTTACTGCAGCATAGGGGTGTCATGTCAAATAAGTATTTTTGTATTCATTTTCGGTATCACATTTGTTCTTTAAGAAATAGATCATTATTAAACCGGAATAATCGTCTGCAAAATTCAATGCATACCTGAAGTTTTCTCTACCCGTCGGTTCCACGAAACAATTCAAGTCACAATGCACCAGTGATAGGATTTTCGTGGCCTTCTTGCCTGCCATCTTGTTTTGGTATTTTGCCTTTTTACCTTATATACAGACGTCGAAGTTTGCCAAGATTTTAGAAATTTTTATTGTTCTTCCATCAACCACATTCGGTAACTTTTTGATATCTGGCATATTGCAGTGCCCAAGAATTTTATGCCAAGTATGTAAATCATAACAGGTGGTTTTTGAGGAGGACTACACTGTTTAAATAATATAGTCTTCAATTTTCTTTACTTTTGAATAAAATTCCATTCGAGAACAGCAGTTTTGATTTATCATAATAAATCAAAGTTTTATATTTGCACCTTGTTTACTGGTGGCTTCTACAGAAAATATGTTTTGTTTAAATTTTGGAATTAGAAGAGCGTTTTCCAGAATACAGAAACAAAGTTCACATTTATTATTCCTTAGTGAGATTTTAGCATCGCCTCTTTTCAAAACGTTTACTTGACTGCCGCCAGCTAGCTCTACAAAGTAACTCTGAAGGTTAAAGTTAGGGTCAAAATTGATAAAATTCGATTCCTCCGTAATTACATGTTCCGTTGTTTCACAATCGACAAGATAGTTTTTACTGTTTATTGAAGCATCATCCGGACATAAAAATAAAAATGTATGTTCACTAACGGAGTCTTCCACATTATTGAGTCCCGTTTGAAATTTTTGTACCTACTCGTACATTGGAAACTCTTGTGATTGTGTCTCCTACAATTATAGCAAATAATGTTCACTTTTTTCTTATGAGAAAAATTGTTTCTTGAAAATTTGCGGTTTTTATTCGAGGTAAAGGTAGAATTTAATTTTGTTTTTTTTTTCAAATTTCATGATATTTGTAGATTCATTTTTTTCTGTGACCATTTTCTCAGTTTCCTCATAACTCCTAAGTGCTATCTTGAATTGACTAAAAGTCATTGGTTTTTCTTTCTGGGTTATCACGATGATAAACGGCTTAAACTCACTCAGATCCATTTAATATGGCGATTAACAGACTGTCGCTAAAATCTTCACCAGACCTGTTTAATGAATTTGCGATTGTTTTGGCCCTTATAATATAATATTTAAATGTCTAGGTTTCTGCATGTTTTAGCGATGTCAGTTCAGCATATAAAGAGATAATTTTGGGTTTTCTGTTCAATAAATAATGCTCTCTTAATATGTTTAATTCTTTGCTATCATTGTCCAAGGCTTCTCGCATTACCAAGCAAAGACGGTTACATTCTTTTCAATAAACTCAGGGTCGTTTCTATTTTCAGGTTCTACTTGAATTATTTTGGATTCGTAAATATCCTAAAAATTTCACTTGTTACAATTCAAGATTTGATTCCCATCCATTGAAGTATATTCACCACTAGGTCCACAACCTCTTGAATTGAAAGTCATGTTTTATTTCAGAGGAGTTTCTGCTGGATAGCTATTCTGTACAAGATGAAGTGGGTGGCTGTTCTGTACAGATTCTGAATTTTATAATTTTGCAGGATATAGAGCAAAAAATCTCTCTTCTGTTGACACGAAAAGATTGTGTGTTGGAATTCTAAAGATTCAATATTTTTATGGAACAGCTCTGGTTTCTGATTGGTTGCTCACAGAACGTGGCTCCATTTGATTCGTCAGTTCCTATCGCCAGGACCAATAAATTAAACCTTCCAATTTTCAGTGATCATACTCTCCAAATCATATCAAAAATACTGCACCCCTCTATTTTTTATATAAGTAGAAAATCTTTTCAGTTTTTATTTTTAATTCTGTTCAAAATCTATGAATATATACATATATAAATGTGTAAAATAAAACAAATTACATGTGCAGTGAAAATATACTCCGCAGACTAAATGAATTTTTGTCTTGGAACTCAAGTGTACAAAAAGACCACAAGAAAAATAAACTATTAGAGAAAATTAAATGAATCATATTCACTTCTTTATTTAAGAGGGAAAAGAAAACTTTAATGGAACACTCGAATATCTGCGTATCTCATATAGAGATCCAGTGTTAGACCTAGGAAAGTGGTCCATTGATTTCTGAAAAGATACACTGAAGTAATTGAAAAGAAAAGATAATTTACTAAACAAAATAGTTCCGCGCAACGTTTATTTTTCCATTAAAAATATTAAAATCAAAATGTAATTCTTATGTTCTCATTTCATTTTTAATGAAAGTAATTATATAATTTTGATTCTAGAATTTGTGTAAAGTAAAAATGACTTCAGGTAATCTAGCTTAATTAGTGTCTAATAATTATGGATCAAATTTAATGAAACTCTTATTATTTTCATTGTTAAATAGGAGGTTGTGCTCCAAAGAAACTAAAATTAGGGGAACATTTATGAATTGATGTCTAATATGTTTTATAAATATTTAAAAAAAATCTCAGTATTCATAACAGTTTCTGCCTCATTCGCATAAAACTAAATTAAACTAGATATAACTTACATTATGCAAAATTATGCCCTGCCGTTGTGTTTCAAAATGTATAATGATCAGTTAATTAGTTTAGGAATTGTGGTAGTTGCTTGTTTAGCCACACTGATGAGCTGCGAAACAGTGAAACAGTACTGTATGTGGATGACTATAATGCTCCCTATCATGTTGAGCATTTGGGAAGTGATATACGAATTACCATTAGCATATGAAGCGATGTTCTTTGTGTAAACAAATTGAGCTTAGGTACTTTGGACAATGTCAAAACATTGTTAATTCACTACCCACATAGCAGCAACCATATAGTGCAACGGTTAGAAGATCTGACTGTCTGTTACATGATAAGGGCTGTCCCCTTTTCATGTAAGTAAAAAAATAGGGAATTAGTTAAATGTAAATATGAAATAGGATAGTCAAGGATTCGAACTTGCAAAGCTAGACTTGGAATTGAGAATTCCAATCCTAAGTTAAAATAAACATAGAATGTTATTATAAATGGAATGTCTAGTAAATTGTTGATTCTGTTAAAATATTTAATGAATACAATTTCGATGGAAACTATTTACATTGTAAGAAAGAAACATAATAGAAATTTGGGTTACAGAATTAACAAATAGGTTAAATTCCTTTATGAAATAAATAGAATGGAAAATGTTAAATTAGGTTAGAGAAGAATTCATGCCATGGGTCTCATATACACGTGCTCGGTCATGCAATGACGTCATGAGTTATGAATTTAGTTAGATAAGTGATAATCAGAATCAGTCAGTAAGAAGAAGCCAGAGAAAGGGGTTAGACCAGTCAGATCAGAGGAGCAGAGAGGTTCAGACCGATTCTCGGTTAGAGTCAAGGCTCCCGCTGGAAGCGGGAGGATTTAGAAATAACCATGTAACAACTTTGAATCCCTGAAATACAGAATGATTTTCGACCGGTCGAAGAATAAATGCTCATCAATGTGTTTTTATAATTGCCTCCTTTCTGTATTCATCATTACAACGAGAAAGAAACGTGTTTATATTATATGTACAACTGCCAAATGTAAATGTCAAACGTACTCTCGGTCTACCTATCAAGATAGTCAAAAATCTCTTCTAGTTGAATTACAGGCTTGGTGCTCTTGTAGTAACATGTACACTGTCTATTATATATATACAGAACTGTCTCTCTCTTTATATATATCCTGCTTATGTCTCCAATATGCTATCTCCACAAACATGAACATCCTAAGACATATGAACACTCACAATGAATATATATAATATCTAACATCTCACAACATTCAACATCAACACTCCTAAGACTGTCTCTATCACTCTAAGACTCTTACAACATGAACAACAACAAATATGTAAGTCGCCATCTAAATAAGAACACTTAATAAGAACAACGAAACATACTCGCATATTTGGTACATCAAAAATAACAACAGTATGCAACATGTCGTTTGGGCGATTGGGTTTCGATCCTTGAGGTAGTTGCTTGTCTAGCCGCACTGATGAGCTGAGAAATAGTGAAACAGTACTGTATGTGGATGTCTATATATATATATATATATGTATATATATATATATACATATATATATGTATATATATATATATATATATATATATATATATATATATATATATATATATATATATATATATATATATATATATAGTCTATTTTGTAAACTCCAACTGATATATAATCTATGCAGGGTTAAATGGACATCTTAGAAATTGCGATTTTCTGTGCAGGTTAGTTAACGCAAAAAGAGTTCAGCAGCAGATATCCTAACATTAATCTCTGAACGTATATACCATTCACTGGACAAAGCAGGTGAAGGTAGAACGGTAGTCCTAGATATATCTAAGGCTATTGACAGGGTTTGGCACAATGGTCTTCTCAGGAAAATTAGATCTTATGGTATCATTGGACGAATACTTAACATAAGTAAAGCATTCTTAAATAAGAGAAGAATCCAGGTTGTCCTCGACAGTCGTACATTTAAACAATATGATATAAATGTGGGTGTACCTCAGGGGTCGATCCTTGGACCTTTATTATTCCTAATATTCATAAATGACCTCCCTGATAAAATTGTTTCTAAGATGGGTATATTTGCGGATGACACCACACTCTATAACAGGCACGAGAGGAAAACAAATGAACACATATCTAAGGCAATGGCAAAAACACTAGAGGAAGAACTCCAATCTGTAGTGGAATGGGGACAAAAATGGTCACATTCAATGCTGCCAAAACTAAGCTTGTTTCCTTCAATAATAACAAGAAACCTTCTCAACCACCAATAGCTATGACTAAAGATATATTACCTGAAAGTAATTCTTTCAAACTCCTCGGCCTAACGTTCACAGGGAACATGAGCTGGACCAGATACACTGAGAGCATTGCCAAGGCTGCTGCGAATAAGGTGGCCTCGCTCTACTGTGCTAGAAAGCTACTTATACTTGAAAGTATTCTGTATCTCTACAAAGCCACCATTTGCCCATGTATGGAGTACTGTTGTTACATTTGAGTGCATCGGGATCTGCTACTAGTCTCTCGGACAGGGTTGAAAAGAGAGTCCCCAACCTGATAGGTCCTTAACTGTTATCTAAGCTTCAACCACTGTCCCATCAACGTAATGTTGCATCCTTTTGCCTGTTCTACAAGTATTTTAATGGTGAATGCTCCAACAAACTACAAACCCTTGTACCGCCTTGACGTAAATACCCCCGACAAACTCAACAAGCGACAAAATCCCACCCCTACACAGTAGAGATCCTTAGATGTAAGAAAGCCTTCTACATATTCTACTCTAATAGTTTCTTCTCTAAAATTGCTAAACTTTGGAACTCCCTTCCGCATCCCTGCTTTCCCAAATATACTGACATGCAGAAGTTCAAGTGTAGTGTGAATGGATATCTCGCTGCTCAACTCCCTACATAGTATCCTTGCAACGTATGTCCCCGATAGTAGGCCCCTACATCAAAGTAGCACTGCACCTTGTTTGGGGTGAAATTGGAATTTAAAAAATCTTGATTAACATTGTAGTTAGAGTTGACGGTGTCACCTGAAATCTCATTCGGTTTGTGGAAAGAAAGAGAGAAATACTATGAAAAAGAAAGAGTAGACGGTATCTTTCCACTCGCATGCAAATGCAGTCTGGCTTCCGCTTTTAGGCGAAACAGACATATCGAGTTGGACGCAAATATGCGCCATTGAAAAAAAATGCAAACAAAAAGAAGTGAGTCAACAATACAATGGCTTTCCCCAGTTCACTCATAGACGAATAAAAGAATGCATGCTAGAAAATCGGCACTTTTACAGCATGACAGGAAGAATCGATCAGAGAAGACTAAGAAACAGAAAAAAGGTGTGGTGACTTTATGATCGTATATATATATATATATATATATATATATATATATATATATATAGTGAATAAATGAAAAAAAAACTATATTCCAAAATTCATGATGTTGACCATCTTATTATTTATTCCTTTAATTCAGTTAACATTTACAATTCTTGACACTATGAAACAATAGCGCAAAATCAATCACTTAATTATTATATCAATCAGTGAATCTTTTATGCCCTTAACTCATCAATAGAAATAGCAATAATCAATCCATCAAAAGAAAATAAAGTGTGATTTGACATGATTAAATACCGAAAATTAAAAATGGGGTAATGAAAACATATTAAAGGTATTTACAGCTTCTCTTCAAATTAAGTGATTTTGCGCTACTAAACAGATACAGTCAAGAATTGTAAATGTCAGCTGAATTAAAGGAATAAATAATAAGATGGTCAACATCATGAATTTTGGAATATAGTTTTTTGTCATTTATTCACTATATTGCTCTGCAATTACATTGAGTTTCTTAAATAAGGATTAGTATATATTATAAGAAAATATATGCCTACAGAAATATATATATATATATATATATATATATATATATATACTAGCAATTTCACCCGACTTTGCTCGGGCCCTATATACTGTCCATAACTTAATGTGCATATGTATATATTAAAAAGTGTGAATATGTATGGTAATGCCTTCTATATAATAGGCCTTTTTAACTACCATAGAGAAATATTGATAGAGACCGAAGAGGTCGGATTTTTTAAAAACTTTGACCCCAATTTTCACCCCTTAACATTTATTTTTGGGGCTTAAATTATATTAAAATGTTGGACACATGTCCAAGTAACCCACATCTAAAATTTCAAGTGTTTAGACCAAAAATTCACGGAGGAGTTTGGTAGAGTTTGTAAAGGTCAGCTCTGTAAGCTTTGACTTTCTGCTAGCGAAATTTTCTCCCCAAAACTCATTAAAACGCTTGCTGTATGTCTGAATACTCTTTATGTAGAATTTAAAATGTTAAGACCCAAAATTGGCTGAATAATTTGCTAGAGACCGCAAGGGTAAAATCTTTTGGACTTTGATCCCTTGAAAGCCAAATTTTTAGCAAAAAACGATTAAAAAGCTTGCTCTATGTCTGAATACACTTTATGTAAAATTTCAAATGTTTAGACCAAAAATTGTCTGAGTAATTTGGTGGAGACCGCAGAGATCAATTTTTTAAAACTTTGGCCCCAATTATGATCTCTTACCATTTATTCTTCTGGGCTCAAATTAAATTATCAAGTAAGATCCATGTCCAAGGAACGTATATCTTAAATTTCAAGTGTTTAAATCCAAAATTGGCGGATGCGTTTGGTAGAGTTCTCAAAGGTCTAATTGTTGAACTTTCACCCCTCAACAGCAAAATTTTTGGCCAAAAAACGATTAAAAAGATTTTCCCAAATCTCAATATTCCGTATCTAAAATTTTGAGTCTGTAGACCGAAAATTGACAGAGTTATTTGGTATGGAAATGTATATAGACATACACACAGACAGACTGGCATTTTCACTTTTATAAATATAAATAGATTGGACACAATACGTAGTAATGATTGAAAAAGTTTTTTTTTTTAAAGAAGTCTTCTGCGCCCCCAACAAGAATCGAAACCAAAACGGTCAGCTCACGATTTATTTTTACCTCTGTCATCAATGACTGGACTATGAAGACATTTATAATGCAAGGCTAAAAATTAAAACATGAACCAATAGCTACTACATTATGCATTCGTAATGTCGGCGTTCGACCTTCACCAGGCAAATTTCATTTTTTTCAATTTTCACACTTTTACACCGATTTTTCCCGGGTAAAAGCCAAATATAAAGTTTCGCATGGATTCAAATACCTTATATATGAAATCTCTTGTCTGTAGACCAAAAGCTTTAGGAGGAGTTTGGTAGGTAAAATTTGTTAAACAAAAATATATACGTATACATGAATATATATGGAAACAATTTTGTATTTACTATAAACTTTTTACGCAAATATTATGCAAGTATAAATCATATAGATTATCTGCATTAATATAATTACACGTAATAGTAAACTAAAGATGATCATCCTATGAGAAAACCAAATAAACTAATAGGGAATTAATTAAAATCAGTGTTTAAAAGAATATGCAAATAGGCTAGATCTTTTGCTAGCGAATGCAATTCCACGACCCATATATAAGAAAATTGTCTTTTCTTTTTGAATAAATAGAAAAGAGTGTTTTTAATATGAATATCAATACACACAAAAGAAAAACGAATTAATAGGAGTATAGACTAGCATTTTAGCCCGGCGTTGCCCGGGTTTTGGAGGTGTGTGTTGAGCCAAAAAGAAAAAAAAAGTGGTAATAGGAAGGCAGGCTCGAATCTGTACCACGGGAAAGAACGGGGAAAAAACGGAACGTCTTTGCTGTTACGACCACCACCAAATCGGAAGTGAAATTAAGGCTAGACAATTGAACAGAGGGGATGACTTTCGAAAATATCGGTGAAAAAGGCGACACAACTCTGTAGAAAAGTGCTGAGAGTGAACAAATTAATGTTTTTAGCCAATTTTTCGGTACTTCACGTCAGAAGGGTCCAACTTCAAAAGAATACCGATCTTGTGAAAATTCGTCGCCTCTGTCAAAAGTTTTACGCAGACATGCAAACATACATACATATATTAGTAGCTCAAATTTTCGCGCCAAACCGATTAAAAAGCTTTCCCTATCCCTAAATAGCGTTTATGTAAAATTTCAAATGTTTAGACCAGAACTTGTCTGAGTAATTTGGTAGAGACCGCAGAGGTCAAATGTTTTTAAATTTGACCTCTATTATGACCCCTTAACATTTATTGTTTTCGGCTCAAATCAAGTTAAGTTAGATCCATGTCCAAGGAACCTATATCTAAAATTTTAATTCTTTATACCCAAAATTGTTGGAGGAGTTTGGTAGAGTTCTCAAAGGTCAAATCGTTGAGCTTTGACTCCTTAACAGCGAAATTTCTGGCCGAAAACGGATTACAAAGATATTCCCAAATCTCAGTACTCTGTATATCAAATTTCGTGTCTGTAGACTGAAAACTGAAAGAGTTATTGTGTAGGGAAATGTACACAGACAGACACGCATACAGATAGACACTTTCACTTTTATATATATATACTAGCATTTCAGCCAGGCGTTGCCCGGATGTTTGGAGGTGTATGCTGAGCAAAAAAAAGGTCAATTTTTTTTTAATTTGACCCCTATTATGACCCCTTAACATTTATTCTTTTGGGCTCTAATCAAATTATTAAGTTAGATCCATGTCTAAGGATTCTATATCTAAAATTTCAAGTGATTAGACCCCAAATTGTCGGAGGAGTTTGGTAGAGTTCTCAAAGGTCAAATTGTTGAACTTTGACTTCTTAACAGCAATATTTCTGGCCGAAACCCGATCACATCGATTTTCACAAATCTCAGTACCATGTATATAAGATTTCGAGTATGTAGACTAAAAATTGACAGAGTTATTGCATAGGAAAATGTACACAGACAGACAGACACACACACAGACATGTTCCTTTTTATAGATATATAGATAGATAAATAGATATAGATAGATAGATAGATTAAGCAAAAATATATATGTATACATGAATATATATGGAAACAATTTTGTGTTTACTGTAAAAATTTTACGCAAATATTATGCAAATATAAATCATGTAGAATATCTGCATGAATATAATTACACATAATAGTTAACTAAAGATGATCATCCCATTAAAAACCGAATAAACTAATAGGGAATTAATTAAAATGAATGTTTAAAAGAATATGCAAATAGTCTAGATCTTTTGCTAGTGAATGCAATTCCACAAGCCATATATGAAAAAATTTTATTTTCTTTTAAAATAAATAGAAAAGAGTGTTTTTAATATGAATATCAATACACACAAAAAAAAAACGAATTTATAGGAGTATAGATAGACTAGCATTTCAGTCCGGCGTTGCCCGGGTGTTTGGAGGTGAGCATGTTGAGCAAAAAAACAAGCGGTCAATTTTTTTTAAATTTGACCCCTATTATGACCCCTGAACAGTTATTGTTTTCGGCTCAAATCAAGTTATTAAGTTTGATCCATATCCTAGGAACCTATATCTAAAATTTTAAGTGTTTAAACCCAAAATTGTCAGAGGGGTTTGGTAGAGATCTCAAAGGTCAAATCGTTAAACTTTGACTCCTTAACAGCGAAATTTCTGGCCAAAAACCGATTAAAATATTTTCACAAACCTCAGTACCCTGTATATCAAAATTCGAGTCTGTAAACTGAAAATTTACAGAGTTATTGGTTGGAAAATGTACACACATAGACACACAGACACGTTCACTTTTATAGATTAACAAAAATATATACGTACTAGCATTTCAGCCGGGCGTTGCTCGGGTGTTTGGAGGTGTACGCTGAACAAAAAAAAGAGGTAAATTCTTTTAACTTTGACCTCTATTATGACCCCTTAACATTTATTCTTTTGGACTCTAATCAAATTATTAAGTTAGATCCATGTCTAAGAAACCTATATCTAAAATTTCAAGTGTTTAGACCCCAAATTGTCGGAGGAGTTTGGTAGAGTTCTCAAAGGGCAAATCGTTGAACTTTGACTAATTTCTGGCCGAGAACTGATCACAAAATTTTCCCAAATCTCAGTCCCCTGTATATCAAATTTCGAGTATGTAGACTTCAAATTGACAGAGTTATTGCGTAGGGGAATGTGCACACACACAGACACATAGACACGTTCACTTTTATAGATATGATAGATAGAGTGAACAAAAATATATACATATACATAAATATATGTGGAAACAATTTTCTAAATTTTTTACACAAGTATTATGCAAGTATAAATCATGTAGAATATCTGCATGAATATAATTACACGTAATAGTTAACTAAAGATGATCATCCCATAAGAAAATCGAATAAACTAATAGGGAATTAATTAAAATGAATGTTTAAAAGAATATGCAAATGAGTTAGATCTTTTGATAGTGAATGCAATTCCACAACCCATATATAAGAAAATTATATTTTCTTTTTAAATAAATAGAAAAGTGGGTTTTTGATATAAATATCAATGCACACAAAAGAAAAACGAATTTAAAGGAGTATATATATATATATATATATATATATATATGCTAACGGTAACACGACCATGTACATAGACATGCATCGATACACACATAATAAGAGACACATAATAATAATGATAATAATAATAATAATAATGAGTCATGGTCACAATAGACAGAAAATCACCTCCCTATAATATTACAAAAGGAACATCTAATTTAAATTTAAATTCTAATTCCCGAAATAACCAATCAGCAAATCTACAATAAAAAAAAAATGGTGATTTTCAACAGTTATTAAAACAGAGATGAAAACAACTCAGATTCCAGAGAAGACCATTTTTAAACCTAGTGAACCTGCTCGAATGATTATAAGAATGCATGATACAAGTTGCATTGGATTAGATGTTGGTATTTTTATTGCAGACGAATCGGTAAAGTTATTAAAGTTGTGTAAGTGAGCAAATCATTTTGATGAATTTGATGGTTAGTGTAAACATTTTAACACTTACATCCGTTCATGAATCAAAATGTGGTTTGAGTAAAGATGTGAAAGATGAGTTTTATGGCTTATTGCAGTAACTAGTAAATTTGATGAGAAAGTATTTGCCGTGAAAGGAGGTTAATATCATCATGTTAGAAAGAATACTAGAGATGTTGAAGTCGTACATAGAGGAAATGGATATAGCGATAGGCATGCAACATGACAATTTAGTCTTGTAATGGACGCGTTGGTTGCTACTACGATTTTTAGGAAAAAGGGAAATTATCTCACTGGTACAGAAAAAACTCAAGTAGATTATCTGCTGGTAAGTAAAAGTGATGTGAAAGTAATATGTGGTGAAGAAGTTGTGACACAAAGCAAATTTGTGGAAGAAATCTCATAAAGAGAAAGTTTTTCTGGAGAAGAAACGTTTGGAGATTGAGTGAAGAACATGTAAGAAGTTATAGGGCATTTCGACTACAAGAAGTATGGAAGAATAGTGGATGATACTGACATATATTGTTGGATGAAACAGACTAAACTTGTGGGTGGATGGAAGAGTCACCAAGACCTAGGGTAACAAGAAAGAAAAAAGACAATGTAAAAAGTCAGTAAAAATGGTGATAAAGCCATATTTCCAAACATGTAAAATAATGAAATATTCAGAATAGCTAAATAGATTGCAAAAACAAATATGGATAGTATTGGAGAGAAGTGCAATCGAAATGACAATCGTGTGTTAGCAACAAATGCACAGGACAAAAAAAAATGCTTGGAAATGCCACTATGAGAAATTGTTGAATAGTGATTTTTCATAGAACATCGTTCAGCTACAAGAATTGATAAAGAAATGAGAAATGAAGATGGGTAAGGATGGAGCAATCTCATGTATTCTTACAGAATGTTGAAACATGTGGGTGCAACAGACGTGACAAATCAGACAATAAAAGAGGAGGCTATCTGGAAAGACTTTGAACTTAATACAGTTGGGAATTTCTACAAAGGCAGAGGGTAAGCACTAAATAGAGATAATTACAAATTCTCAAAATGGATCGCTCAAATCCTGAAAGATATTGAGACGATAACTGAGCCACAAATCGGATAAGAATAGATTAAATGCAGTTGTTTTCCTATACTTGAGCAAAAAAATTATGAGTTCTATATGTATCCTGAAAAAAAAAACACAAGAAAAGTGCTTTGGTAAGAATATATGTTGCCTGTGTAGATCTGGAGAAAGTTTTTGACAGAGTGCTAAGAAATGTTATCTGAAGGGCTTTGTGTAAAATAAAGTGCAACAAGTAGTTGATAAAGGTTGTTCCATCAATGTACCGAAATGCCCAAATTCTAGTTAGAATTAACAGAACATACAGTGGCTGTTTTAATGGTCAAGAAGGAGTACGTCAGAGTTCTATACTGAGTTTTTCACTATTTATTGGTGTCTTTGTCATTGTCCGGGTTTTTCCATACTTTTTTGTCCAGCAGAGACGATATATACTGACGATTTAGTACTTGCTTGTGAAACAATGGATGACCTACTTGTTAAGTTTAACACTTGGGGATATGCCAGTTTGTGAAAAAGGAGTCAATTATTGAGTACACAAGAAGTGCAATGAAGTTATTGGTGCGTTGGAAGAGAATAACCAATTTGTGTGTAAGAAGTATAAGAAATGGGTGAGAACTCATATCTGGATGATGAAATTGAAATAGAAATGTTATCATCTTTGTGTTACCATTAGAGTACTGGCTGAAGCAAGTGTTCGTGTGATTGCAAGAATTAGGAATGAATGGAATAAGTGCATGGGACTTCTGTCTTTACTAAGCAGCAGAGTGTTACTACAGTCAGTTAAGGGAAGCATGTGTATGTAGTTTGACGATGCTTAGAAGTGAAACATGACCAATAAGGGTTGAGGACATACATTACATAGAAATGGCATTTTATGCTATGATGGATGTATAATGTGATTCTTCAATACAGGCTTTGTTCTGATGATCCCAGAGGAAGATTAAATCTAAGTACAGAGTCGTGTGCACAGAACAGGAGACTTTGATGGTATGGTCACATTTAAAGTATAGATAAGCGTTCTTGAGTTAATAGATGTAGAACAGTTGAAGTAATAGCTTCAATTCACAAGGGGAAAGCCAAGGAAAACATGGGATTAAGTGATAAAAATTGATCGGGGGGAAAGGTGTAAATCAAAACCCAGACAAAGATGTGTTGCTTTGGAAATCAATTCCTTAACTCTGCCCAAAGCATGTCAACAAGTAAAACAGATATCAAACAAAAGAAGAAGAAGAAGAAGAAGAAGAAGAAGAAGAAGAAGAACATGATGATGATGATGATGATGATAAGCATCCCTAACTTTTCGCTGACTATGAAAAGAACAGATACTACATTTTGCCAAAAAGGGCAAGGAAATCGCAGTCACATTTTATTCTTTATCATTTCAACGGATGCAAATGTTTAATCTCATCTTGTCAGCTTGTTAATTTGAAACGACAAGCTTTACTTTTGGGGGGAAAAAAATTTCTGGAAAATATTGAAAAATTTTCTAAATATGAATTCTTTCAATAATTAGAACATGAAGAAATCTACGTTTCTTCTACACAAGAATATGATAAACTGGTTCTTCACAAGAATATGATTAGCTGATTCTGCACAAGAATATAATTAGCTAGTTCGTCATAAGAGTATGATTGGCTGGTTCTAAACAAGAATATGATTGGCTAGTTCGTCACAAGAATGGATTGACTCGCTTTTCACAAGATTTTGATTGGCTGGTTCTTCACAAGAATATGATTGGTTGGTTCTAAACATGAATATGATTGTCTGGCTCTAAACATGAATATGATTGGCTGGTTCTTCATAAGAATATGATTGACTAACTCAAGAATATGATTGACTAGTTCACAAGAATATAATTGGCTGGTTTTTCACATAAATATGATTGGCTGGCCATTCACAAGAATATGATTGGCAGTTGGTAAAAAGAATATGAATGGCTGGTTTGATGTTTCAGAATTTTTTAGATGAGGATTAGTTATTTGTATTATTATTCATCAGACTACTGTTCTCATTTTGAGTGTGATTTTCACAACGTTTCGGTCGATATAACCTCCGCCCTTCTTCAGGTATATCTTGTTGAACTCAGGAATGTTTCTGTCAAACTCGGAAATTTGGACGGAATTTTGAGTGGAACCCTTTATTTACTTCACGGGGGTAGCATGCTCTTGTTCTGTCAGCCATGACTGGATAGAGGTCCTAAGTAATTTGCAAATGTATATATCGGTCATATTTTTGATGCATTGCTCAATCATCAGTGTGGGCAATCAAAAATGCATTTATGAATTACTTAGGACCTCTATCCAGTCATTGCTGACGGAACAAGAGCACGCTACCCCTGTGAAGTAAATAAAGCTCTAAATTCCGTCCAAATTCCTGATTCGACAGAAACATTTGCAAGTTCGACAAGATATGATTGGCTGGCTTAGCCATAAATACTAATTAGTAGATCAACTTGAGGAAGATATTGAAAGATCTGCGGAAAAGCTTCATGTTTAATGATCTACTAGCTCGAACCACAAACATTCGATCGGTAAAGAGATTTAATAGATTATTACTCAAATACTGTAGTCAAGTCAACTCAACGATTTCATGGGACATATCAAGAAGTGAATTCCATCAAATTTCAATCTCAGTGCTAAATTGTCCTTTAGATGAATAACTGTCATTCAAATATTACTAAGAATATTCAGAATGTTTTGTTCAGTAGGTGAAAATGTATTGAATCACAAAATTTTCATTTATAAAATTATTCGAACGACTATCATCGTTATCTTATAGTAGTTTTTATTTCAAGGTGGTATTATCAGCAATTTTTAAAGCCATGATTTAACGATTTTCTTAAAAGTCTCTTAATTATTACAGGAATTGGATTGATTACAAATACAAAAATAACAAAATATGGATGCATAATTAAAAAACATAATGTTTATGAAAGAAATTGAAAGAGAAAATGATTATACCGAGCAAGAACAGAAGTGAGAACGACCTAGGTGAAATAGACAAGAAAAATAGAAAAAAAATAGAGGAAAAGGTATATGGCACACATAGGAAATTTATAAAGAAATACAATTAATCCTGGGAACAAATACAAATATATGATAAAATATATGAAATAAAATTGTAAATGAATATAAAATAACAATATCGAATATACACATTTCAAAACGCTATAAATGGAATAAGCTATAAAAATTTCAACAGTGAAAAAATGGGTAAAAATAATTCACTGTTACATTTGAGAAAAGGAGCTTGTAAGAATATTGAAGAAAATGTATCTAATTATAGACACAGTAGGAATATATGGACTCTGCTTCAAAGGAAATGATTTTTATTGTAATGCATCAAATGAAAGTGTGAATCCCATGGTCACAAGATATAATAACACACACAAAGTTCTTTAAAAAAAAAAGCATAACAGCCAAACAAGGATAAAGCATTGAATTCTGTTGAAAAAGAATGATTTATGAAAGATTTAGAAATTATAAAAACTATTTGACAATTATGGAAAAAATAAATAACACAAAAAAGACATGAAAAATTATGAAGGAATTAAGATTGTAAATTATCCTATATGTGGCGTTGATTTATTTTTATAAAATAATTTCTGTATCTGTAAGTTGCTTTTATGTAGGTTTGCTTATTCCCTCTTCTTCCTCGACGTCTTTTTTCTTTCTTTCTTTCTTTCTTTTTCTCTCCCTGTTACTTCTTCAACTAACTCCCTTCTCCCTGCAATACAACCAAATAAATTACTGGAGATTGACATGTTTCATTTTTTCTCCTCAAGCACTTTCCACAATACGATCACTCTAAATAGTCCATATACATTGAAAGTCCCTAACCTCTTTAACTTTTGTTTACACTTTCCATTATTATTCTAATGGATCATTTTTCGTTCTTTTATTAATTCATTCTGATTTACACATTCACTTAATTGCTTTTTTACATTCAAAAAGTATCTGCATGTTATCGATCCAAGCCATAACTACTCGCTATTGAAAGCCAGATTATTTCATTTCGGAAACGGTTGCCAGTGTCCGCATTTGTTCAGGGACGGCAGTGACCTCCACCAACAACCGTAGTTTACTTTTGCTAGGTGGGGAGGCTTCCACCAGGCAACGCCGGTTAACGGGTCCTGCTAGTTTAACAATATTTAGCTGACAATGACTGAAGAAGAGTGATTTATTCTTAATACTATAATTTATTATTTTGAAATATTGTTTTATACACAATTGATATAGAAAACATCTTAGAAACACACATTAATCTGATTGTAATATACTAGACATTTCGAGACCCATTGGTTCACAATAACTATCATTGAAATGTTCTACGTTAATTTCATTCGAAAATTAATAAACTGCTATATACCTGCTAAGAAATTATTCTTGCATGAATAAAAAAAAGTCTCTACTTCTATATTATACTTATGTATAATATAGAAGTAATAATTTACATATGTATTTATGAAAGATTAAATCTTGAGAGATGTGTAATGATGCATTTTCTAAATGAGTTGACAAGTGAGAATCTCTCTTTCTCAGAGACATTAAGATAGAGATTAGTTGAATCAATACAAAATTAGACAAGTAAGGAAAATACGTAGACAACTAAAAGAGAGAGATACGTTAATTGTTCAGTTAATTACAAATTACGGATAATTTTAAGAATAAGAACGGATTTATTCAAATATTACTAAACCATGAAATTAAGGAATATTTTAATAACATGATCCAAATATACAGTAAAAAATTTCAGGGAAATAAAAACGTTGTTTACCTCAACATAATAATAGATTTTGATTATTTTAAAATTAAATTCTTTAAAAACAAAATCGATCAATAAATACCAATATTAAAATTAATTTAATCAGTAAATAAAATAAAACTATTTTCCAAGCAAATATTTGATGTTTTACTTCTCAGTCAATGTCTCTCTATTACTATCTATGCATGTTCCTCTCCTTTCGTAAACTGATATAACACCTTTTTTATATGAAAGGAGAGCGCCCATCTTTGTCCGGTTGTAAAATACGCTTAAATATGATATTTTAATTTGCTCAGATTTATTATAAAGTCGTGATTTCAAAAGTAAAAAAAAAATAAAAAATAAAACTGTAGCATTCAAAGCTGGTGACGTTATCACTGTACCATCGTGACACGCATATGAACTGATTAAAAATAAACTAAGATGAATGTACAAAGTGTCTAACGATTTTTTTCAACTTTTTTGGCCTATTAAAAACCATTTTAACCGTCTAAAGACCCATACAATAACGGCCCCTACAAAATCTAATTATTTGAGATCCCTAGCTCCGCTCTGCGACTTTTATTTTCAGAAGAGATAGAATTTAAAAATATGGAGACAGACAGACATGGTGAGTTTTATAAATTAGATTACTTTCTCTTTGCCGTTCTCCCTTGTTTGCATGAACCTCTATGCTGCACCTCTCTCTACTTGCTTATTTGCTTTTTTATTGGCATGACGAAATTTTGTTGATGAAGTTGAATAATGATAGTAGTAGAATATTAACATACGTATTACTCTTCCTTATATTTCAGCTGACATTAATAATAGTCATTGCTACTATTATTCTGTTTTACTTCTAAATCGCCACTATTATTCTATTAGTGGAATGACATTTCTCTTTTGTCCATTCTTAGTTCACTACATTAATTCTCCTTGCAATAAATGGGGTTCCAGCTAGACAATTTATTTGAAATAATGAGTTTCATTCGACCAACTAATAGTGCTTCATGAACAAATACAAATACATCGTTGAACGTTCATGCAAATGTTATATGTATATGACCTTATCGTGATCATGATTTTCATTTCTCATAATATTCACATGTCATTAGATTGCCGTATTGATTTTCACCCTCGAGGTTAGAAACTGTGGTTAGAATAAAGGATGACGACACTTCGAATGTATGATAGACATCATTCTTTTCCTTGTTAGTTCATCTGGTGACGTAATCAAATCATGTGGTTTAAGCCTGGATCTTATATCAGGTTTCCCTCATTTACTTCTAAACTGACAAGAGAGGGCACAGTTGATTCATGTTATTATGAAGAATAACATTTTAATTCAAATTAGTTTCATTGAAGATATACTTTTTTTTTACATAGGCATCGCCATTTATCAAGGCCAAGAGGCCACTCCAAGATAAGTGGTAAAGAGTTTACAGTAGATATTGGACAATATAGTAATCGTTAGTAATGGAAATTCAGTAAATTTCTTAAATCATATGGAACGGCTCATCAAAAACTTGTTTCGTTAGACTTGAAGTCAACCATATTGTAGTCAGAAAGGAAAGCAGGAAAACAAGACAATTCCATAGGCGTTCAGTTTTAAAAAAGAAGCTTTTCTCATGGAATCTACGTTTAGGTTTAGGCACATATAAAGAGCGGGGAAAATTAGTGATAGTGTTTTCTGTGTTTCTTGTGAAAGTTTGGCGAGAGAGGAGCACTTGTCATGAAAATAACGATAAAGCAGAGACAAACTCGTAACATCTCTTCTGTGAGAAAGAGGTTGCAGGGAAGAGAAAAGGACATCTCCTACGAGGCTATGAAGTCTATTTTAAACTTTATCAAGGCAGGATAAGTCCTTTCTAGCAGCTCCTGCCCAAATGTGGCAACAGTACTCCATCATAGGACGTACCTGGCTCTTATATATAGAGAGAATTGGACCATTAGTGAGATTTCTACTGGGTCGATAGAAGGATCCCACCATTTTTCTAGCGGTCTTGGCAACAGATTTAATGTATGTGTTCCATTTCAGATCAGGAGTAAAGCTCAAGCCTAGAAGCTTGTCAAAACGTGAGGCCTCCCCAAGACAAGAGACATTCATTTCAATTGATGCCAGATGGGGATCAGAGCGTTGATGATGTAAAGATAAAAGCTTGGTTTTAGCTTGGTTTTAGCTTGGTTTTAGGTATATTAAAAGTAACAAGCCACCTCTTTCCCCATTGTACCACTTGCTCAAGATCAGAGGAGAGAGAATCAAAGAGAACTCGGTCATTTACGGTCTTAGATGTGCTACCATAGATAGTAGTGTTATCAGCATAATTCATTTCAATTGATGCCAGATGGGGATCAGAGCGTTGATGATGTAAAGATAAAAACTTGGTTTTAGGTGTATTAAAAGTAACAAGCAACCTCTTTCCCCATTGTACCACTTGCTCAAGATCAGAGGAGAGAGAATCAGAGAGAACTTGGTCGTTTACGGTCTTAGATGTACTACTATAGATAATAGTGTCATCAGCATAAATGTCTACGAATGATGTAAGGATGTGATTTGGAAGATCATTAATGTAGATCAGGAAGAGAGTTGGGCTCAGGATGGACCCTTGAGGGACTCCAGCATTAATACTGAGAGCTTCTGATTTCTGCCCA
The DNA here is from genome assembly GCF_053919585.1 of Euprymna scolopes. Taxonomy (NCBI): domain Eukaryota; kingdom Metazoa; phylum Mollusca; class Cephalopoda; order Sepiida; family Sepiolidae; genus Euprymna; species Euprymna scolopes. The sequence goes on along the minus strand of NC_136497.1, from coordinate 103,104,102 downwards.
TCAACTACTACTCTTATGAACCTATCAGAGAGAAATAATTTAATAATTGAGAAGACATTTCCAGCTATACTGTAGCTGGAGATCTTGTGAAGTAAATCTTTATGCCATACTCTATCAAAGGCCTTTGATATGTCAAGAGCAATTGCCCTATAAAGGTACCCTCCATCGAGAGATTTGCTAATCCTATGAGATATAACTGTAAGCACATCTGCTGTATATCTAGCAGAACGGAAACCATATTGCGTGTCACTGAGGAGGTTATTTTTGCTGAGATGGTTGATTACTTCTGTATTTAACACATATTCCAGCAACTTACTCATGACGCACAGGAGACTTATTGCCCTGTACTGAGAGGGAGATGAGTGATCGCCTGAATTCTTAAATACAGGGCATGCTGATGAGAATGTCCAAGGTGATGGGAAGCAATTCTCCTTAAGACAACGTTTAAACAGTTTTGTAAGGATGGGCGCTAGTTCTGGTTGAAGTCTTTTGAGTACTATAATTGGAATACTACAAGGGTCAGTTGCTTTACTGGAATCTAGGTTCTTGATTAGCTGGTAACATCATGTTTATATATCACATAGCGTGTTTTCTGATACAGGAGGAAATATTAGATGTTGGTGGCCTTGGTCACATAGAATAGAATTAGCTACAAAATTCTTGGCAAAGAGTTTGGCTTTGTCTGATGCTAATGAGATTACCTCAGGTCCATTTATGATAGTTGGGATAGAGCACACGTTTCTGTTCAGGATCCTGTTTGCTATTTGCCAAAACTGGTGGGAACCAAGCCGCTGCTTAACTACTTTGGACTTGACAGACTGAGCATACAACTCTCTTGCATTCTTTATTACTTTTTTACAGTGTTTGCTAGCAGTCCTGAAAGTGGCTTTAGTCTCAGTACATCTATTACATTGGAAGCAATGGAAAAAGTGATTTCTGTGCACAATGGCAGCAGCACATTCTGGAGAGAACCATAGCTGGCTGTTAGGTTTTTGATGGAATTTTTTCGAGGGTATGAAACGGTCTATACCTACAATTAACCATTCCGTCAGATCTGATACTATAGAGGACACATCCTTTTTAAACATGGAACGCAGAGGTAGATCTGATATAAATTTACGGAAACTATCCCAGTCAGCCATAGAGAATCGATATACTGTACGATGGAGACGTACATCTGAGGTCTTATTACATTTCAGTTTTATCTTAATTGATACAACAGAATCGTCGGAAGATCCAAGTGGAGACAAAACGGAAGCTGGACACAGTTCAGGGCAAGTTGGGAGGAAAAGGTTTAGGAGACTTGCATACTGGCCGTCAGTATTGGGCACACAGGTGGGTTCGTGAACAATCTTAGTGAGGTCATAAGCAATGGAGAAATCATAAGAGAATCTTCCCTCATTATCGGTCTAGTTTGAGTGAGTTAACTATTCCACATTGTGAACATTAAAGTCTCCACAGACATGAATATTAGCTGAAGGATAAGCAGATAGAACGTGGTCAATTTTCTCAGATATGCTTTTAAAGATAGTAATTCCTCTGTTGTTGGGGGCGATAGTAATTTGAGCAAGTGCAACCCAGAAGCACATATAGGGTAAGTTAGGCTCTTCTCTGGAGATGTCCCTACCACATTGAAAGCCATCTTTTATATAAGCACATATTCCATGGCCATGGAAATCTTGGGTGTCAGATTTGGAAGTTAAATTAAAGTATCCTTTAATTACAAACTCATCAAAGGAAATAGTCTGTCCAATGCCAGTTTCGCTTAGAAATAATATGTCTGGTTTAGTCTCCTGTAATTGGGTTTCAACCTATGGAAGGTTAGAACGTAGACTTTTATCTTTTTCTCAAAAATTGTTCAAATAAATGCAATTTTGTTGTCAGTAACAGTGTTCTTTCTAACATGTTACCGTGTTCCACCAACGACAACTATTTTATGTATAAAAACGTTTCAGAATAAAGAATTACTCGTGTCATGAATAAGTAAAGCAACAGGTTTTTGCATATTTTACTCTTCTGAGTCTTATTTTTGTCTGTTTGATTTAGAAGTGAATTAAATCTGAAATGCAATAACTATTGTAATCTATTGTAAACAATTAGTAAAATACAAGTCATTATTCTACCTACAAATCTATTATTATACCAAAGCTGTGTTAATCAATGTTTGTTTCCTAAGAGTTTTCCCCTATATAATAATCACATAAAATATATGTATTATTTCCTTTTCATTTTAATTATTCCAATTAGCTAAAACTTTTAATTTGGTAATCAACTCAGCCAACTCTTGCTACGTTTCTGTCACTTCTACATCTTCTCTCACTTTAGTTTGATCCTCTGTTCTTATTTTATAGAGTATCTCTCTTTTCCCATCTCTTTCTCTCATCTCATCTCTGTCTCTTTCTTAAGAGTCAAGGATAATAAATGAATCAAAGAATAAAAAGATTAGAACATTCCATCATAAACATAAATAAAAAAGATTATGTAACCACAAACAGTAACACTATTTAATCCGTAGTTGGAGAGGATAAAAGAGAAAGTGAGGGAGAGAAGGAGGAAGGAGAAATAATATAAAGAAGGAAAGAAAGTGTAAAGTGAGAAAATATGTCCTTCCATCTCATTGCTAAAAAACTAATGGCTGTTCTCGCAGCTTCTCTCAATATATCAAGAAATATCACCCCTAATTACTTCCTGTTCAGGGGAGATAACAGGCACTTCATGCTGTCAGGAACAAATGATTCTTAATACTCCTCCATTCTCGTGACTATGAGATAAATTGTCGTTGTCATCTTTGCATTCACCAGAAAACTTGAATGATTTCATGCACGTTTGTGGTGTTCTTGTTTTGTGACATGAAGTTTTTCCTACCGGTGGGGGACTGACCGGGTGTGTACATCTCCCTGTGGCATCATCATACTCCATTTTTTTTTCATAATGCTCATTAAGCAGTTGATGTGCCGTTCAACCTCCACTGCTTCCTCAGGAGGTTGTTTGTGTGGAGCTCAGAGTTTGTGAATGGATTTGAGGATCCTGATATGGTATAACATGGGTTATCGACAACCGTGTATATTTTATGGAAAAGCCGATATTGCACTATGTTACTTCATTGCTTTCATCTACTTGCACTTGGTACTGTCGGTTCCCATGTGTTTCTACGATCCTCTTAATCCTTGCCCATCAATGTGGGTACGAGGGGCGTGCAATAAGTAATGCCCTTGACCCACTTCCAATAGCAGTAGAGCAACGAAACTTGGCACAGTTATTCGTCTTTCTCTACATACGAACCACTCAGAGTTATGCATTTCTCCCATCGTTTGATGCAGCTCTGAAAACCGTTTTTGTAGAACACCCCAGGTTGGTCCTCCAACCACGACGTGACTTCAGAAATCAAGGCTGCATCATCTGGGAAACGCTTTCCTTTCATAAACAACTTCATGGCTGGGAAGAGGTGAAACTCAGAGGGTGCAGGGTCAGGAGAGTAGGGAGGATGAGGAAGGATTTCATAACCACATGCCCATGCTTCTGATCTGGCGACATGCAAGTTGTGGACCAGAGCGTTGTCCTGCAGGAGGAGAGTACCTTTGCTAATCTTGCCCCGCCTCTTGATTGTGATAGCTTCCCTTTATTTCCTCAAAAGTGAAGCATAATAGGCTCCTGTAATTGTGGTACCCTTTGCTGTGATGGTCCCAGCAGATTGTGAGCATGACCTTGCCAGCAGAGGGCTGCACCCTTGCCTTCTTTGGAGGTGGTGAGTCCAAGTGCTTCCACTGCATTGACTGGGCTTTGGTCTTTGGATCATAGTGATGGACCCAGGTTTCATCCTGTGTAATCACTCTTTTGAAAAACTTTGACTCATCTTCTTGGCACATCTACAAATTCATCCTTGAGAAGTCGACGCATTCTCGCTTCTGGAATGGTGTGAGCAACCTGGGAATCCATCTGGCAAACGCCTTATGCATATGCAAATGGTCATGAATGATAGTTTCCACAGATCCTGTACTAATCTTGACATCTTGGGCTATTTGGCGAATAGGAATGCGCCGATCTTCCAAAATGGCAGCCTTAACTTGACGGATAGATGCCTCATCAATGGCAGAAGGGGGGCGACCACGTCTGGGAGCTGTTTCCACAGACTGCCGGTCATGTTTGAATTCACGATACCAACGTTTTACAAGGTCATATGATGCGGCATTATCACCATAAGTTTCTTTCATTTCATCAAAAATCTCCTGTGGTGTGCGTCCTTTCAAATAAAAAAAAAACAGATCACTGCTCGACATTCAACAGGCTCCATTTCACACTTGACTCAGTTCAAACACCTGTAAAACAGAAACCACAATTAGTTCAGAGCTATAATTTGCCACATAACCCGTAGAGATATAAATCATTGCACATACAAAATTTCCGCTAGATCAGACAACTGGAAGTGGGTCAGGGGTATTACTTATTGCACGCCCCTCGGAGTTACCATCCCAGTTCTGGATTTAGACAAAGTCTCTTACTTGGAATTCTTTGAGTTGACGACAATGCTGGTTGTAGAACTGCTTGTTCCACATATCGCTACATTTAGTTCACCTATTCCTTTCAATGTTTCCCAGTTTGGTATTTATTTAGGGCAAGAAGATGTTTTTTAATGACTCAACCATATATATATATATATATATATATATATATATATATATATATATATATATAGCCTTACACTGGGGTCATGTCAAAGTCTTGGATGAGGGTGTTTGATTAGGTTAGTAATACCCGAGCAGTCCACTTGTGGCATAGACATTCACAGCTGTCCATATTGTCAGCTAGTATACATTTTGAAATCTTAACAGCTTAATCTGTGCGACCATTGTTTGAACATAACAGGCTGATGAGGTATGTCAGTTCCTCAAAAAGGGATCATATTCCCGAGAGTCCAATGTCTGAAAAGATTTCAGGTGCACTTTAAACACAAAACAAAGTCCTCAAAATATTGTATAGAATTTTGGCTCTCCTTAACGTCATTAGGTCTACTTCCATCCATCCAGTATCGATTAGCATACACCATAAAGTTTCTACTCTGTATATTGACAAAGTCAACCACCAACTACATCAAGTGCACCCTGGGCTGAGATGATGTAATCGTGTTGCAAGTACTGGGATTTTGTTTTCCTGTTAGCATCCAAACTCCTTCAGAACAATCATTGTCTTGCATTTGCCAGCATATCATGTACACCTTGATATGTAGAATTTAGGGATTGCAATACCTTTACACAAAGTTTTCTAACTACCAGGAATTTTCCCCTTTGATAATAACTTCTTTCAGGCAATGTAATTCTGAAGCCTAGACCAAAAAACTCGGGCTGTGTAGAAGGTCGTTGGGTGACTGGGGGAAGCAATTTTGAATTAGATCTTTTAAGTTTCTACCTTCTTCATCTGTGGCTTTCTAATGTTTTCCTGAGAAAACCAGAGACTATCCCATTCAAGCCAACAGAATGTGCTGAAACAATGACTAATTGAATATTTTTAATCAAGTGTGCTCAACACATGTTCACATCATTCACTGCAAACAATGGAAGGTAAACTGTTAGAAATAAAATTCATGCCAGGTATAACATAAATAACAATTCACATACCGATATCTGTTCCTTATCACTGGAAGAAAAAGGTGTGTTAGTGCAGATGTATGACTTCTCAATACTTTGCTCGTGGCTTCCGTTCTGGTCCCTACAAATTTATGACATACCTTTTTCAGATGCCCCACCATTCCACAAAAGTGGCACTTGAGTCCAGTTGCTGGACAATCCTCTCAACTCATTAACCTTCTAGAGTGTGGCGCCTTCCTGCATCTGTTGGAACGTTTTGTATATTGTAAAAATGAAGAAGCATTGGTCTTCTGGTTGTGCTCTTCTTGGTTTGATCTTTGTATACTGCAAGAGGAAATGTGGCATAGTTAAAGTGGGCAGTTGACTTATCTGTTGCCTCAAGGCAGACTACCTCTGCCAGTCCCCCCCCCCCCTGGGTGGTCGGTGTTTCTCAGAATGTTGTCTGGATAGTCCACTTTTTGCTGGAAAGTTTGGTCGTTTGGGCAATGAATATCAAATTCACAAAATTTGATTTTAGCCTTAATCAGAAAAGTGTTTTTGACTCACCTTCGTTCTGTCTAATACAGTGAAATTTCTGTTGGTGAACTTCTTTGTGTAATCACCACCAGTAATATATGTTTTACACACGACTCCTGAAAGTCACTTGAGAGTAAGGGTATATTAGTGTATGGCATTCACTGGGACAACAGCATATTAATAGTGGTGGAAATTGGGTAGAAATAAATCATTTAGGGGGCAGCTCAACAAGAATTAGTTTACATTAGACTTGAAGACGACTATATTGTAGTCAGCTAAAAAGCAGGCCAGCAGAACAGAGTTCCAAAGGCTGGTAGTTGTAAGAAAGAAACTTTGTTCATGGAATTTGTTTAGATTTAGACACATAGAAAGAAGAGGAAACTATTGATGATCGTTGTGTTGGACGAGTGTTTTTGTGAAAGTCTGGCAAAGGAGCAACCATAGCTTGAAGCTCAGACGAGCACTTGCCATTAAAATAACCATAAGACAGGTCGCAACGTCTCTTCTGTGGAAAAGAGGTTGCAGGGAAGAAAAAAGGTCAGCACCAAAACCGGTTTTGAATTCTGGATAGGATGCTCTGTGCAGTTCCCGCCTAGATATGGCAACAGTATTCCATTTTAGGACATATCTGGCTCTTTTTTTTTAAAGGAGTCACCACTTATTAAGGCCTGGAGACCGCTCGAGGATAAAGGTTAATGAGTGTGCAGTTTTCAATGGGAAAATGTTGTGGTAATTGTTCATAGTGGAAAATTGGTTAATTGGATTACTTAAGGGGATAACTCATCAAGAACTTATTCATGTTGGACTTGAAGACGACCATATTGTAGTTAGTTGGAAAACAGGAAAATGGAACAGAGTTCCACAGGTGTGCAGTTCTAAGAAAAAGCTTATACAGGTAAAGGATTGAATCAGGAGTTAGATACCTTCTGACATAGAAGATACTCCTCTGTAGCAGAGTTGAACCTCTCTGGCCTCAGAGTAGCCTGTTTGTTCCTGGTGTGTATATCTCACGTAATTCATTCCGGATTGCGTTTGGATATTCCATTCTGCATATATCTTAGCATGTGGCCCATGTGTCCAAAAGCAATGTCCATTCTCCATCAGTGAAATTCAGTTCTATTGAGGCTGTTTTTCATCTGCGGCATGCTAGGACGATTGTGAATCATTTCTTTTCTTAGTTTGATGTTTTCTTTCTGAAGATCAATAAGTTGCTTTAATAGATGCTCACTCCATGGTATTTGCTCGTGAGTACATTCAATGTCCACTGTTGTTTTACAAATTTCCGTGCTTTTCAATATGTATCTTGTTTGTAAAGTGGGAAAGTGTCCTTCCAACTCGTTGCTCATATTTACATAAAAAGCAAATGGCTGCCCCATGTCCTCTCCATATAGAGCTACCAATGGAGATCATTATTTGGTTACTTTCTGTTTCTGTGAAATAACCCTACAGCCACTTCCTGTGGTCAAGAGCAGATCAATGTTTTACCTACACAAAAGTAGAAATAAGAGAGAGAAAGCAAAAGATTGAGAGGAAGATGAAGAGAGCGAGGTTAGAAAAGAAGTAAAAAGGAATGGAAGGAAACAGAAAGAGAGAAAGAGAGATATGGAAACAAAGAAAGAGAGATATGGAAACAAAGAAAGAGAGGGACAGAAAGAAAGGAATAGGGATAGAGGGACGAATAAGAAACTAATTTCTTATTTTCCTTTATTTTTTTAAAAAATAAACTGGCTTTGCAAACTCACTTTCTTAAACAATCTAACTAGTTTTCATTAAGTGACCCAACGTCACATTTTATTTAATATCCCTAATACACGCGGGAAAACTGTATATGCTTATTTGCTTGCCTATCCATGGAAGACAAAGTTTTCATGTCGGGAAAAAAGCTCTCCAAAATAACTCGCTGGACAAAAATTGAAATAACCTCAGTCCAAAAGGATTTCGTTTCGTTTCACTGACAAAATAGAAATATAATGAAATGTAGTATCGGAACATTTACTATGCGTTGTTCTAAGCTGAAAGGCTGCATATATCTGATGAGATTTTAACTTGATATAGCCATTTCCTATATTTTTTTATGATATCCCTAAGCTTATCATGTACACACTCACTCTACATGAAAATCGGCATAGAAATAACCATTATAACACATCACTCAATAAGTCCTGAGCCTGGTATATAGATGGCATCATTAATAAAATAAATTAATCAAACTAAAATATAAATTCATGTGATATTTATAAAATTTTAACCTTATAGTTAGTATTGTTAAAATTTGAGCTTAATTGGATTATTAGTTTACAAATTAGAGTTATTCAAATAAAACCACTGTTGTAAATTTTTAAAACAATGGAAAAATCTGAATTTCATGTGTTGATAAAAAATTGTGTTTCGGTTTAGTCTTGGAGTTGTCATTCTGGCTATCCTCTTTGATCAGTTCCGAAGAAAAGCAAATGGAAAAATGAGACAAAAGAGAAATAAATAAAGGAAAAGTAATGAAAGAAAGAATTGAATTCTTAAAATGATACAAGTTAAAAGTCCATAAAAAATTGGTAAAGAAGTTTCAAAGCCTCAAGTTCATCTTACTTGCACTCGTCATCGTTGTTTGTTTGTTATATTTTAATGTGGTTATTAGTTCTATTGACAATGTTTTTTTTGTTTCCTTTGAATTGCTGCTTAAATACACAAACTTTAAACTTCATGACTCAACAGCAAATATATTGAAACTAACACCAACAATTTCCGAATAATTCTTATCCAGCCGGGAATAACAACAGCTAAAAACGATATCATTAACATTGAATTAACAAAACTTTAAGAAATACCGGCCAAAAGCAGAAGCCAAATAAATGAAAATTGAAAAAGGACGACTTCAATCATTTGAGATTAAGATATTAAAACAAAAGTTGAAAATTAACAAAAATCACAGCGATCATAAACTATTAACTAGTAACTAATATCTAATAAAAAAAGATAACTCCAAATTAAAAAAAGACTTCATTCAAATGAACTCATCAATTATTGAAAAATAGTGCACCATTCATAGATCAACTGGAAGAGCACAGAGATTACTAAAATTGTGAAGTTGTTTACTACCATTCAATGTCCAGAGAAAATCAGAGATCGTTATTAGCAAGAATCCAAAAGAAGCAAAATGTTCTGCAAATATGATGTTTTCCTTAGGTTCCGTGGAACACCCAGTGTTGTTGCCAGTGAGGTATCACGTAAAATGACTCGTGTCAGAAGTATTAAATAATAATCACAATACAAACGCATTTTAAACGGCTACACAAATGCAATCATGGCTCTCATCAGACCACTATAATGAATTAAGTCTACATTCTAAAAGTGTCTGTAAATAAACTATAGAAAGTCCATGAAAAGATGCAAATTTTGATTTGTAAATTTAACAAAGACAAAAAGGTAAAAGCATACAATTTTACTAAATTTAATTAAACACTAAACTTTTAGCCATTTTCTTTAACTTTTGGCTGACTTAATCGATTTGAATCGATCAATACAGAGTCATTGATTTGCAGCGAAATTGATTTCTACTCATTTGATGATTAGTTGTAACTAAATTTCTATCTTTGATTTTTTCTTTAATGATTTCTTCTCATCATATGATGATAAGTTATGAGATATTGTTTATTAATATCATATGACGATGTTGTTCATCTTAACTGTTGTCATTTCAACAATGTTTCAACCGTTGCACTTTTCGGCCTTCTTTGAATGTATTTCAATGTTCTACTGGATTATTAACCTTGTTTAATAACCAGTCTAAGCAACAATCAATTGTGAATACAAAACACACGTGAGCCAAGGCTTTTTACGATCATTCGATTAGTTGTTTAAAGGGGTAGACAAACAAATAAATTAGCACAAAAATGTAACGCACACATTAATTGGTTGGTAGAAATAGTGAAAAGAAAGGAACAAAAGAAATTTGGGTTTCGTGATATTAAAGTGAAATGGATTAGAGAACGAGATGCAGTGACAGGTACTAACTCTCTTCTATTTCTTTGAAAGTTTGTGCCTTAATCTTTACCGCTCTTTTTCGAACTTCTCACTCAAGGGAAAATAGTCTACATTTTATATGATCATGCCATAAAACAACAGAATGTTTTAAATTACAAACTTGCAACTAATATTTAGCAATATACATTGCATTTGTTATTAATTGCATGTATTGGTTGCTGCTGATTGCTATTATGTTAACAAAGATTTGAATGATGTACTTTCCATTTAATTGCACAGCCTTTGGTTTTAATATGATAAAAGGCGTTCGAATTCATCTGGACAGTACAACAGCCGAAACATTGTGAACTTAACTATAATCAAAATGTGAAACACAGTCTAAACTTTTAAAGAGTGGAAATTCCAATAATTTATTTCACGCTTTGCAGATTCGCAAAATAGCTGCAGTTTTCTCCATAAAAAAATAATCAATGCATGTCTTGATGAATGCAGATTTGGTGAAAATCTGTCAGGAGAAATATTTGTTGAATGAGGAAAGCACAGAATTTTCTAAAGGTTTACAAAATTGAACAAAACATAGATACTTGGAGATTTTTATCCCTCTCAAATCGAAAGGAATATGTTCCTGTTATACACAACTCGTCTGCCTCAATTTGGCGAAGGTTTAAAATGTGATGAATGACATTTTTTTCTAGAATATTAAGTACAGTTTGCCAATTCTCATGAAGACATTTTGCACCTGTCCTTTCTGCTTTTTTCTTAATACTTGTTAGGCCTCTGAGCTTTATAAAGAGAATCTGTTACATAGCTAGAGAGTGTAAACTATTTGAAGAACCTCCATGGCATAAAGGGAATACTCATGACTGTCACGTCACACAATAATTAGATTATGTAATCTCTTTCACTAGACAACAAAGAGTTTAGAATGGAAAGCTAAGCTCTATCTCTCTCTATCGTTTAGTTAGTCGGGATGTTTTGAAATAAAAGGTGTGGAGAGGATTTGTTTGCATGCCTAGCAATTAGTGACTCATAAAAGAGCAATAAGACTTCACCTCACATTGTCAACAAGAAATTGTTGGAGTAATAGCAATTCTGCTACCACATGTCTCCAAAAATGATGAAATCAAGTCGGCTGACTATGCTACACATATCTCTGCAACATTTAAGAAAGTGGCACAGGTCTAAGTGTGTTGACTATCTAGAATTAATATTTGTATTTAGTTTGATACTAGCAAGAAATTGATGAAGGAATCGACATAACATGGTTTAAAAAAAAAATAATAAAAATAATAATTTATCTTCTGCTTGTTAGGAGGCTGAATACAAGATTTGTACGTTGTGTTTGTTTTGCAAGTCGGTAAGACTCGTATGTGAGAGAGTAACAGCAGAACGGCGGCAGAGTTTGTTGTTGATGTATTGATCTGCATACTGAGTGCATTCGTGTGCTTGTGTTCAATATATATACAGCATACACACGCGCACATACATTAATCAAGGTGATTACGAAATGTTCACATTTTTCCTCCTTTATGTCATCTCCACCCAAGATAACTCACTTCTTCAGATCATGATTTGGTCAGCTTCATTTCCCTTCAAACAGTTTTCAGAAATTTTATTTGTTTACAGCACATATATTACTTCAACATAAAGTTATTTTAAAATGTATAATTTCAAATATATGTATTTTTATAGAGAAATGAACAAGTAAAATTTATTATTATATAAATAAATATATATCTCTCTATATAAACAAAAGTGGTCTGTAGGTGTGAATGTGTATAGTAGCACATCTTGGCTGGTTCCTTGAATCCGGAAATCAATGCCCTCCACTGACTGTGCAGACCGATACTTAACAGGGCATAAAAATCATGAGTAAAAAGGGGCTTTGGGCAGATGACGCTTTCCTTCTTCAATGTTTGTCTTCTGCAGCTTTTCTTTTGGTGATCTCAAAAGCTGCAGTACCTCATTTTGACAAAGTTCTCAAAGTGTCCCTGTCTTTAGTCCTGCCTTTGGTCCTGCTTTTGGTCATGCTTTCCCAGTCTTTCTATGGAATGTTTACTGTGTACAGCTGTGGCCTCAGCTGATTTTTGTAGCACTTATGCGGAGCACCTCTGTCTCATTTGCCCTAGCACAATTTGCCATAAACCCTGTGTATCGCTTTATTGCAGGTCAATGTTTTTTTGATTTTGAAATTGCTATGAAACGCAGAGAAGCGAAATTTGGTACACTGGAAGAGCATAGCAAGGTGCCATATTTACCAAATTTCTATTGAATTATAACAACTATTTTGAAAATTATGCTAATTTTTCTATTTTCTGATAACTTTAAGTGTCTATCACTTCATTGCAAATGTCTAAAAATTTATATTTTCCGTAACGAAACAATATTTTAACTTCATATTTCTATTTACATGAAATAAAGAACATATCCAGTAACAATATTAACCAAAAACAACAACGAATTTCACATTATTTTGTTTAAGGAAACATTTATTTATCAACATAATTGCCATGCTTCAAAATCACTTTGCATATCCTCTTGTCAACTGATGATGTCAATCGGTGGATTTGAGATGATGTGATGCTATAGGAAACTTCCAAAATCTTCCTGCAAAGTTCATCCTTCAACGAAAATTGAACACCTCCTTCATAATCTTTCATCTTTATTATTAACCAGTGCTCAATTGGATTTTTATCTGGAAAACAAGGTGGTGTAGCAGTCGAAACTTGCTACAATCAGAGGCAAGAGCTAATTCTCGCGGCTCGAGATTTGAAATCCATTTTCTCCCTGGCTTGTCTACTCACAAGCCAGCTCTCAATCATGTGAGCGAGTACATAAAATCTGAAACTCTTACTTCCTGGCTTCAGCAGCAGTTGACTTCGCCTGAGCCTTTGGCCTCAGGCTAAACGTGAGTACAACAGGCTAATATGACGACCTTCTAACTGCCATTTGTTTCTACGTGCGGTACTACAACACTTATATACATTTCTTTCTCCTTCTGTCCCGACAACTGCTGGCTGCAGGCACGTGTGGACTGATCTGTTCTCTCCTCAATAGGCAGCAATATATTAAATCTATCTTTACACGAGAACACTTCAACCCACTAACTCGTTTCTTTCTTGTACATGCTACTAACGAGGATGACAAATAAAGTTGCTTTTGAATATAGAATGAAACTCCATTCTATTTTGTCTCTTATTCTATATTTTGGCGACCCCGGAATACGAAACCTTCTATGGGTTTATTTGCTGTTTTCGTTATGCTTAGCTTCTTAAAAACAACAAACTTTCAGTATCGTTAACATTTCACGCTTGTGTAGGATTCTTTCCTTTCAAAAATTCATTTTGACCATGTACTCGTCACAAGCGAAAAAAAAAAAAAAAAAAAAGCTACGCACTTTTCATAGAAAAGCAAAAACAATTTTTAACTGTCGCTTACTCATCACTTGAGGATTCTTTAAAACCCTGCTCTAACACCGGACATTGTTTTTGCCGAAAAGAAAAACAAAACAAAACAAATCGCTGGACACTTAAAACTAAAAAGCTAAAGCATTTTCAAAGTCACGTGTCACATAAAAAAACCCTAAAAATATTTTAGCGGAAATACATTTCACTAGAAATACTTCACACATTGAAAAATAAAGCGTTTCAAGCGAATATGTTTCCTTGAAACAAACAAAACAAAGAAAAAATATCTTTTCTTTCACAACGGCTACATATGAAAAAGAGTGAACACTTTCTTTATGCACAAAAACACTGCTAACACTTGACTTTTATTTGTTTTTCATGCTACCATTGTTTATTACCGACTCCCTGCCTTATACGCACACTATGGATATTAAAACAACAACAACAACAACAACAAAAATGTGGGTCAATTCGACCCGATTTACACACGTGGTGCAAATATTCTCTGCTACAAGAAACATTCTCCTTTCAAAATTATTTTACAAATAAAATTCTTTTCACAAAAAAGCAACATTTTTTTCACAGAAAAAATAACTGTTTACTGAACAGTCGAGTCCGACTAGCCATCCAAAACACTCTTCACGTTCCAAAACACTCGAGACATTTATTTCTTTTCACAACCTCCACTGAAGTAAACTCGTCAACAAAACAATTTGTCACCGACGTTTAGCAACGCGCAACTTAACGACTTCAAATTCCACTGGAATAGTTAAAATTTAAAGAAATTATGTACAATTCTACAAAACAAATTGGAACAACGTTACAAGCATCAAGCCTCATTTTGACAAAAAATGGATTTTATAAGCAGCTGTCAGAAATGGACATATTAAAAAATCCTTGCTACTTTGAATTTTCTAAATTACAACTGACACACATAAAAGAACCTTTCTTTTATTTCACTAAACATTTTTGGTTTTCTTCCCCAAACTAATCCAACAAGGGGAATCTGTAGCAGCCAAAACTTGCTACAATTCCAGGCAGGAGCTATATCTCGCGACTCGAGATTGAAATCCATTTTCTCCCTGGCTTGTCCAATCACTAGCCAGCTATCAATCATGTGACTGAGTACATAAAAGGCGAAATCTGAAACTCTTACCCCTCTTACTCCCTGGCTTCAGCTGGCAGCAGACTTTGCCTGGGCTTTTGTCCCCGGGCTGAACGTGAGTACAATACGTGCCATTTGATTCCACGTGCAGTAACCAAATGAACATTCTTTATCATGTTACTAAACTGCTCTCGTCGATACATTAACACACCCACACCCACTAAAACATGTAAATACACTGCAGACGTTGCTCTTTCTTTCTCTTTTAACTTGCTTCCTTCGTCCCGACGACTACTGGCTGCAGGCACATGTCGACTGAGCTGTTCTCTCCAAAACAAGCCGGCAATATATTAAATCTATCTTTACACAAGAACACGTCCACCTACTATCCCGTTTCTCTCTTGTACACACTACTAATGAGGAAGACAAATAAAGTTACTTTTGAATATAGAATGAAACTCCATTTCATTGTCTTTTATTCTATAGTGGCCATGTCATGAAATTTTCTCCACTAATGTCTAATGAGATAAGGTCGGATGTCGCAGCCTAAGCTTAGTGGGGTGGTGCATTATCGTACATAAAAATCAATTTGCAGTGACATGCCAATGGAAGTTTATCAATCCGTGGTGACAAATGCTCACTTAAAAAAAAAACAATATAACACCGGCTTGTAAGTTTGACACCTTCTGACACTCGAAATCATCCAATTAGTTTATTGCAGCTTATTCCAGCCCAAAACATGACATCCCCACCTTCCTGTTGATGACAGAATCGATGAGGGGTAGGGAATCCAAAAGAACTCAAAACTTTGGGCCACCCATCCGGTCCATCAACGGTTGCTTTGACCTCATCGGTGAAAAGAACATTTTTAAATCTGGTTTTCATGTATTTCTGAGCCAAACTTTTTTCCTTATGTTTGGTTTAAAACAGGTCTTGCTATGGGCTTAATGCTTCTTGCAATTTCGTTTAAGACATTGAAGATTGTCTTTCTGGACAAGGAAGGTATCCCAGCCTTGTCAAATATAGCAGCACTGTTATTGCCTGTCTGTTTGATTAGTTGACAGTGAATTTTTCTAGTATCATGAGCAGAAACTGACTTTCTTGCATTTTTATCCTTCTTTGGTTTGATGTTTTGATTTTCAACAAATGAATATATTGTTCTTTGATCTCTTACAAGCTCCTTGGTTAGATCTTCAAGTGATAAAGCATTCTGCAAGACCCGCAACAACACGTTCCTTTTCACTAACTGTCAATCGACCTGTTCCAGGCATTTTGGGAGGTCTTCAATAAAGTGATAAACACTTAAATTTACCAGAAAATAGAAAAATTTGCATGATTTTCAAAATATTTATTCAAATTCCACAAAAATCAGGCAACTTAATATAATAAAATATAAAAGACAATCGCATGCCCTTATGGATATGACAAGTTCTTGAACGTATTTTTAAATGTATTATTCAACATTAAAAGTACTTAAAAATAACAGGACAACTTTCTAACATCTTGTAGTATTTCATTTAATATTTGCTATTATAAACCGATTGAACTTATAATAAACTGAAGATTTTTACTACGAGAAAGAAAAATGTAACCTAAAGTATAAAAATAAATAAAACTGTTTCGATTAGTTTCGAAACCCTTTATGTATGAAGCATTAAACTATTGCAACATTTTTTATG